>NC_090449.1:724476576-724785576 GCF_031143425.1 Pleurodeles waltl
TCCATGACTCTGTGCGATGTCTTTGTTTCTTCGTTTTCAAAGGTACTATGCCTAGGGGTCTGTGTGACTCCGTTTCCGGCACCTGTGGTGTTGGACTGTTGGGAACAACTCCGTGAATGACGTAGTGGTAGCCCCAGTTGGAGCTTTTGCATTTCTAAGCGCTTTATTGGGATTTAACCTTTAAAAATTCATATCTCGGCTTGTATACATTGGAAATTAGACAATTTGAACTTATTTTATTCAGATAAATATTAACTATTTTTCTAAACCTGTGAGGTGTATTTATGTATGTGCCTTCAATGTGTTGCTGGATGAGTTATTGCACAAATACTTTACACATTGCATTCTAAGTTAAGCCTGACTGCTCAGCTAACAGAGAGTGAGCACAGGATAATTTAGATTGTGTTGTGACTTATCCTGACTAGGATTGTGGTCTCAACTTGGACGAGGTTGTGTAATAGAGACCCAATTTCTAACATTTTCTGCCCTATTTAGTATGGAAGATGTGTCAAGAATCAATAACAGTGATTATTCAATAGTCTACTTGGCATCACAAACTGTTACTCATATACCAGGCAAATTTCAAATAGTCACAGACTCTTCTGTCTCCACCCATTCTTTTGAAGTGTAATATTTTACATCAGTTCTAACTTGCTGAACTTCCTATGGGACAGCTTAAGCCAGAGAGTTGTTTCCTAAAGCTAATAATTCCCAAATTTAACTTTGTTCAACATGAACAGATTTGCACACATGTTTTGATATTTTGGGGTACAATTCTCAATATAAATAATTGACTAACAGTACTGATACAGCAGAGTGCACCCAAATGTATTTTAATGTAGATAAGGTAGTAAACCTATGAATCCTGGAAACAGTGCATACTTTTTCTTGTTACATCAATCCTTGTCCACAGTGGACTATTTTTAATGCCAGTCACAGGCTTACTAAGGGTGGCTTGTTTCAACCTTCTTCCCAGTGGGCTGCTGATCCCTCCCCAGTGGAGTTGCCCTTCGGACATGTAAATAAGGGGAGTGTTGTAGGTGATGTTTAAACATTTGGTAGGTCACAGATGATGGCTTCTGCCACTACCCGCCAACAAAGATAGAGACTTGGTTTAAACTAAATATAGGTTCCATCTCCTCTGCCTGGGTGCTTTGGGAAGCTAGTAAGGCATTCATACAAGGAAATGTAATACTCTGTCTCTGAGCAATGGCTGGGAAAAGGGAGAAGCAATATTTGCCCTTAAGGCCAAACTCCTCAAATGGGAACAAAAACTTGCAGTGCCAATGGCTGTCATTATATTCCAATAGTTGGAAGCAGATAAAACACAAAATTGAAATAGTTGGCCAAAGTAGAGACTTGATTGAGTTGGATGGTGTCACAACACCACTGTACAAGGCAGGAGCTGAAACCAGAACCTTTTTATGTTATCTTGGCAATAGGGAAAATACTTTGAGTGATGGCCTACAACAGTGTGGAGGCCCAATGTCAGTTTACGCAGTTAGGGTCTGATTTATACTTTTTTAGCGCCGCATTTGCCTCATTTTTTGATGCAAAAGTGGTGCAAATTTACAAAATATAATTGAATTCTGTAAGTTTGTGCCACTTTTGCATCAATAAATGACGCAAATGCAGTGCTACAAAAGTATAAATCAGGTCCTCAGTCTCTAAGTTCACATAAACGACTGCGCTTTTATTAAAGACAGGCTGTTGTTTGATTGGGAGATTGTATTGTGCAGCATGAATGCTTTTCTGTATTCACATGCTTTGCATTAATCCGCCATCTAGTGATTGGTTCAGGACCTGTCCTTTTTTTTTGGTGGGCGTCGTTGACCACCATTTGGTGATATGCCCGCCCCCTGTGTGATGTCAGATGGTGCCCCAGATGTTCCTGTGTGCGTAGCAGCCATCTTCAAATTCTTTTTCTGCCATTGGGTTTGCAAGCCACAGAGGAGCTCTGGAAGCTTTGAAGAAAAAACTATATTTATGGAAAAAAAACAACAGACACTGCAAAGAAAAGGAGACCATCAAGAGAGAATTGGACCCTTCTCTCCCCTTTCTGACGAAGGGTCAACCACATGGTCGGAGAATGAGGGCAGGGAGGAGACATGGAAAATACCTCCTTTAAATTCTGCCTGACCTACTACCAGAAGTTCACACAGAGACCCCTACAACCTCTGACCCCCACAAGACCACAAAGACGAGGACTGTGAGGCCTGCGCCACAATCTTCCTGAAGACCTTGAGGGTGTGTTGACGACAAAGGCTTAAACATTACACTATGGCTAACCAAAAAACTCAGGTATCACTCAAACTCCGAGGCCTATGCAGCAATGATGAAGAAAACATCAAGGAAGCCGAAAGGGCACACGGCAGAGAATCAGACTCCGAAACCCAAGCGAAGCAGGCAACAAAAAAGTAAATGAAGGAGGCCAAAAAGAGGGTAGATAAGATAATCAAACCCCCAAAGGGTTACAACCCTAAACCCTCAGACACAAAGTCCAAAAGGGCAATCTTGGCACCAAAACAAACGTCGACCAAAGGTCAGCCAACGACATAAGAAGCCCACAGATACCAACCATAGGATACTGATGCTGGCAGAAATCCATCAAAGCCTTTGACGGATTCATCCAGTAAATGGAGTGCTAAGGAGGGGACTAATCCCTCGACGTCAACACAACCATCAACACCGAAAAAGAGACCTTCAACAACACTCCATGCCGGACACAAGGCCCAGGAGGTCAAGAATAAAAGAAGGCAGGTTGCGTCTGAGATGGCAGTGCGCTCACAAAAAAGGAGTTTGATGACTCCTTAAGGCAATTCTGAATTCTTTCAAAACCCTCGATGTCGAAGACGACCAGCTGGCTTTCAAGGTTTCCACAACACCAGAGCCACAGGAAGAAGAACCCGAAGTGGATTTCTGTAAGTCTGAGGTTCAGAGGAGACAGTAGGATTCACTCATACCAGCCACCTGAGGGAACCTGTATTTAACCATGCTGCCCAGCATAATGGACCAGGGAAAAGAGGCTTTTAAAGAAATGGCAACAGCAAAAGCAGTAACACAAAGGGTTAAGAAAAAGTATAAACCTTCAACCCAAATATATACAGGCTGGTGTACCAGTACCTGCAATAAGATGCAACAACGTACCAGCATCCACGGAACCACCACAAGAAAAAGAAAGCAAAATACTTGTGTAGGAAGTTGGCTCTCTATATAGTGCACACAAATGAAGTACACTGTGCAGAGTCCAGTGGATCCCCAATTGGGGCAAAAGTAGATAGGAGTAATGCTCTATTTGTGGTAGTGTGGGTGAGCAGTTAGGCTTATCAGAGGGTAGTGCTAAGCATCTGTTGTACCTACAGAGGCAAGACTGCATCCCTAATTGATATCTCTACAGTGCAAAGGGTCAGCAAATTGCAAGTGCTATTAATAGAGGAACCATATCAATCAAACTACACAACTATCAATGTTCTTCAAAGAATGAAAGAGCCCTACACATGTTAGATATAAGAAGATCCTTGACATACAGTCTACAAGAGACTAAGGATTTTGCAAAGGAAACCTACTATTTGTATCCTTCGCATTGCAACCAAGGGGTCACCAGTAACAAAAGGAACAATATCAAGATGAATCTTAGAGACAATAAAAATGTGCCACTAAAAAGCAGGTTAATGCTACCCACGTGCCCTGGGGCACACTCATCAAGGAAAAAGGGCACAACATTAGCGTTCCTAGCAAATGTACCTATGGAGATAATATACACAGCAGCAACATAAGCAATCCCACACACATTCACAAAACACTGTTGTGTGCACGTTCAAATGAACAAAGAGGCACAGTTGGGACAAAGAGTACTTTAGTACCTGTTTGCAAACACTATCTCCCCTTAACCCATCCTACTCAAAGGAGGGAATACCGTTCCATAATATAACACAAAGCATGTGAATCTAGGAAAGGTTCATGCTGCAAAACGAAATGGTTTCTTATCATGTGGAGTAGTTTTGCAACCTGAAGGATTTTCTGGATTCACATGCGACTCACCCACCTCCCCAGAAAAAGATGAACACAAGAAGGTGGGAGAAAATAAAAAAAGAAAAGAAAGGAAAACAGAAAGAATAATCTGAAGATGGCTACTATTCACAGGAACATCCAGAGCACCGTTTGATGCCACACAGGGGACAGGCATACCACCAAACTTTGGTCGAGGATGCCCACAAAAAAAAAAAAGAAAGATATTTCAACACCCAACTACTAGATGGCCAAATTATGCAAAGCATCTGAATCCAGAAAGTTCTCCAGGCTTCAAAACTACTCCTACTGGTAAGTAACCACTTTGTCACCCCTGGTCAGTGAACTGTGATTGCAGGTGCATAGGAATACAGACCGTGATATTCTACTGATCCCTGTTTTGCCATAGGAACTCTCTGAAGTAATAAGCGACTTACAGGCAAGGAAAACCCTTGCCCTTTTGAATTAACATTTGATTATTTCAAACTGCCTACTTTGCCGTTGACACCATGCCTTCTAAATCTTGAGTGAAATAATACATAATGAGAGTATCATGAAGTGGCCACGGTCCCAGTACTGCTAAATAAGACCCCCAAATCAGTGCAAATCCTACCATCCAGTGTCCTTCATTAACAGAGAAGAAAAACTTTGCCAAGATTCTGGCTAATAAGCTGGTCAAGGTAATCTCCTCTTTGGTACACCCGTTCCAGAACGGCTTCATGGTTGGTTGGAGTGCAAGGCATTGCGTTAGGCAGGTCTGACTGGCTTTATGTTAGTTATGGGAATTCTTCGGCACTTGTGGGCCTATATTAGTTGGCCTAGAAAAAGCCATTAAGTCAGTTAACTAAATCATGCAAGGAGGACTGCGCCATATGGGTTTTGCCACTTACTTTCTATACTGTCACATTGTTCTTTAAAATAACTTGCAGGCTGACCTAAGCCATTACCAATGTGTTGTCTTATAGTCAAAGGGCATGAGACGGGGTATCCCCTCTCTGCCTTGTTTGCCCCCTCCATTGTATTGCACTAGCACAGGGATTCCGTAGGTAGGGGGCATCAAGGATTGCCTGACATTGTATGTGGACAATATGCACCTCTAAAGCTGCTCATGGTGGACAAGAAAAGGCTATCCACAGGCTTTATGTAGGATCCTCCAGCCTGTGACTGGGCAGAGGTGACTAACTGGCAGGCCATGCTGAGGGTTCCGCCCAACAACTACTTGGGCATCCAGATCTCCCTTGACAAACTGGAACAAATTACCAATAAGCACCTTGGGTAAAAAGGCACTCTACAATATGATTGTACACCCAACACTCCTTTGCGTACTGCAGAGTTTCTCTTATAAAATTCCCCAGCGATTCTTTGATAAAATGTGTGGAACTATAAACACATTCATTTTGGCTGATAAGGTTCTAAGGATTTTCTAACAGGAGGCTGGGTGTGCCAAACCAAAAGGCTTTCTTAGGTAGCTTTTCTAAGTATTTTTTTTTTATGATTTCATATGAGATAGTCTTTGTAGATGGTTGTCTGAGTAAGGATGTCCTCTCTTCTTTTTCCCAGTCCTCTGGCTCGTGAATGACAGTTGCTAGCAGGGCCTTCTGGACTCTGGCAACGTACCCTCGGGAAGAAAAGTACAGGTTTTTAGGAAACTGCTCTTTTGCTTTCTTCAGCCCGCTTACCACACCACCTTGGTGTTTTATTTATTATTATATTTTTTCAAGTGGCTTTGTGCTCTCAGCAATTCCCCTTTTACACCACGGTCAATAGATTGAGTGAGGATGCTTGGTTATTTATTGTACACTTTTGTGCCTGTGCAGACTTCCTCTTTTTAGGTCATGCAGTGCTGGCAGGTATTTAACTTCCAGTTTCCACAACCCCTCTTGTATTGCCATCCACCCCTGCAACAATTCCAAACCCCAGCGAGGGACTTGCCTGGGGCCACGACTCTGGGGTCGAGCCGTGGCGTTCCCATTTAGGCTGCCTCTCCTCTGGGTTTCTTCCTCGAACTCTGGCTTCCTTCCTTGATCTCTGGTTTTCTCAGTGACGTGATCTCCGATTGTCCCTCTCCGCTGATTCCTTCTCCTCTGACATTGTCCTCACTCCTGGTTCTCCGCTCTCCCCTCTACGTCCAGATACTGCAACTCCTTCTCATGCTGGTCGCACTCCTCTGGTTCCCTGTCCCGCCGTAGTCCATCACTCCACCCTCCGACTCCTTCCTCGTCTTTCTCCCCTTCTAGCACTTCTCCTCCGCTTTTGAGCCAATGGAAGCCTGCGCTGTGAACAACTAGAATGGAGGCAGGGCTGTCTAAAGTGCCCCTGGGGTCCAGCTCGGCCTGTAAATACATGGTTTCCTCACAGTACCTCCTCAAAAGTGGCATAATGTAGCTCACGGGGTAGCAGTTTTCTACTGATGAAAACAATTGGACAAAGGGACCTTGTGTCGTCAAGTTAGGATAGAACCACCCCAGACTCCTATTAGAGGTGTCAGCCTAAAGAACAAACTGCCGGTCAAAGGCAGGGCAGATAAGGACGGGCCCAGAGCACAAAGATGCTTTAATTCGTCAATCTATTCTGTTGTTCCATAGTCCAAGAAGAGATTTTATTGGGATGAGTTTTCAGTAACAAGTCATTAAGGGGGGCTGCTTTCTCCGCAAAGTGGGGGATAAATTGCCGGTAGTACCCTAGCATACCCAAAAAAGCATGCACCCCTCTTTTATCCTGTGGTCTTGGTAGTATACAGAGTGCCTGTACTTTGTCCACTTCGAGACTTTATTTACCCTTTTCGATATGGTACCCTAGGTATCTGATGGAAGTGGTAGCTACTTTAAAATTGTTTGGATTGGTGGTAATTCCTGCCTCGCAAAGAGATTGAAGAACTGCCTTTAGGTGCTGCAGGTGTTTGTCCCAGGTAGGACTATATACTACTATATCATCCAAATAGGCGGCTGCGTACCCCAGGTGAGGCCTGAGTATAATGGTAATGAGTCTCTGAAAGGTGGCCGGAGCCCTGTGCAGTCCGAAGGGTAACACTTTAAAGTATGGGCCTGAGGAGTTGGAGAAATCTGTCTTTTCTTTGGGCGTGGGCATGAGAGGAATTTGCCAGTAGCCTTTGGTTAGGTCAAGAGTGGCGATATATGAAACAGTCCCTAAGTTCTCAGTCAGTTCGTCCACCCTGGGCATTGGATAAGTATCAAATACTGTTAACTTGATATAAGTCGATGCAAAACTGGAGAGACCCATAGGGTTTTGGCACTTATACTATTGATGAACACCACGCACATCTGGAAGGCTCAATTTTACCTTCTCGTACCATATTTTGGACTTAGGTTTCAACGGCTTTTTGTCGTGCTTCTGGTCTCCGGTAGTGCCGAAGGCGGACAACCTGATTTGTTTCAGTGACAATATAATGTTAGACAAAAGAGGTCCTCCCAGGCTTGGAGGAAAAGACATCCCTGTATTGTCAGACCACTCCTTTCACTTGTTGTTGTTTGGGACTCAGGGTTTCACCTAATTGAACCATTTTGTCTTTAGGGTCTCTAACAGAGGGTGGAAAAGTTATCTCCAAGAGCTCAGAATCAGTTACAAACAGGGTTTTACAGTCATCCCAACCTGTTCCCTCTGCTGTTTCCCATTTTTTTTAGAAGATTAATATGGTATATTTGTTTGTTTTTGTGGTGATGTGGTATAGCCAACTTGTATATCACAGGGGTGACCTTAGTCAGCACAGTATAGGGACCTTGCCAGTGGGCCATCAACTTGTTGTCGGAGGATGATAAAAATACCAGGGCCTTATTCCCTATCTGTAATTCCCTTTGCTTATTGGTTCTGTTATGTGTAGCTTTCTGTTGCTCTTGGGCTTTTTCTGAGTTAGAGTGTATGTCTTCCCATAGTCCATGCAGCCTCTCTTTAAGAGTCGAAGCATACTCTAGTTGTCCCACTCCCTCATCCTCTTCCCACTGATCAGCCACCATATCCAAAAGGGTACGGAGTTCCATCCCAAACACCAACTCAAAAGGACTATACCCAGTAGAGGATTGAACATGCGTGCGAATGGCTTACAGAACAAAGGGGAGTTTTTTATCTCAGTTTCATCTTGTTTCTGAAACCAACTTAAAAAAGATGTTCTTCATAGTTCTATTATACCTCTCCACCACATCATCAGTTTGGGGATGGTAAACAGATGCTCATATTTGGGTTATACCCAGAATGGAACAAATCTGAGACAACAATTTGGACAAAAGGGTTTGCCCTGGTCAGTAAGCAATCCCTTTGGGAACCTCTCCCTTGAAAATAATTCAATCATAGCATGTGCTATAGTTGTAGTAGTCATACTGGACAGCGGAATGGCCCAGGAATGAGTACATACTGATCCCCACATATGGATGCCACCAAGAGCCCTACCTGGTCCATCCCAACTCTCATAAATGGGATCTCAATGATTGGTAAAGGATATAAAGGGGCTTTTTGGATATGAGGGGAATTGGTGGTCAGACAGATTTCACAGTTTGCACAGAACTTACAGATATCAGAGATGACGCCTGGCCAGTAAAATCTTCTAAGAAGATATTTCTCTGTTTTGTTACTGCCATAGTGACCTCCCCCCAGTTTGACCATGGGCTAAATGTAGCACATGTTGACGAAAGGGTTGGGGTACCAATATCTGCCACGGTATTGTGTCCTCTTTTTTTTGGTTTTCATTATAACAAGCCTTTAGAAACTCTAAAGTATGGGCCTACCTTCTCAACGTTGTCTGCTACTTCCTGTCCCCATGCATTGCTGAGGGTTGGATCCCCATTCTACGCTGCTTGAAAGCTACATTTGATTCTGACAGGTTCTGTAGCGAGTGTACATTAGTCTGTAGTAGTGGGTACATTAGGTTGACCAATTAATACGTGTAGGGTGTTTTGCAAGTGTCGTTCACTACATGATATCCTACGTCAATCACAACTTGGAAACTCTATATCCCTAAAGGAGCCTCCCTCCACCAGCTCAGCTCACCCTCTCGGTCTTTGGTACAGTCCAGTAACCTAGAAAAGTCTATGTAATCAGCAACAATTACCATCTCTTCCACCATCTGTGGTATGGCTGCCACTTTTAAGGTCTCAGTCTGCCCTCTCCAATTAATTTGTACCATAGCTACTGATTAAGGTTTACTATCAACATGTACACAAGTAATAATTACAGACTCGCCTGTTCTCCATTGTTCTGGGTTCACTCTATTCACAGTGATCTCTGACTGTTTGTATCCAGAATCCATTAGAACGGGTGTTAGTACTCAGTTTACTTCTAGTACTGTTTTATACTTGTGTGTTCCATTACCTGATAGAAGGACCTGTCCCTGGAATACCCTATTTCCATTGGTTCATGTGGGGATACTTTTCTGGGACAATTACGAGCTGTGTGACCCCACTCTCTACAATGGAAACATTGGGGCCCTTGAGGTTCTTCTTTTCCCAGGATCTTCATTGGTATTCGAGGTTTGGGAAGGAAGCGTGAAAGAATTTTAGGGGTGGGACTTCACCATGACAGAGTGGTTGGGGTAGACGCTTTGGTCTGATGAACCCTGAACTCGGGAGACATGATAGGCATATGCCAGATCTATAGTGTTCGTGATTGTTACATTGATATGTTGCTTTATCAAGGTCCTTTTAGAACGGGGAAGAGCATCCAAAAATTGTTCAGGGAGGATTGTATTTACAACTTCCTCTATTGTAGCTCTCTCTGGTCTAAGCCATCTATGTCCGAGATCTTGGATCCTATAAAAAAAGGACCGGGGAGTATCTTGTGGGTTCCATTTTTCCTTCTTAAACTTTGATCGATAGTACTCCATATCAAAACCTAGTATTTCAAGAATGGCTCTCTTAACCTCAGGATAAGGTACAGTCCCTGACGGATTGGCCACTTGATAAGCTGTCTGTAATTTACCTGACAGCAAAAGGGCTACATATTGACTCCAGCGTTCATGTGGCCATTAAGCTGACGTGAGGACACCTCAAACTTTGTGAAAAAGAAATCCGGATGCTCACCTGACTGGTACTTCTATAGAATGGAACTAGGGATGTTTGGGTGGACTTTTGTACTGGCTATATTTTCTTCCAACCACTGTATAGCGATCATGGAAGCCTAGGTATTGAGAGCTGTATGTAGGTCCACTCTTTCCTGATGAAGGTATTGAGTCTGCAGTTCGACCACTAACTGGAGTTGACGCTGCCCCTCCACTAGTTGTTTGATTATATCTTCCATGGTAATGGTTGGATTGACTTTCATCTCCTGTAAGTGCCTTTTCTCTCTATCCCACTTCTGACACCACTGTAACAGGAGGATGGGTGTGCCAAACCAAAAGGCCTTCTTAGGGAGCTTCTCTAAGTATGTTTTTTATTTATTTTTTATAATGGTTTCATATGAGATAGTCTTTGTGGATAGTTGTCTGAGTAAGGATATCGTCTCTTCTTTTTCCCAGTCCTCTAGCTCCTGAATGACCGTCGCCAGCAGGGCCTTCCGGACTCTGGCGACGTACCCTCGGGGAGAAAAGAATGGGTTTTGAGGCAAATGCTCTTTTGTTTTCTCCTGCCCACTTACCACACCACCTTGGTGTTTTATTTATTATTATATTTTTTCAAGTGGCTTTGTGCTCCCAACAATTCCCCTTTTACACCACGGTGAATAGACTCAATGAGGATGCTTGGTTACTTATTGTACACTTTGGTGCCAGTGCAGACTCCCCTTCTTAGGTGGTGCAGTGCTGCCAGGTATTTAGTTTACAGTCCCCACAACCCTTCCCGTATTGCTAACAACCCCTGCAGCAATTCCCAACCTCAGGGAGGTACATGCCTGGGGCCATGGCTCTAGGATGAAGCCGTGGCATTCCGATCCAGGCTGCCTCTTCCTTTGGGTTTCTTCATCAATCTCTTGTTTCCCCGGTGACGCGATCTCCGATGTGCAGTCTCAGTCTCCTCCGATATTGTCCTCACTCCTGGTCCTCCACTCTCTCGCCTCTCCGTCCGGATACCGCAACTCCTTCCCGTGCTGGTCCCACTTCTCTGTTTCCTCATTCCTCCATAGTCTGTCACTCCACCCTCCGACTCCTTCCGGGTCTTTCTACCCCTCCCGGCACTTCTCCTCTGCTTTTGAGCCGATGGAAGCCTGCGCCATGAACAAGAAGAATGGAGGCAGTGTTCTCCAAAGTGCCCCCGGGTTCCCGCTCGGTCTGTAAACATGCGGTTTCTTCACAGAATGCTTTTGACAAGCATCCCTAATTGGTATAGGAAAGTGGGTTGGAAATGGTGGACGTGCGCCTCTGTTACTGGACAGCCCAGCAGGTCATTATAAATGATTGGCACTCTGGGGACAGTGACAACACATCCTTTTGTCTTGAGATATCTGTGATATATGGTGATCAGCTTTAGAGATTGCTGTATGGCTCCCCCGTTCCTGAGACCCTCCTACTCTATGTCAAGGGTGGTCCTACATTGCTGGAATAGCATTCTTTGATGGGTGGTATGGTTAAGTTGACTCCAGAAACTGCATTTTGGCATGTCATCTGGCCTCAGCGTGAAGCCAGATTGAAGGAATTTGAAGTGAGGGACTGCATAGAAGTCTTCAAATTGGAGATTGTCTGGAAGGGGGGCTACATGGAATCATTTGCAACACTATAGGGTGAACTTGAGCTCCAGAAGTCCTAGTTCTGCAACTTTGCACAATTAAGTTGTGCCCTAAAAGTTCACTCTCAGAGTAGAACTCCTTTGAGGCTAAGCTGATGTTAGGGTAGGGCAGAGCATTTTGAGATTTTTTCCTTGTCTGATGTTCCCGATGTATTTGTCATATCAAGATCTAGATAAGCATGTGATGTATGTCCACTGTAATAGGTAGCCTCTAGAACCACACAAACTGCTTTTTGGGAGCTAGTCATATCATCAAGACTGCACCTGTTACAATTTTAGTACAGGTTGGTAGGTACCCACCACTAGTAATAAGGCTACAATCGCAATATAAGGTCCAGTGTAGATCTCAGTAAATTAATCCCTTGTCCAGCCCTTGGCAGCTGGCAACGGGCTGGGAGGCTTATGTAAAGCATTTAAAAACACCAATACATTAAGTAAGACACAAAACACAATAAAACTCCCACACCATTTAATACAAATAGGAAATAGTTTTATGAGTAAACAATAAAAATCCAGTGTAGGAAACCAGCAACATGCATTTTTAAAGATTAAAAGTAAAAAGGGTTACAATATTTGATGCTGGATTGGGGCAAAGTCAAGATTTCCAGCTGCCCACAATGTAACTTTTACACTTACTTCCAAAAGTGTTTCTTGATGAGGAAAGTGGTTCACAGCTCCAGCCAAGGATTCAGAAGCTCTGGTTTGCCTCTACAACTCCCAAAATTCACCTAGTCAATTCAAGTAAAATCCAGGTGAAGCTTGTCAGCTGGAGTTGTCCTTGTTGTTGATGTTGCAGGTAGCCCTTCCATTACTTTTCTACCTGTTTCTATTTATCTTTTAAGACAGGCATAATTCTTTTGTTGTTGTTGGACCTAGCCCTTTTTGCAGGGTTATCCCCAAACGTTTTGCCTTCCTCTGTCGTATGGACTCTCGGATCTCAACACAACTGCTGGATATAGGGAGGCAGCACCTCTGCTTGTAGGTGACTGAGTCACTCTCACACCAGTTGACAGCTGTAGGCCCAATCCGCCCGGCTCTCTAGCAGCACCTCACCCAAACGGTAAAGGTGATTTGTGGCAGCCTAGCGCATGGAACTCTGAAGACCCCTCAGGGAAATCGTGATGAACAAGCCTTACCCTTTTCTCTCTAAATACAAGTCTCCTACACACACACAAGTAAGAAAGGAGATTCAGGATAGTTTTCAACACATTTATTGAAAAGACTGCAGTCTATGATAAAATGAATGAGCTGCAATGATTAGGAGAATGAGGAATAACAAAATCAGGATTGTGAATATCAGAGATGTGAAGATGAACAACCCCAACATGCAATAATCATGAATCTATAATTCCTACCTAAAGCCTATTCTCTAGCCTCTAGCAAGAGCATTACAGTGTAAGCCCAATCTGTCCATGCAGTGTCCATGAGAAGCACTCCCCACCCCTGTTACCTTAGTACAAGGTCAGGCCTCCAGTCTCCAGATCAGGCTTCGTAAAGACACAAAGACCATGCTGATAAAAACAGACAACGCAACACCTATATTCTACCTGAACAAGCAGGAAGGCACACAATCATATACACTGAGCACACTAGTGCAAGAAAACTGCCAATGGGCAATTTTGAAGGAGGATCAACTTCTTCACTGTCCACCTAATAGGGAAGGAAAACACAGAGGTGAACACACTAAGCATACTAAGGTCGGTTGCAACTTGACATGTAGTGTAGATGGAAAAATCCTGGCTGGAACCCCTCCAGCGCCCTTTATCCTGCAAAGTGTTTATGTAATAGACATATTTTGTTCTTGCAAAATAAGCCTGACGGGGGTATGTGCCTAAGTGTTAGACTGTTTGCGAAGTCTTGTGGTGGCAATACCAAAATATTATCCTGTGTTCTTCGCATTTTGTTCTTGCCAACCCAGAGCAAAAGAACACAGTGAAAATATGTCATGCATAGCACTGATAGGGACACTGTCGCAGAATTGCAACAGATTATGAAAATAAAAACATTACCACTAAAACAAGCTGTGCTAAAATGAGTACAATCGAATAACTGAAAACAGACCATATTATCTTGGTGAAAGGGCACAGACAGCAGTCGTAAGCTAAGCTAAATACTGTGCCCTGGCAAGGAGCTAAAATGGACCCACAACATCCTCCCCATATTGCCGAAACAAGGGTGCAAAGTTCAAAGCTTAAGATCAAAAAATGCTCTAATAAAAAAACCTAAAAGCTCATATTAAATCATACACAAGAGATGAAATGTCGAAGTTGACAAGCAAAGCAGGCCAACAGACAGGCCGAATTAAAAGGCAATTTGGTGTCACATTTTACACTTTTAAAAGGCAATGGTCAAGTTTTAACAATATTTATGCCCTTGCAGAAACTCTCCGATGTCATCAAGGGAGATTGAGACCAAAAAGGACTCCACTTCGGCAGGTGACAGATTGATTAATGTATTGGCAGAGGGATCTATGGACCAGAAACGATTCCTGGCTTAATTTCACAGCAGCTTTGATCATTCAGGACCACATAACATCCATTAGAAAGTATCTGAATTAAAGAGGCGGGAGTACCCTTCAAGTAACATGCCAAAATCGCGACCTCTGCATTGCAACGACCCTGCAAGGACACCTGCTTACAAATCATAGAATAACTAACAATAGTCTCACATTCGCTTCCACTAAGAAAGACCTCTGTTTCGCCATTCAGACACTTGTAATCGAAAAGCAACTCTCACATTTTGTGTACGTGAGTGTCATCTAGCCGCTTAAACCTGCCTACTGCAAAATGCTTTAAGCATTTCGTGAAACCAAAGGTGGAAATGGGCAGATTTATTTTTCCATATATTAACCATACCAGCGAGGGGAATTTGTGCTACAGTAAAAGGCAACTATTTCAGCTTCTCAATGTTAAGTATGATGTAATTAGCTTGTTTTTAGCCATTATCTAATGTCATAACAAATTAAAAGCAACAAACAATTGAGTCCAGTTACTGTGCTTCCAGGGTACACGGTCACTTTTGATAACCTGCAATGTCCAACTTAACTGCATGTTGGAACGCAGCTGGCTTTGACCATTTTGCAAAAGTAAATTTGGTTGGACAAAGTGTTTATGCTATTATCGACAACAGCTAAAGTCTTTTTCATGTTTTCCTTATCATTCTGCCTTAAACGTGCAGCAGCTTACATCTGAGAAAGTTTCCAGATAGCGTTATATATGGCATACAGGAAGCGTTTTGAGGGACCTAACAAGAAATCTTGTAAATTGACTTCCCCTGAAAGAAGGCTAAGGCGTTCTTTGGCAGTTGCTAAGGTGGAAGAATGTAACCATTGTTGGCACAATTTGCTCACACTGTATGTAGGTACGATACCTGACCGTTGAGCCAAGACATAGCAAGGGTCTGTCTGGCTTTCTCTGAAACCCCCTGAAGAATTAACAAAACGTGCTGGCAACCATTTGTGTCCATTGGTCACAATAACCACCCACCGGGACTCAAAAGTGAGGTTTTAAAGGTACCATTCTGAACCCAAACTTCAGTAACATAGAAAAATGTTTGCCAATTGCGAAATTTAGCTGGTGTGGGGATACTGGGCACATTCAATTCTTTTATTTTTGTTAACCCCAAACAGGATGCTTGTTGGACAGTTCATTTCAATATATCATTTGTAGTGGGATAAGGCATGCTGCAAACAAAGCTTCCCTACCCTGTATCTGCCAATCCTTTGTTCTCTATACACTCTTCAACTCAATAGTGTTTTTCCAATTCTCATATCCTTCAACAGCAAGCCGTGAAAGAAAGGAATCTGAACAGATCAATTTTGAGTTGGTTAGCAATACTTTCCTCACTCTAGAAGGTGGCAATTTGAAATATTATAACTCAGCATTTCTAGTGACATGCCCAGTACAAATATGCAAACTTGTCTATACATTTTGGCACCCTTCAGAGGTGGAGTTGAACAACGTTCCCATTGTGTGTAATTCTAAACTAATCTTGGAGTACTACCTCGGTGCAGAAAGTAGGGGCTGTAATGGTGATACAGAACATTTCCGCATAATTCGCTGTGTTCATAGACACGTCTTCACTTTCAAATACAGTATAATATCCAAGCTCAGAAAGCATGGAATCAACTGTTTTAACATCCCAGTCATCGGAAACAATACCAGGTGTCATAACCTCACTCAATTAAATTTTAAACACATATGGAATTTGAATGACCTCAGTAGATCACACATATAGCAAATGTTACTTTATCCCAAACAATCCCACCTGGAATCCGAACTGCTGAAATGTTCACCAGGGACCAGTTTCTTCGGACCATATAGGAAGATAAGTTTCTTCGGACCTCATGGTAAGGTGTCAAAAAATCATCCACCGGCTCGACGGCAGAGCGATTAGGAAGATAATGACCATTTATCAATAGAAAGAATACAATAGCAAATCCACTCCAAAGCAGAAAGGCAAGCAATGTCAGCAATATCCATAGATAATATCATGGATAAATTAAGTAATTGTCTTTAAGCCACATGAACAGCTTATGTGATTTTGATACAGTTCCAGTTGCAGAAGCAAATGAGTTAGAAGCAAAGTCATCAGTGTCGAGGAAATAACCAGAAGCAGTCTGTGCAAACACAAGAGCAGTGGCAGAGCTGGTGGACGGACCCATTTCTCGTGGTGGTTCATAGTAGACAATATCATCCATCTGTGTTGAATTGGAATAATAAAGTTTTCACATCTTGGACGTTTCTTGTAGATTAAGTGGTAACAGGAATCAGCAGAAGCTCATTCTCCACCCTCCCCATGCCCGAGGAGGCAGTTATAGCATTGATACTTGCAGAAGTATTGTTTACTGCTTGTAGAGCTATAAACTGTCGGGTAGTGAGAGGAGAAGGGGTCGTACCCAAAGGATCTCTTGGTCTACTGTGCAGGATAGGCCACATGGTGCAATTTGACGTTATCAATTGAAACAAATGTGTTCTCTTTGGAACCAGGCAGAGGTGGTAGGATGACAGTTCTGGTACCGTGTATTTCCAAGACTGGAACTTGTCCTCTGTAGGATGGACCAAACTCCTTTTTCACAGTGATCTTTTCACGAACTTGATCCCTGACTTTAGGAATCCAGCCTGTAGATGTTGTTGACAAATACCTTATTCCCAAGATGCTGGCACAGGCAGATGTATTCTCATCACAGAATTGTTGTAGCTCCTGTAAAACAGTGACACATTCATTAATGTCAAAGGTTGTATCTGCTGCCACCGTACCAGGGCCATCAAGATCTGGAACATACAAAAGTATCCCAAATAGGACCTCATAAGGTGTATGACCTCCCAAGGACTTCTGGGCAGACTATTTAGTGCTCTCTGGACCCCATATAGGTGATGAAGCCAACTACGGCATGAACCTAATACTCTAGCTGTTGAGGACTGCTTTAAATCTCGATTCCTCCTCTCCACAACACTATTTTCCTCGGGATGATAGGGTGAGGAGTAATGGAGCTGAACACCCATCGTCCTCATGATGTCCTTGAATACCCTAGAGGCAAAAGCAGGGCCCTGGTCCCAATGGAATGCTGTAACCGCCTATGTGCTGATGAAGACTTGCAAATCTTTAATAACAGTCCGAGCGTCAGCTGACCATTGTGAACATACCCACAGGAATCTAGAACAGAAATCAACAGCGACTAAGATGCATTTGTATGCCCCATCAGGTTGTAAGGGACCACAATGGTCCAGGTACACACATTGTAAAGGTCTGTAGGAAATTAGGAGGGATGTCTGCGCTTGGCGTTTGATGGTGGACCCTTTAATTTGTTGGCAAATGTCACAACAAAGGGTATATTGCTTGGTCTGCTTGTATATACCTGGCCACCAAAAGTGTTTTTGTAATAGAAATACTGTATCCGCCACACCTGTGTGAGCAGAAGCGTCACCCTCATGCGCTGCTTTGATGAGACCTAATCCCTAGTCTTGGTTTGGGATCACACTATCTCCCACACCTGGAATGGTTGTGAATCCAATGTTTTGAGCACTCAGATGGTAGGAATATTTAGCTGTGTATGCTTTTGGTAAATGCTTGCTTTCAGCCGAAGCTTTCACAGCAGCCAGCGTCACATTATCCAACTTTGTATGGGAATGAGTTACTGAAGCAACAGAAGTCATAGCAACTGCAGATTTTGCAGCTTCATCAGCCTGTTTCCTACATTTGTACTCCTACTTGCTGGTGGCTCAATGTATGTACAACATGAGCATTTGGTAGTCTGTCCTGAAGATCAGCTACCCTACTCCACAAGTGTTTGTGTTTGATGGTGTTCCCTTTGGAATCTCTGAAGCGATTCAGGCGCCAGTGATTTAGGGAATCATTATAGGACTGGACACAATTGTATGAATAATATGCAATTAGTGTTGATTGGTCCAGGTCTGTTTGTTCCAGTGCCAAGACAAGATCCTTAAGCTCTGCTAGTCATGCAGTGCAGTCCCCTAGGGTCTGCGTTTAGGTGTTTTGAGGGTAGAAGGTACCATCCTTCATCACCCCACTTATGGCTGCACAGGCGCCTGAGTATTGATGTTTAGTACCTACAGCTGGTTGTGCTGAACCATCAGTGTAAATGATAGTTTATATATTGGTCATGTGGAAATATATTAGTAGATGCGGTGCACTCCTGTCCGTATTGGAGGAATTCTTGTGTCTGAAGTTTTAGGTCAAAGATGTAATCAACATCAGGGGATGTCAGGGAGGTTGCTCATTGAATCCAATGTAGCTGTAATGCTTTGGCAACGCTGGCTTTGGTGACTGCCTCAAGCGCTGGCACCGGGGTAGCAACAGTAATGCGTTTCCTATGGGCAAGTGACCTATTCTTTATGACAGCCTTCTGTATAGCAGTCAGTATTTTTCTGTGGGTGCAAAACATTGTTCAGCGTTTGAGTACAAATGTAATTTGTATGCTATGGCTACGGTGTCACCCTTATTAAAAGTGACAAATGTGAACCCAATGGCACCACCAATTATTCTGATGACCGAGTTTGATTTGTCACTTGTGGGTAAGTGTTTCGCTTCTAGCGTGTACTGCTGCAGTTCTCTAAGAATGAGTGTGTGTTCTGCTGTCAAGCGCTTGCTTGAAAAACCTGGATGAATTAGATCATTAAGTGATTTTATGTGTTGTGCATAATCAGGTCTGTATGTTCTGCCAAAGTTAAAGAAACCCAGCAATGACTGCAGTTTCTTAATGGTATTTGGAGGTTGAAGTTGAGCACATGTTTCTAGAAAGTTTGGGGCCAGGCTCTTGCCTTCATCTGATAGCTCATGTCCCAGAAGTAGGACACTGAAGAAAGCTATTTTAGTTTTCTTAAAATTGAATTTTTAGCCCTGGGCGGCGAATCCTAACACAATCAAATCCTCCCTGGCCAGATGTACGTTGAGGTCGTCATCTGTGAGAAATATGTCATCCACATAGGACAGCACCTCAGGATCAATATCATGTAGTATTGATGTTACTCAGGCTGAAAACAATCGTGGGCTGTTCATATATCCTTGTGACAAATGACAAATGCCCAGATGAGCACCTAATGAGCTAAAATCGCTTAGATCCCGACTTTCAGGTGCTAGATTTTGGCAGAAAAAAACATTGGAAATACCCAAGGTTGTTTTGTATTCTTTTGCACACTATGTTGTTAATTAGTGCTGTGCTGTGTGCATTTTGTACAGCAAAAGTGCATGTGTGACTGTTTAAGTGACTGTAGTCTAAGACTATTCTATATCAATGGTCTGGTTTGGTAACGGGGAATAATGTGTTATTCATTGCAGAGACACAGGGCTCAATTACTCCCTGGTACTAAAGTTGTGTGAGACTCTCTCTCACTGGAGCTTTAGCCTTATGTTTAATAGGATATTGAGGTTGAGGCCATGGTGAGGACCTAATGGGTATTACATGGTAGGGCGTATATCATCCCCCCTCATGTGAGCCTCTGCCAGAACCCAATCAGCAACATAGGCTTCATTTACAACATCTGGAACCAGGACTGAGAAAGAAGGCAAAATTACATCTTCCCCATGTGGGAGCTTGCAGACAGATTCAGGTGGCCAATCTTTTTCTGCCAATAGTATATCACAGTTTAGTGCTTTCTAGAAGATTACTTCATTGGTGTGCTCTGTGTCAACCTCAATTTGGATATTTAATTCATAAGCCCTGCCAGGTGGGAAGACGCACATGGCTGCTGTCTCGTTTACGAGAAAGTTGTTAGTTGCTGTCTAGATGATCTATAAGATTGTGGCGACATATTGTGACCTCTGCTGCGCTGTCTAGCAGACTTACTGCCCATGTCCTGCACTTCAACAACGTTCTCAGCATCATTGGCATTTTTAATTGAAATTGCAGCCACCTTTTTCTTTTTTAATTGGGGCTTTTGTTGAGCAGTTTTGTCCTTTTTTTTAACATAAGCTTGTGCGGAACATGCTAAGTCCTTCTTCGGCTTTGCATAGTCACTTTGCATTTCTGATTGTCCCACTCTCTGACTCCGTTTATCAGGTGTGTCCTGAAAGGAACGAGAGCGACATGTGTCAGTATATTGGTATCTATCAAGAGTTTTTAAAGTTTCTCTATTTTGGAGATTATGGGGGTCATTACAACCCTGGCGGACGGTGGAAAAGGTGCGGTAATACCGCAAACAGGCCGGCGGACAAAAAAAGGGAATTATGACCCTGGCGGAAACCGCCAACAAAGACAGCCACTTTAATACACCGTCCGCCACGGCGGTACAGACAAGCAGCGCAGCGGTCACCGCAAACAGACAGGCGGAAGACAATGTACCGCCCACACCATTACAAGCTGCCAATCCGCCACCTTTTCCGGGGCGGATTCACCGTGGATAAAAACACGGCGGAAACAGCTTTTGCTATGGGAAAATGCTCACCTGAACACATCCCACAAGGAACGACGACTTCATGGACCCGGAACTCCAAATACTACCTGCCCTTGTCTTTCTGCTCGTTTACGACCAACAGCGACGTAGGCGCAGAAGATACCAGTGAGTACTGCATCTACAATACGGGGGAGGGAAGAGGCAAAAGTCAGGGGGACACCCACCAAACACCCCCACCCTCGCATATTACAACATACACACCAATGCAGTCAAAAATATCACATTAACAACCCACAATCCCCCCGGAAGAATGCAAAGACAAAGCGAATTTCGGTCAAACATTGTAATGTGCCAATATACATGTCATACAAAAATATACAGATATATATCTCTAAATCACACATAATTATGTATACAATACAAGAAGTAGTGCAAATATGTACACAACAATGTCCGTGCACCAACAGTCCAAAAATGCATGGGCGTGGCCCACAATAGATACCTGGCCAAAATCGGAGAGAACACTGCTGGGGCATCAGATAGAAACACTACAGGCACCTCAGGGGGAAGGGAAGGGGTGGCACCTCAGCCAGATGACTGCAAAGCCAGATCCACGACGGGGCTCCATGCCCATTGATGTATCCTGGGGAGTGCAAAGCCACAGTCTCTCAAGTCTCTACAGTGGGTGGGTTGCCCACTGTGCCATCCTGGGGAGTGCAAAGCCACAGTCTCTCAAGTCTCTACAGTGGGTGAGTTGCGCACTGTGCTATCCGGGGGAGTGCAAAGCCACAGTCTAACAAGTCTCTACAGTGGGTGGGTTGCCCACTGTGCCATCCGGGGGAGTGCAAAGCCACAGTCTCTCAAGTCCCTACAGTGGGTGGCTTGCCCACTGTGCCATCCTGGGGTGTTTAAAGCCACAGTCTCTCAAGTAGATGCAGGTCTTCACTGGTTCTGGAGGGGGACTGGTGCCCAGACTGGATGAGTCTCCCCGTGAAAGTTCCTGTCCTGTCACTGTCCCAGCTGCACATGGGATAAGGATGCCTGATGTGGCGGTACATTCATTCCTACTCGGTGCATGCCCTGTTCAGCGGTGCTTTGCCATGGCGGTCTTTGCCCTGTTCAGCTGTGCTTTGCCATGACGGTTCAGGACTGTTCAGCGGTGCTTTGCCATGGCGGTTCAGGACTGTTCAGCGGTGCTTTGCCATGGCGGTTCAGGACTGTTCAGCGGTGCTTTGCCATGGCGGTCTTTGCCCTGTTCAGCGGTGCTTTGCCATGGTGGTCTGCGGTCTTTGCCCTGTTCAGCGGTGCTTTGACATGGCGGTTCTGATACTGACATTGGTGTGTGGCATGACGATCTCCACACTGGACATTGGTGTGTGGCATGACGATCTCCACACTGGACATTGGTGTGTGGCATGACGATCTCCATACTGGACATTGGTGTGTGGCATGACGATCTCCATACTGGACATTAGTGTGTGGCATGACGTTACATCATTGGCCAGTGGGGCTGTGGCATCCTGTCCCCTCCTGGGCTGTGACTCCGGCGGTGGTCTCCTGACCAGTAACGATACGTGGGCCCTCCTGGGCTGTGACTCCGGCGGTGGTCTCCTGACCAGTAACAATACTTGGGCCCTCCTGGGCTGTGACTCCGGTGGTGGTTTCTGGACCAGTGACGGTACTTGTGCCCTCCTGGGTTGTGACTTCGGCGGTGGTTTCTGGACCAGTGACGATACTTGTGCCCTCCTGGACTGTGACTCCGGCAGTGGTTTCTGGACCAGTGACGATACTTGTGCCCTCCTGGGCTGTGACTCCGGCTGTGGTTTCTGGACCAGTGACGATACTTGTGCCCTCCTGGGCTGTGACTCTGGCGGTGGTCTCTGGACCAGTGACGATACTTGTGCCCTCCTGGGCTGTGACTCTGGCGGTGGTTTCTGGACCAGTGACGATACTTGTGCCCTCCTGGGCTGTGACTCTGGCGGTGGTCCCTGGACCAGTGACGACGGTGCTGGCGGTTGTGTCTGGACTGCCAGAAATGATGGCGCACGTCTCCGCCGTGACACTCACAACAGGCTGGGGAACCTTCCTCTGGACCTTCCCCACCTTCTTTGGAGTTACAGCTGACTCACCAATCGCCTTGGATCCCATTTCACTTGTTGTCCCACCAGGAGTCTTGACACGGTCCCGTCGTCCACTCCCCAATTTCAGAGCCTTTACAGGTGGTGGGCTGCCAGTGCCTTGGCTCCGGGTCCTACTGCCTGCCCTGGTGGACGGTGCACTCCAAAAACCTGGAACACGCACCACTTGTACTGGAGGCTTTTTGGCTGAGGCGCTATGACGGGACTGATGAATTGGAGGGGGGGTGGGGGCAAAAAGGTCAATTTGACATAGGGACAGTTTCTGACGGACACTGGGATGGGTAGCTGGAGGGGGTCTGGGAGTGGAGGAAGAGGAGGTGGTTGTAGGAGGTGTCACTTTAGGTGTTTTGGGTGCAGGTGCAGGTACTGGAGGCTGTCGTGAGGTGGATGGATGTTGGGTGAGTGATTGCCGGCGTTTGTGTACTTTGGGAGTGGGCGTCACAGACACACTGGGAGAGGACACAGGGGACGTGTAAATGGCAGTGGGGGTGGTGAGTGCAGGTGAGCGGCTTGTGGTGCTGGGTGTCCTGGTGCGAGTCCTAGTGCCTGTAGATGTGGTGCATGCAGGTGTGTGTGTAGACGAGACTGGGAGTGAGGAGAGGAGGAGGGGGACACAGTGGAGACAGTGGATGTTGCTGTGTCTGTATGTGGGTGAGGCTTGCGTGAGTGCCTGTGGTGTGTGTGGTGCCTATGTTTGCTTGAGCTACTTGTGTGTGTTGACTTGTGTGCATGCTGGTCTGTAGGTGTGCTTGGGATGGGCTGGGGTACAGGGGATTGGGTCTGGGTGGAGGAAGTTGGAGGGGGGAGGCTGGACACAGGGTCAATGGCTGCCATCAATGCTGAGGCCAGAGATTGCAGGGTTGACTGAAGGGCAGCCTGACCAGAATGATTGCCCTCCAGGAATGCATTACCGTGTTGCAACTCTCGTTCTACACCCTGGATGGCATTCACAATGGTAGACTGCCCAACAGTGAGTGATCTGAGGAGGTCAATGGCCTCCTCACTGAGGGCAGCAGGGGTGACAGGGACAGGGCCTGAGGTGCCTGGGGAGAAGGTGATTCCCACCCTCCTGGGTGAGTGGGCACGGGGCGAACGCTGAGGGGCTGCTGGGAGGGTGGTGCTGGTAGAAGAGGTGGCTGCTGTACCTGTAGTAGTGGGGCGCACAGATGATGCCGCCACCACAGGGGAGCTCCCATCGGCGGACGAGTCCGTGTCGTTGGTTGGTGATCCGGTGGCCGACGTGAATCTCCCCTCTCCCCCTGTCCCACTGGTGCATTCAGAGTCTGTGGTGTGGCCCTCCATGGCCATGTGGGATGCAGCTCCCTCGTGCTCCGGTGCCACTGTACCTCCGCCTGATGATGCTGATGTACAAAAGGACAGGGAGAGCAGGAAAAGGGGTGGGGGAGACAAAAGAAAGAGAGTTTTAGTGCATGGCATACCGCTACCGTTGGCGGACAAGACAGACGCAGCAACCCCATGCATAACGCCGTGCTCCTGGCCTCTGCACATGCAATTTCTGGTATATGGCCTACATGGCAATGGTGGAAATCTGCGCACATGGATGCCACAGGGGCAACTATACCTCAACTTGCCACTCTTCTGAGGTGGGGTAGAGTGCCACATGGCCTACATTACGGAGGGGCCTTGCCTACTTAACTCGCCCTGGCCTAGGGACACCCACAGCCCACCTTCCCCACCCAGACCCCTCCACTGCACGCAAAGTCCGCAGAATGAGGTTGTACTCACCCCCTTGTGTCTGCTGTGATGTCCTTAAGCGCCCGTCCAACTCCGGGTAGGCCACCGCCAGGATCCAGAACATCAGGGGGGTCATGGTGCGACGGGCACCCCTCCCACGTTGGGAGGCCATCCCCAGCTGAGCCTCCGCCGTCTTCTTGCTGCAGCGGCGAATGTCCTCCCATCTCTTCCGGCAGTGGGTGCCCCGTCTCTGGTGGGCCCCCAGGGTCCAGACCTTCTTGGCGATGGCACGCCAAATGTCCCTCTTCTGGTGGGCGCTGACCTACATGACATGCACAAGGGAAGAGGAACAGTCATTACCAACTGCACCGTCAATGTGAGTGGCCCCCTCCCTACTCTGGCCATGTGGCCCATTCATTCTCATGCATTATTTTCCAATGTACTCTGCCCCCTTCCCTCTTCCACCCAGCCCTCTCCACCCAGGCCTAGCCCATACAACGTGCTCCCTGTGTACTAACCTGTTGGTCTGGAGGACCGTAGAGTAGCGTGTACTGGGGGAGGACCCCATCCACAAGTTTCTCCAACTCCTGTGCAGTGAAGGCAGGGGCCCTTTCCCCAGACGCAGCAGCCATCGTCGCTTCCAGACCGAGGTCACAGCAGCACTAGCAGTGTAGGTCCTCTCCTGTCGAAGGTCAGGTATCTAGTGAGTGAACAGATAGAAAATGGCGGTGACGTCCGCGGCGGTGCGCATCATCACCGCCGGCGCACCTGTTCATTGGCTCCTGGGACCCATAGGGTCCACTGTTAACCAATGCAGCATTGCGCCGCGGTCTACGACCGCCTACCGCGACGGTGTGCAACGCCAGGGCTGTTACCCCACAATCCCATTGTCCCAGTTTAGAGGTCAGGCAGCCGCCATTTCAGGGGCCCACATGGATTCATTTTCAACTGCGTCACACATACCGGGGCCTATACTCAACACACATACAGGAAGGGTTTATTGTCTGGTGTAGTCTTGTGTGTAACTGTGGGTACATACCTGGAGGAATAGTGACTGTTTCTTCGCTGTTGTCTTTCTTAGGCACCGTCAGCTGGGACATATGAGAAGATGGCGGAATCCTCCGGTGTACCAACCGCTGGTGGACCTGTTGACAATGGAAGAAAGACATTTAATCGTCACCTTCAGGTTTGACCGTGCCACAATCCAGCAACTATGTACCCAGTTGGAGCCAGACCTGATGTCACCAATCCGCCATCCGACTGGAATCCCCCCTGACGTGCAGGTGCTGTCAGTGCTACATTTCCTTGCAAGTGGGTCTTTTCAGACAACAGTGGTCATGGCATCAGGGATGTCCCAGCCTATGTTTTCCAACGTGTTGTCCAGAGTGTTGTCTGCCCTGCTGAAACACGTAAGGAGATACATCATTTTCCCAGATGTGGAGGATTTGCCTACAGTGAAAGGTGACTTCTATGCCCTTGGACATATCCCCAACGTCATAGGTGCCATTGATGGGACCCATTTAGCTCTGGTCCCCCCCGCAGGAGTGAACAGGTGTACAGGAACAGGAAGAGTTATCATTCGATGAATGTCCAGATGGTCTGTTTGGCAGACCAGTACATCTCGCAGGTAAATGCAATGTTCCCTGGCTCTGTGCATGACGCCTACATCCTGCGCAATAGCAACATCCCTGATATGATGGGTGAACTCCAGAGTCACCGAGTATGGCTATTGGGGGACTCTGGTTACCCCAACCTTTCCTGGCTACTGACCCCAGTGAGGAATCCCAGGACCAGGGCAGAGGAATCCTACAATGAGGCCCATGGGCGGACTAGGAGGGTTATCGAACGCACCTTCGGCCTCCTGAAGGCCAGGTTCAGGTGCCTACATATGACAGGTGGGTCCCTATTCTACTCACCGAAGAAGGTGTGCAACATCATCATCGCCTGCTCCATGCTCCATAATTTGGCATTGCAACACCAGGTGCCTTTTCTACAGGAGGATGATCCAGATGACGGTGTTGTAGCAGCTGTGGAGCCTGTGGAGCCTGTGGATAGTGATGAGGATGAAGCTGAGGAAGAAGAAAACGACAACAGGGAGTCAGTCATACAGCAATATTTCCAGTGATACACAGGTGAGTACATTTTCAGGTTTAACATTATATTCACTTTCACACGTCTACCTCTATCCTGTACTGAAATTTCACTCACTATTTGTTAACTGAGTTGTCCCCTTCCATTTCAGTTTCACAAATGTGGTAACCTACGTGTCAACTGCTTGCATCCTTGGAGGGCTTGTGATGTGTGACATTGGTATGTTTGCCTTCCAATGGGTAACCCATTATGACAATGTAATTGATAATACAAAATTACAAACATAGACTGTCTCCATTTTATTTAGTGTTTCAAGGGTGTTTATTTAAGTGAAAACAAATGAGGGGGGTTGTAAAATGGGGATGGGTGATGGTGGAGGAATGTCCATGGCAGAGTCCAGTCTATTAGTCTCACGGGTGCACTGCCCATCTGGGCATTGGAAGTGGAGCTGGGGTAGTTCCGATTTGGACAGGGTAACAAAGTGGGACAATGGGGGGACAATCAGGGTGGTCTTATTTCCTGGCGGGGGTCTTGCCATCTTGCTCTGTCCTGTTCCTGGATCTCCGGGCCCGCTTTCGTGGTGGTTGTCCGTCTGCAGAGGATGGGGTGCTGGTGTGGTGGTCCTGTGGCGGGGCGTCCTGTCCACTTGCACCGGCGGAGGTGGTGGGCAGTTCGTCGTCCTGCCTGGTGTCAGGGGCCCCTTGGAGTGCCACAGTGTCCCTCAAGGTCTTTTGAATGTCCGTCAGCACCCCTACGATGGTGCCCAGGGCGGAGCCGAGGGTCCTGAGTTCCTCACTGAACCCCAAATACTGCTCCTCCTGCAGACGCAGGGTCTCCTGCAACTTGTCCAGGACCGTCGCCATCGTCTCCTGGGAGTGGTGGTATGCTCGCATGATGGAGGAGAGGGCCTCGTGGAGAGTTGGTTCCCTTGGCCTGTCCTCCGTCTGTCGCACAGCAGCCCTCCCAGTTCCCCTATGTTCGTGTGCCTCCATCCCCTGGACCGTGTGCCCACTACCACTGCCCCCAGGTCTCTGTTGTTGTTGGGGTGTTGGGTTAGCCTGGGTGCCCTGTAGTGGTGGACACACCGCTGATTGACCTGTCCTGGGTAGGAAGGTTTGGGCCCGCTGGGTGGGTGCTGTGCTGGTGTTACCAGAGGGTGGAAGTTCGGTGTTGGGCTGTGGCTGGGCAAGGGGAACCGACTGTCCTGAGTCCCACGATGGTCCGGGCTGGTCATCAAGATCCAGTAGGGCAGAGCTGCTCTCGTCACTGTGGGCCTCTTCTGGGGGTGGAGTGGTGTTGTCTGGACCCTCTGGTGTGGTGACGTTCCTTCGGGGGTATAAGTACATGATTATTGCATGTGTGTGTTTCATGGTGTGCAATGGGTGGGTGTGCGTGAACCCCAGTGCAGGCATTCCTGTGTGGGGGCTTGTATGCTGAAGGTTGGGGGGTGTTCTGGGTATGTGCAGTGGGCATGCTTTAGTGATGGGTGTCCATGCTTAGTTGTGTCATGCAGGTCTTGGGGTTGGGATGTGTAGTTGGTGTTATGGGTACATTAGTGAGGAGTTTGGGTGATAGGGGAGGGTGGGGGTCTGTGATAGCATGCAGGTAGGTTGGGGGATATGATAGTGAAGATTTGACTTACCAGTGTCCGTTCCTCTAACGACTCCTCTGAGGCCCTCAGGATGCAAGATGGACAAGACTTGCTCCTCCCATGTTGTTAGTTGAGGGGGAGGAGGTGGGGGTCCACCGCCAGTCCGCTGTACAGCGATGTGGTGCCTGGATACCGTGGAACGCACCTTCCCCCGTAGGTCATTCCACCTCTTCCTGATGTCCTCCCTATTTCTTGGGTGCTGTCCCACTGCGTTGACCCTGTCCACTATTCTTTGCCATAGCTCCATCTTCCTGGCTATGGATGTGTGCTGTACCTGTGAGCCAAATAGCTGTGGCTCTACCCGTAGGATTTCCTCCACCATGACCCTGAGCTCCTCCTCAGAGAAGCGGGGGTGTCTTTGGTGTGACATGGGGTGGTGTGTGTGATGTGTGGGCTGGTGTATGTGTTGATGAGTGTGGTGAGTGTAGTGGTATGTGGTGTTTTGTGCGTGGATGTTATGTGGGTGATGGTGTTGTGTGCCTCTGTGTGATGGGGTTCTCGATTCTGTGCTCTCTCTCTCGCCTTCTCTCTGAATTTTTGGTTGTAGGGGTTTGTGGGTGATGTGGGTGTGTGTTTTATATTGTATTGGGTGTGTGGGAGTGGTGTGTGTATGTGTATCAGGTGTGTGTATTTGTAATTGTCCAATGTGGCGGTGTTTTGTAGATGTGTGTGTATTTTGAGCGCGGCGGTGTGTACCGCCAATGGAATACCGCGGTTGAAAGAGCGCCGCGTGGATTCGTGGGTCGTAATGGCATGGGCGTGTTTCTGTTGGCGTGGAGGTGGAGGAATTGTTTCCGCATGTTTATCGCTGACCTTTGGTGTGGCGGTATTGTGTGGGTGTCTGAATTTCGGCGGATTCCGAGATGTCTGTCATAATAGCTGTGGCGGTCTACCGCCGCCGCCGCGGTGTATTGGCGGTCTTCTGCACGGCACTAAGTGCCTTATACCGCCAATGTTGTAATGACCCCCTATATCTTCTCTCAGAGGTCTCCGGTTGTGGACATTCTCGTCTCTGACTTCTGTCTTTGTTTTGTTTAGCCCAGTTTTTTGTTGAACCCTTTTGTGCTTGTTTAGTACCTTCATTAAGGGTGGTTCTCTGAATTTGTGGTTTCCCTGATCTGGCCCCCAGACTATTATGTTCTATAATAGTATTATTTTCAGAGATAATCTTGGGCAGCTCGCACTCCTGTTGAGGAACCTCCTGGAGCCGTTAGCGAATGGCCAAACCTGCGGCTTCCCATTTAATGTTGCTTAAATTAATTGAGGACATTGTCAAAACTGCGCATCAGTTTCATCCCCAAATCCAGGGCCGGGACTACTCAGTGTTCATTTTGAATTTATTTTAACACTTCTGGTAAATTGGCAAGTGTTGGTGTACCACCTGTGGTAGTGTAAATTGTGGTGAAGACCGTACCTCAAGTGTTACAGTCCTCAGTTGACCGAACCATATCAAATGGTAAGTACATTGTGAGAAATCTATGTTTGTCTTGTGGATCCGTGTGGGGAAACACTGCTTCCAGCTGATTTGTTTTTTGTGCAATCTAGATCAAAATCTTTTCCCACTCCGTGGGTGCTTTTCCCATTATGGAGTGGACTGTTGGTGGATTAATTCCTGTAATGGTCAATTGATGAACAGCTGGAGCAGCCCTTTCTGGGGCGGTGTCCAAAGTCCACATTATAAATTGTATTACACGTCTATATTTTGCTCCAAGCTCATTGTAAAGTGTGCGTACTTCACCTACAGTTATAGTATGCACATTGGAATGTGGTGTGTATGTGGCGAGTGTGGGCCACTTCGGTCCATCATTACTTAAGGGACCTGATTTTACTGTTGTTGTGGTACATTTGCTATTCTGTATGTGTGAAATGTATGTGTATTTGCATCTGTTTCAGGGAAGGTGACACAAGAGTAAAATATTTCTGTTCTATGGCCCTCATTCTGACCTTGGCGGGCGGCGGAGGCCGCCCGCCAAAGTCCCGCCGTCAGGTTACCGTTCCGCGGTCGAAAGACCGCGGCGGTAATTCTGACTTTCCCGCTGGGCTGGCGGGCGGTCGCCTTCAGACCGCCCGCCAGCCCAGCGGGAAAGAGGCTTCCACGATGAAGCCGGCTCGGAATCGAGCCGGCGGAGTGGAAGCTGTGCGACGGGTGCAGTTGCACCCGTCGCGTATTTCACTGTCTGCGCAGCAGACAGTGAAATACATGTAGGGGCCCTCTTACGGGGGCCCCTGCAATGCCCATGCCAGTGGCATGGGCACTGCAGGGGCCCCCAGGGGCCCCGCGACCCCCCCCTACCGCCATCCGGATCCCGGCGGTCGGACCGCCGGGATCTGGATGGGGTAGGGGGGGTCGGAATCCCCGCGGCGGTGCAGCAAGCTGCGCCGCCGTGGAGGATTCAATGGGGCGGCGGTACACTGGCGGGAGCCCGCCAGTGGTGCCGGTCCGACCGCGGCTTTACCGCCGCGGTCGGAATCCCCATTGGAGCACCGCCGGCCTGTCGGCGGTGCTCCCGCGGTCCTCCGCCCTGGCGGTCTTTGTCCGCCAGGGTCAGAATGAGGGCCTATATGTGTTGTGATCTTCAACAACGAACGTAACTTCTCTGACTTCTTCTGTTAAGCCATTTTCTAAAAGAAACTGTGTGAGTGGATGTCTGCAGTTCTCCCGAATATTTACCGTGTTTGCCATATTAAAGAAGAGGTATCAGAGTCGGGGGATAAAATCCTTTTAAGGTTCAAGCTTGAACAACCTACAGCCTAGCTAGGTGCTCCCTATTCAGCTGAGGAGGATTGCCCCTAAAACACGGACGTCTCCGTATAATGGTACTTAGGGTACCTTCATTGTGTGTGAGACAGAGCTACTCAGGAGACCCATAAACTTAGGCCCATATTTATACTTTTTTAGCGCTGCATTTGCATAATTTTTTCATGCAAAAACGGCGCAAACTTGCAAAATTCAATTGTATTTTGTAAGCTTGCGCCGCTTTTGTGTCAAAAAATGATGCAAAAGTGGTGCTAAAAAAGTATAAATATGGGCATTAGTGCCTACTCCATTGTTGTGGCACCATGTCGTATGAACGCTCATATCTCAACAAGACTTCTAGATTTGGTGCGACAGCACCTCTGCTTAAAGGTGACTGAGCCACTCACACCCGTTGGCAGTTGTCGGCCCAACCCTCCCAGCTCTGTGGCAGCACCTCACCCAAACCCAAATGGTAACAATGATTTGTGGCAGCCTAGCGCATGGAACTCAGAAAATCCCACAGGGAAATCGTGATGAACAAGCCTTACCCTTTTCTTTCTATTTACAAGTCTCTTACACACACAGGCAAGAAAGGAGATTCAGGATAGTTTTTAATATGTTTGATGAAAATACTGCAATCTACAATAAAATGCATGAGCTGCAATGATTAGGACAATGAGGAATAACAAAATCAGGTTTGTAAATATTCAGAGATGTGAAGATGAATAACCCCAATATATTGCAATAAACATGAATTTATAATTCCTACCTAAAGCTTATTCTCTAGCCTCTAGCAAGAGCATGGCAGTATAAGCCCAATCTGTCTGTGCAGTGTCCATGAGAAGCACACTCCACCCCTGTTACTTTAGTACATGTTTGGGCCTCCAGTCTCTAGATCAGGCTGCATAGAGACACAAAGGCTGAGGTCGGCTGCAAACTGAAATGCAGTGTAGATGGAAAATCCTGGATGGAACCGCCTCTAAAGCCCTTTGTCCTACAAGGTGTTTGGATAAGGGACATGTTTTGTTCTTGCAAAATAAGCCTGACGCGGGTATGTACCTAAGTGTTAGACTGTTTGTGCAGCCTTGTGTATCCTGTTTTCTTCTCATTCTGTTCTTGTCAACCCGGAGCAGAAAAACACAGTCTGTCTGGAGCCAGGGCTGGGTTTAAAAGGGGGTGTCATTCACTTCTGAAGTTCTTTTTAAGTGTGCCCTAGATCAAAGACATCTTGAGTATAAGTACAGGGGTTGTACGCCATGTTGGTAGACACCGCGTGGGCTTGTAGCCAGGAACCGCTACATCAGAGGACTGCTGTGCTGCCAGAGGAAACCACCACTTGGACTTTGCTTTGCTGTGCTGACCTGCCTGCCTGCTTGGCTGCCAGTGAGATGGCCACTTTGCTGAAGACACCAGTGTTGGCCTGTTGCCTGCCTCTCTGCTCTTGTGCTCACCAGTTGTATCTAGGGACGGTGTGTTGGGTTGGCCTCCCTGCCCCGTGTTCTACATTCTAGCACATAGTGAAGCTCCGGGGATGCTCTGGAGATTGCCTAGCATGGTGAGGGCTGAACGCTCCCTTTGAATACTGAATAGGGTGTGCTTTGTTTTTCCTCTTCTGGGCTAGAGTGTGTGGCGCGCTTTACCTGCAGTGAGGGAGGAGCACGGGTGCCCAGTGGAGCCAAAACACTCCAGGACTAGGGGGAACTCCAACCAGGCTGGATCGCCGCCCAACAAAGGACCTGCTCCATTCTGAGTGCACACAGCATGTGTGGCAGACTTCTCACGCCTTCGACAAAGCCCCGACCTGGTGGGTGCCCTACACTGCAATGGTCCCCGCATTTGGCAACCGCCTCTGTGTCAGAAGCACCTAAACGTGGGAACTTCCCCGGCTCAGTGCTGGTTTGTGTTGGGAGCACCGCATCTCCTCAGAAGTTCACTGGTCTCAGAGGTCTTGAGTGAGTCAGAGTGCTGGGCTTCATGCTAGACAAGGCCCAGTCGCCAGGAGGCTAACTGGGAGTATCGTACCTCCCTGAGAGGGCTGGCTCGTAGTGTTCCCAGCTGCCTTTGCAGATTGCCCATCATGGCTAGCAAAGTCTTCCCACTGGCGTGGATGGCGCGTGTGCCGCTCCCCCCATGTGTACACATGCCCTTGGGGCATGCAGTAGTTAGCTGATAGGATGGGGTAGCAATCCTCGACTGAGGTCCTGTTCCTGCTAGTTCTGCATGAAATGACCATATTAACTATGGCAAGTACACAGGGGCTCCGGTGCCCTAGAGTTTTCCTGAAATGACAGTATTCACTGTAGTAGGCATGCAAGTGTTCCTGCAATCTACGGTTGGTGCTCACAATACCGCTTAACATATAGTAGATGTGCAGGTGCACTGTAACCATGTGGTTATGAGGGTAGTTGGTATTGCATCATTACTGATGGCACGTGATGACACAAGTGGTGAGGTATGTACTACATGGATGTTTGTTAATTCATGTGTTTTCTCTCCTTAACCCAACAGCTGCATTTCATGACCTGATGTTATGGTATATGTCGTTTTTACCCTGCCAGAATAACAAGCATATTTCAGGATCTGCCTTGTGTGCACAGGGAGGGTGTGTTACATGACATGTGCAACATACAACTTTTATCTTATTGCACTAACTGTGATGGTTTAACAATTGCCTAGTAGGCAAGGTAATTTTTGATTCATGTCACATGTGGTCTATGATTTATACTCAATACAGTATATTTTTATATATCTTTGTGTGGAGTCTCTTTTGTGGTGCATTTATTGTCACTGGAGTGTGTGTTGTGCAAAAGCTTCACACATTGCCTGTGGGATAAGCCTGACTTATCTGGCCAAGCTACCAAGAGGATGAGCAGGGGTTATCTTAGGTGTGTAGCTCCCTTACCCTGACTAGAGTGGTGGTTCCTGCCTTGCTTATGTGTGTACCATAGCCAAGCAGAACCCCCATTTCTAACAATTGAGAAGCCTTGCGGGTGCAGCAGGTGCAGTCGATATGAGTGCAGTCCTCTCTTGTGCAGTCCAAATGTCCAGCAGGACAGTGCTTCTTCTCCAGTTGTTTCTTATGGGTTTCTAGGGGGCCCGTCCACAACACCAGTCCAAGGTTTCAGAATCTCTGAGTTGTTCCTTGGAACTACAATTCCCACAATTCACCTGACCAAATCCTTAGCACTCCATTGAACACTGTCCAGCTGGGACCTTCTGGCAGGTGTTGATGCAGATGGCTCTTGGTAGGTCATTTATTCCAGTCACTTACAGGGAGTCCACTAATGAATCCTTTAGAAGCCAGGCAAAGTCATCTTTTGTGAAGCCCAGAGTGTGCAGCAGATGCAGTACTTGTGAGTGCAATTCTTTGTGGTGCAGACCAGGGTTTCAGCAGGACAGTTTCTGTTTCTGTTTCACACATAAGCTTTATTCGGCCGACAGACCATCAAAGCATACAATACAGTACAATATAAATATAAATAAACATCATAATATCATAGGAAAATTTAAAAGAAGAAAATAAAATCCATGTTTGCCCGACTAGTAACAATTTCAAATCATTGTAAATAAAAAATACGTAAGCGCCATGCCATTACTAAGAACTTACTTACTGCTTAAATTGTCACATTTGAATTGTGGCTTTTTAAAATCCTCAAAGCTAAAAAACATTTCCTTAAATTCAGTTCCCGACAGATTTTGTGAATCCATTTAAACCTTGGGGTTGAGTAAGCGGGACAGAAAAACATAAAATGTTCTATTGTTTCAGAAGAAGTGCCACATGCAGGACAAATATCAGAGCTTAACTTAGGTCCCCATCTGCTCGTCAAGGCCTTCAAAGGTAATGTTCCAAATCGAAATCTGGCATACAAGCTTTTGCCTAGTAAGTCAGGTATTATATCTAGATATAGTTCGAACTCTGGGTACCATTTAAAGTCAATAAACAAATTAGTTAAATGACCATTCGATTTTTGAGAAATGTAATTATTATGTATGTGGGACCAGTAAGCTCCCTTCAATACTTTAACATGGGACTTCACAAGTTGGTGGGGATTCTCCCAAAAGTTCCTCAATCCCAGCGTGCAAAGCCAGCCGGATACGTGTTTGATCCATGGGATTGACGTAGAGTTAGGGCTTTTTAACAATTCTAACAGAGAAAACTTATATATGGCCAGTTCGGGAACCACCCAAAGCCTCACCCAATATACTAGAGGCCGTAAGATAATTAAATCAGCTATTCGTTTAAACCCTAGGTCTAAAAATAGGGGGGTTAATGGGGTACTAGTAGGGCAAGCACATAAAGCCCGTGCAAAGCTATTCTCAGTTTTGGTTATCCTACTATTATCTGCCGTGCCCCAAATCTCTGCGCCGTAGACAGCAGCACCCTGTGCCTTAGCCACATAAATCTTTACTGCTGGAGACACAACTTTAGCGATCGTATTCCTATAGAGGCGCAATATGGATGCTGCCCGATGTTGCAAAAGCCCAGCACTCTTGCCAACTTGTTCCTCCCAAAGGAGTGTATCTGTAAGTCTCACACCCAAGTAATCAATGGAGCTAACCTGGTCCAAAATGGCTCCATCTAACCTAATAGTGCATTTCTTACGAGGGCCAGAGCGAAGCACCATCAATTTCGTTTTCTTCAAGTTCAGCTCTAAACCAAAATTCAAGCAGAATGATTTAAATCTGTCCACAAGAATTTGCAACCCCATAGGGGTTTTTGAAATCAATAGAGAGTCATCCGCAAAAAGGAGAATTGCAATTTTCTGATTGACTAGTGTGGGAGCATCATTCTGGCATGTCATTAGTTCTTGGACCACCTCGTTGATGAATAAAGAAAACAGAAGTGGTGCAAGCACACATCCCTGACGGACACCTCTTTTAATGGGAAATTTATTAGTCAATTCACCTTGTTTACCCCATCTTACTTGCGCGTATGTGCCTTCGTGCATGCGTATTAATAGATGGATAATATCAGGTGGTGCCCCTATTTTGTATAACACTCCCCAAAGCTTATCTCTTGGGACCAAATCTAAAGCAGAACGTAGGTCAACAAAAATGACGTATAGAGTTTGCTTTGCCAAGACTACATATTTCCAGTGTAGCACGGTCAACCTGAAAGCCTGGTCAACCGTGCTAACTCTAGAGCGGAACCCTGCCTGGAGCGGTGAAAGCATCTGCTGCTCCGACACCCAGTTCGACAGTCTAACTAGCAACTGTTTAGCAAATTTTTTTTGTAAATTGTCGATTAAACTGACCGGTCTGTAATTGATTGGAAGATTTACATTACCCTTTTTGTAAATTGGGATAATTTCTGCGCCCTTCCACGTCTCAGGGATCTGTCCTCCTTTTGTGATTTTATTTGACAGTAGATTGATATACTAGGTCCATATAGATGGCTCTGATTTATAAAGGTCGCCTGGAATTTTATCAGGATCTGGGGCTTTACTGACTTTAAAGAGTTGATAGCCTCTGCAGTTTCTTCTAGGGAGAAACAAATATAACTCTCAGGGTTATATGGATTCCCATCAGGTGGAGAAGTGGCAAGGTTAGCATTTTGTAAAATTAGAGGGTCTAATCCCACTTTATCACAGTCAACAGCCCCAGTGGAGATAGTTCTTTCATACAAGAGAGAGAAGTGCTCCACCCAAGTTCTGGGTTGAATGTGGTTCCTTAGAATAGACCTACCCCCTCTCTCATGCTTCGTCAGCAGTTCCCAGAAGAGCGTATTGTTGTTTGCTTTTGTAGCATCTAACAAATCCTGCCAAATAACATCTTCCCAGGTTTTCTTTGATTGTAAAATTGTCTTTTTATACATACATCTTGCTTGTTTGATCGCCCCCGTGGACCCAGCCTTTATGGCTTTTCTTAGCTCGGTCTTAGCCCTCATACATGCATCATTAAACCATCTACTGTTAGATGAACCCCCGTGTTGCCGGCTTACCAAGGCTGCCTTTTTGTAAAAAACACTTTGAAGTTTGACCATCATATCTTCGTGGATATCAAGAAGTGGGATAGCTTCCGGCTCGAGGTCTTCGTAAGCTGACAGATTATCTAAGAACCCTTGATAAATCTTACATAGCAGATAGGGGTTTGACATGACTTTGGGCCACCTCACCTTCGTATTAGCATTATTTAAAATAGGGGGAGGGACCATTAATGGTTGTGTATTCGAGGTTCTACCAAAGATATTCCCAGAGAGGGTAAGCAACAGTGGGGAGTGATCACTCTCGCATCTTGAATCTACCCTCATGTCAAGCAGCAGTGGCCAAAGACGCACATCCACCAAAAAATAATCAATTACACTGGCCACAGAACCTCGTAGAAATGTCGGTGCAAGATTTAAATCAGAAGGAGTACGGCCATTGCAGGCCCTTAGGCCAAACTTTAAGCATAAAGTAGCGAGCTGTGCTGCGACACGAGAGCGTGGAGGATAATTATCACCATCCAATTGTGCAATCCCCCATAATTCGGCCTCTTCCACAGATAAGTCACTAAGAAATGCTGAGGGTTCAAAGGTGCAATTTACATCCCCTGCAATAATTAAATAGGAATTAGTTTGTATCGTGTCTAAAAAATCAGAAAGTAGAGTTAAAATATGTGATTCTGTACCACGTGCAACAGAACGGGCATAAACATAAAAGAGTTATGTTAAAATTTTGATGAAAAGAAATTTGTAAGCCCATCAAATCGGGACAATCAAATTCTAAAACCTTATAGTCACATTGGAGCTTTGAATTTAGAAGAATTAAAAGTCCCCCTTTCGCTCGACCAGTTGCTTTCTCTGATGGCTGTGCAGGGATATTAAAAGAGAGAAACCCATCCATACTTGATTGGTCCTCAACCCAGGTTTCTTGGAAAAGACACACATCTTGTGACTCTATGTAGGCAACCCAGTCCACATCATCCAGTTTCCTAGCAAGGCCAGCAAGATTCCAAGTCATGATGGATAACCCATTAGTTCCCGTTACAGTCCCATGTTTGGAGGGTAGAGCATCCTTATAATTCGGCTCATTAACAAGGATCTTCTCTGAATTGTCCATTATGGATGCCACTAAAGTATCCTGATTGACGGCTTCCTGGGTGGAAGATAGTCATACAGAACCATGATGCAAAGATACGCCTTCCTCCCTAGAGCCTCTCTCATTAACATTGGCTATGGGGTCAGACACATCAGCCTGTTTTGAGTCAATTAGGACAGTACTTCTAGTTGTAGTTTCAGGCAGTGATCTTTGGGGGTCCATAACACCAATCCAAGTGTCTAGAAGCTTTGAAGTGGTCCTTGAGATGTTGGGACTATGTTTACCTGGGAAGTTCCATCAAAGGCCCCTGTAGATGGTCCTGCTGGGGTCTTCTTGATGGAGATCGTGCAGGTGAACCCCTGTCAACCTGTTGCTGCCAGGGAGTCCACTCCTACACTTCCTGAAGCAAGGCAAAGTCCTTAGAACTGTGATTTCTCAGTGTGCAACAGGTGCAGTCTTCCAGAGTGCAGTCCTTTGGGGTGTAGACCAGGGTTCCAGTAGGGCAGCCCTTCTTCTCTCTTTGTAGTTTCAGGCACGGATCTGAGTTGCTGGGCAGCTCTCCCATATTTATTCAGTGTCATCTGTACAGGTCTTAAATCACATCTGACAGACTGTGGAAGATTATATAAAGAAAAAGAGGGGGTCTACCCTAATAACCCTACTATACATGAACAATCTGTAGACAAAAAAATGTTCAATAGTAGGGACACATCTATAAACTAATTCACAAACACTGAACCTCTAAATCGATAATTGGAAATGTAATTTAATTACAAACGTATTTAATTCATTTTTCTGCACAAAGGACAATAAAAAAACAATATGTAAAACATGAAATCAAGACATAGACCTGAAATTTTACAATTATATTACATACATAGACATCTACAAAACTGCCTCCTCCTAGTTTAGAAGTAATGTGGTTATCTGCATTCATTATATCCTAAATCCACATCTTAGAGGTGGTTGCATTGACTATCACAGCCCTAATCTTCATTTACTTCCCTCCTTATTAACAAAGAGATGGGTGCTATAATCATTATCCATCAAATGAATCTTTCTTGCAACCTCCCTAGTTATTAACAAAGAGATGGGTGCTATAATCATTATCCATCAAATGAATCTTTCTTGCAACCTCCCTAGTTATCACAAGGTCGACGCGTTTTGGCCCCTTCACATATGGGCCTCTTCAGGACTCGCGGAGAGACAAAGACCTATAAATACAATTAATAAGCACAACTTAATTCAAATTTTAACAAGATGGGCAGGATTCATGGTGCTGCTTCGCTAACAGGGTTTTCTTTCTATATGGTATTAACTTGTCACCAGGTACAACCTTCACTGATGGGGAAAAAATGTGCAGGGCCCATTGACCCTTTCCCAAAAGTGTTATTCTTGGAGGTGATAGAGGAGTTGGGTGGGAACCCACATTAGCAGGGACGCATTAATAGGCGCCCTACTTACTGAAAGATATGTAGTCAAACAGAGGCAGTCAGATTGGGCTTTGATAATAAAAGAGTGGTTGAAGGGCACAGAAAAATGTTCCCAAATAGAAGAGCCTATCTATCAGGCAAGAGGCTTTCCACACAAACACAAGAGAATCTGGACACATGGTGGGAATAGTTGTATATGTCTATTACCTAACTTGACATGCACACATCCACAGTATCCACAATATTGATGAATTGTAATAAATGTGAAGTGCCATACAGGGACTTATGTTGTTTTATTTTGCTGCTAAACTCAAAATGCACCCAAGTGTTTTGAAAATTTCTGTAAAAAATTTAAAAAAAGAAAGAAAAGCCAGTAAAAGTTGCAAGTTATTGTTAAATCCATAATCAATTACTCCCACAACAGACATGCAACATATAACTTGCACCCCAAATGCTGTGCTTATGGCCTCACCCTTGATGTGCCATATGTTATTACAATTGTCATAAATAATCATACAGAAGGAGTAACTTACATGGAAAATTACTTGAATGAAGGTTTTTTTTAAAGTGAAGCTTGAGAATGTAGTATTTATAACTTTTTGTGTTATTTTATTAAGGTGTGTGTCGGAACTGTGAACCCCGCAAATATCCAACAAGCGTCCAAAACCTCTGCAGTGGGTTTGCGTCCAATTGACCTGGTTCACAGACGTCATGGGAGGGAGGATTTTAACACCAGAAAGGGGGGGGGGGGTCGTTCTTCCTCGAGTTCAAGCCCTCTGAAATCCTTAAGCGATGGATTCCAGTGCAAACTATAATTTATACCTACCGTGTCCTGAGATTACATGGCATATGACACTATATTTGACATCATTAGTGATATTACTTATTAAATCACTGAAGACATTTAAAGTAATACAAAGTAACTTGCTTGTGTTTTATACATGACTATCTAGGAGAGCACCACTGAAGGTGAACTCTGGAGAAGGCACAATGAGTCAAATCTTAAACATTAGTATGTAGCTTCTGCAGTTGTTGCATATTTTGTATCATTCTTGATGCCATTTAAAAATGGTATTTTACAGGTAAGCTTATTGACCCTGTAAATTGTTCACATTGTCCTTGCCTTATTTTTATTTCACAAGTGCCAAACACACCAAGACCTTGTTACTCATGTTCTTCGGGAATTTAAACTCTTCCTTAGTGACTGACTCAGGACAGTATTTTTAAATAATTATTGAGCTTTAATTTACATGTTTTGCTTTGCAGATTTTGTAATCTGTATTTTAAATGATAACTTTTTTGTATTTTTGAAGGAGTTGAAAAATCTCATTCCAAAATCTGCTGTGGGAACACTTTCATCAAATTCCAGCAATGTGATTCATATGATTATCGACTTTTATAATGTAAGTGGGTTGCAGTCTGCAGCCTTGTGTTTTGAAAAAAAAACTACTTGCTTGTAGACAAAGTCAGATTAATCAGTGTCTTACTCATGTTTTAATTTGTATATAACTTTGATTGTCCAGATTGGGGCCTTTGTGAAACATACATATATGAATGTTAACGGTTCATATCAAATTAAACTTGAAGTCTTCTCCTAACAAGGGATTATTCTAAACCAGCCAATAATGCTGCACACTAAGTTCCAGATTCTGAACTACACAATATTTCCACTTAGCTAGAAAATAGACCTTTCCAAATCTGTATTGCCCCCCAGTGGGTTTTATACAGTCTGCACTTTTTTACAAGATTGAGTTTTTGGTGAAATTTCTTTACTATGTTATCGCTTAGATTCACAGGCTTTAAATAGATCCTCTCCCAGTTATCAGATGACAGAACAATTTTTAAATGTGTTTGACTTTCAACCTAGAAATAGTTATTTTTTAAAGAAATTATCAAAAGGCTTTATAATCCTTAACAACCCTCTGCCCAACACCATGTTAAGTTATGTTTCTGCCAATAACTGTGGGAGTCTAGAAATTATTGTATTTGGGTATGGCCTAGTTTAAAGTTTAACTACTTCTAAGAATTCTTCCTGTCTCCCAGATGATTTATATCAGTCTAACGTGATATCCTCTGCTACCCTTTCCTCCTCGAGTTTTCACTCCTTTTAAACTCAACCATTAACAGCTTTATTTTGAATTGCTGATCAATTGTAAGTATGCGAAATACAGAATGTCTTCTGTTATTTCCACTGATGCTAATAAAAATTCTTGTAGCAACATTGGTATCTGCATGTTAAGTATACCTGAGACTCTTTAAATTTCATATTCTAACATTTTCAACATATGTAATGCTTTTAAACATTGTGTTGTTTTCATGGGCTGATAAATAATAAATAATTAATTCTCAAAACGGTTTAGTCTTTATCTTCAGAGGTAATCTTGGAAAACAGCAAGCTTCCGGAGGGTGTTACCATAAGCTACATGTCCTTTTGTAAAAATGGTGTGAATGGTACTGGAGAAAATGGAAGAAAGTGTGCTAACATATCAATTGGAGATGAGGTAAACTATTGCTGGTTTTAAAGACTAATATTTTTCATTGCCTTACTTTAATATATTATGCATGTATCCATAATCTGTGGAGAAATCTGAAAACATTTGCAGTGAACACAGTTAATCTTTTCTAGCAAAGAATGTGTGGCATATTAAGAGCAATATAAATTTTATAATTAGGCCAGTAAGGTTTTCACCTTGGTTCTGATATGTTGAAATTAAAATGTGTAAGAACTGTATAAAAAAGACCATCTGTGCTCCATGAAGATAAAGATGCTCCTAGAAAGGTAATGTGAGAGCTTCTGGGCATGTTACTGAACAGCTGTTTTCCACAACTGGTGCATAACATACGGAAATTTTTAACATGTTATTTCATTACCTTTTCCCTTGTTTTGCTATACAAAATAATGGACAATCTGTGAAAACTAGTTGAAAGACCTTACTCCATCATTTCGCATATGATCTCCATTCATAGCATGATACTTGATTTCAGAACTTTTATGAACAATTCAGTAGTTTGGTTGTGCTCTCCTGGCAGCCAGAATATCAGAAGAATCACTCGCTCCTAAAATCTCTCAAAATCTGCTATCTTTTCCCTCTGCGGCGTTGTTATATCAAAGTCACCTAAACTATCCCCTGATTCCCTATTGGTCAGTTAATCGTATGTTAACACCCTGTCCAGTAAAACTACTATACCAAATCTATGAATTCTAATATTTCTTCGTTCTCATATTGTTGATTGGTTCGCCTTGCGATGTCTTCATCATCCGGCTTGTCAGGTAACAATATTGTTGCAGCTTTCACTCTAGTCAGTATCTTCATTGTTCTTGTCCTGGGAAAGTCAGCCTGTTCCCAAGGTACCTAGACAGCAAATTCAAATACCTCAAGCCCGATGGAGCAGCAACAGATGATGCTTTCTCAACAGGTCAGAGGTCCAAAGCAAAACAGAAGTAGTAACACAGTGCACCAATTCCCGTTACACACTGAGGATGTAATAAGTGGTAAATGGACGAGTGATAGTTCAGATGAGGAGCCATGTGTGCTTGCGACTTCCTTAGAAGAAGATCAGAGGGGACCCTATGTGAAGGGAAATGTTATGGGTCAAAGAGTTTCATTCTTTGTGGACACAGTAGCTACACGGTCTACATTGAGAACTGCAGAAGGTCTGAATTTACCCTTTTCAGGAAGAACAGTTCAGGTTGTTGGGGTAGCAAACCAGTATTTGACAAACCTGATTATGGATCCAGTTCAAGTTGAGATTGGCAATTTTCAGAGATTGCATAAATTTGTAGTCTGTGATTCAAGTCCAGTATCCCTACTGGGAAGAGACTTGTTGAGTAAAACAAAATGTTTGATTACTTGCTCAAATGATGTAGTTGAGATTCAGACAAATAGTGATGATGAAGAAGACCAAGCCCCAGAAATAGAGTGTGAACTACAAATGAGAAATGCCCTTTGATTTAATTTTTCCGGATGTTCACAGTGAAAGAGCTCCATCTTGATTTGCAGGGAACGGTACAAGAGAAGGTGTGTGATTTGACAGGAAAAGAAGTGGGTCTGATTAAGGGAGTGGAGCCAGTCATAGGTACCATAAAACCGAATGCAGTTTTTCCCCAACCTCCGCAGTACCACGTGCCACAAGATGTCCTGATGAAAGTGTCTCAGATAATTACAGATTTTGTGAAGCAAGGGGTTCTGAAAGAAGTGTTGAGCAGTCCATGTAACTCAGCAATAATGGGATTGAAGGAACCCTGTGGGAAGGTTCGGATTGCTCCGGATTTGAGAAAAATAAATTAGATTGTGGTCAAATGTTGTCCCATGGTGCCAAATCCAGCTGTGATAATGTGCCAGATTCCATGTGATGCAGAGTGGGTCACTGTCATCGATTTGTCACAAGCATTCTTTTCTGTGCCTCTTCATGAGGATAGCCAATTTCTCTTTTGTTTCAAATTCCTGGATCGAGTCTGTTGCTAGTGCAGAATTCCTCAAGGTTATTCAGAGTCACCTTCCATATCCAATCAGATTTTGAAAAATAATTTGGAGTCATTGGAATCGCCTTTCTAATCGACCTTGGTGCAGTATATTGATGACGTTCTGATTGCGCCCAAGACTAGGGACGAGTGCAAGTATGATACGATTGCCCTATTGAACCATTTGGGAAAGAATGACCATAAAGTGGCTCCACTGAAGTACAGTACTGTCAGATAGTAGTGAAGTATTTAGGTCACCAGATTGACAAGGGTTCAAGAAAGATCCAGAGACAGGATTACAATGATATTGCATATAAATCCCCCAACCACATGGAGATATGTCAGGATGTTTCTGGGAATGGTGGGATATTGCCGCCTGTGGATTCCAAATCTTTCAGTCATTTCAAGACAGTTGTAGAAGCTGACTCACAAGGAAGTCACTGATCCCATACTATTAGACCAGGATGAAATGAACGTGTTCACTGAGTTGAGAGAGAGTTTGTGGAGAGCTCCAGCATTGGGTGTGCCTGCCTACACGAAGCCTTCCACATTGTTTTGTCATGAGCGTGAGGCATGTTCTTTGTCCATCTTGACACAGGCATGAGGCGTAAATGGCCCAGTAGCCTATTTTTCCGCTTCTTTGGACCCAGTCGCAGCAGCCTTACTGGGTTGTTTGCATGCAGTTGCCGCAGTTGGTCAAAGCCTTACACAGTGTGAGGGCGTGGTGATAGGATATCCCCTGACTGTAACGGTCCCTCACTCTATTGAGATTTTACTGACAAGGACGAAAACCTAATAGTTGACTGGGGCAAGGTTGACTAGATATGATACGAGTATTTTGGGGTCACCGAACGTGACACTGAAAAGGTGTACAGTGCTGAACCCGGCAACCTTACTCCCGAGTGAAAATGCTGAAATTGAAGAAGAGGAAGATGTTGAGCATGATTTTCTCGAAGTAACTGATTTGTGCACAAAACCGAGACCTGATATTAGAGATACCCGATTAGAAGAAATTTACCAAATTATCTCTGTTGATGGTTCTTGTCTGAGAGACAATACAGGGACACTGAGAGCAGGATATGCTGTGTGCACAATTACAGGAACCTTGGAAGCTTCTTTGCTTCTAGGAGTGTATTCTGCACAAGTAGCGGAACTGCTAGCCTTTACTAGAGCGTGTCGAGTTTCTCCTCAGTTGAAAGTTACTATCTATACGGATAGCCAGTATGGATTTGTAATAGTTCATGATTTTGGTCACTTGTGGTCACAGAGAGGTTTCCTGACCTTTTGTGGTTCACCAGTGAGAAATGGCGAGAGAATTAAAGAATTGTTGCATGCTATTCAAATGCCTGAAAAGATTGCCGTGGTGAGATGCAGTGCACATCTGAAGTCAATAGACTAAGGCCCTCATTATGTCAATGGCGGTAAAAACCACCTACCGCCGCGGCGACGGCCACCAAAATACTGTCGCCGCAGCTACCTACCGTCTGCCATATTATGACCGTAGGCGGAATTCCGCCAGGAGGCTGTCGGAATTCCGGCTGCAGCCATGGCGGTGGGTGGCAGTAAGGTAGCGCTGCTGCCAGCAGCATCACCACGGCAGTAGACTGCTGCAGACCATATCATGACCCATGAAACAGTCTGCCGATGTTATGCTGGTGGACGCTGCTGCTGGCAGCAGTGCCCCATCCCGTCTCCTGCTGGAGGACCCCCTGCAAGCAGGTAAGTTGGGTGCTCCGACAGGAGAAGTGGGGGTGTTGTGTGTGTGGGGGGGTGTCGGTGTATGTTTCTGTGTGCGGGCATGTGGGTGTGTGGTGTATGGAATGCATGTGTGCATGCATGATTGTGAGTGTGCGTGTATGTTGTGTTGTATGAATGTGTGTGTGTTTGTATGTATGTTAGTGTGTGTGGATGTGTATGTGAATGGATGTATGCATGCATGAGTGAATGTGGGTATGAGTGTGTGAATGCGTGTGTTTGTTGGTGCGTGTATGTGCGTGTATGTCGGGGGTGTCTGGAGTGGGAGGGGGAGAGTGGGGGAGTACTCCGGGGAGGGGGGCAGGGGAGACCCCTATCAGTGACAGGGAAGAGATTCCCAGGCACTGATAGTGCCTACTGCCATGGTTTTCATGGCGGTAAGGAAGCCACGAAAACCATGGAGGTAGGCGGGATCATAATCCCGTGGGTGGGACAGTGACGGCCACCTGGCTGGAGACTAAAGTCTCCAGCCCAGCGGCTGTTACCGTCCTGGCAAATGGAGCGGTACATTGGCGGTTTGGCTTGAGCCAAACCGCCATTGTCATATTTTGGGGAAGAGTACCACCAGCCTGTTGGCAGTACTTTTCTCCAAAATACCACCATCCACCAGGGTCATAATAAGGGCCTATGTGTAATTGTGAAATGGATATGCAGATCAAGTCACAAGGTTTTGCGCATTGAACTGTATATCGTTCAAAGACAAGTAGGAACTGTTACCTGAAGAAGATATGCACTGAAAATATTTGACATTTTGGAAGAATTAAAATCATTGCAGAATAATGTTGATAGGGAAGAAAAACGTTCATGGAGCAAATTGAAATGTATACAAGGACAAGATGAATTGTGGGTTTCTGAGGAGGGTCAATTGGTCTTACCAAATAGCCTTTTATCTCAAATTGCAAGGTACTATCATGGTCAAGCACATATTGGGAGGGATGCCATGGTTCGTCTGTTCAAACATGACTGGTTCAACCCAAAGTTTAGACCAGTTGCTGAAGCAGTTTGCCATTGTTGTGTCATTTGCCAACAGCTAAATACAGGGAGCCACATTGGAAGAGCAGGAGGTCCATTCAGCAGAATGCAAATGGATTTTATTGAGATGCCTGTATGTGGAGGTTTGAGATATGTGTTGGTGATTGTATGCATCTTTAGGCATTGGATTGAAGCTTACCTTATATGAAGAAATGATAGTCTCACAGAAGCAAAACTACTGCTCAGGGAACTGATACCGCGTTTCGGGTTTCCGATCTCTTTAGAATCAGATAAGGGAAGTCACCTCAACAATGAAGTAATTAAATTACTGTGCGCAGCATTGAACATTGAGCAGAAGTTGCATTGTAGTTAACGCCCTGAAGTATCAGGACTAGTGGAACAGATTAATGATACCTTGAAGTCAAGAGTTGCAAAGATGTGTGCAGCTATAAACTTGAAGTGGCCTGACGCATTGCCTTTAGTGGTGATGCCAATGAGAAACACACCTGACAGAAAGACAGGATTGTCACCCCATACGATCCTCATGGGCAGAGCAATGAGGTTACCAGTGGTGCCAGCTAATGCACTTGTCAACATTGGCTGATGTGGTCCACTCTTTTTCTTAGCAGGTGGAGGCCACCACACTGCCACTGATCCATGACCCAGGGCACAACCTGAGAGCTGGGGACTGGGTTGTCATCCAAAAGCATGTGGGAAAGACGTGTTTGGAGCCTCGTTGGAAGGGACCCTACCAAGTGGTCCTGACAACTACTACAGTTGTGAGGTGTGCTGCTATTTTGAACTGGATTCATGCAAGTCACATGAAGAAAGCGGCATGTCCACTGGATCATGAAGAAGCGTTGTTGAGAGTACCAACAACAGTGAGACAAGTCTCAGGGCCAGAAGGAGAACAAAGAGAAACTGAGACCAGATCGGAGCTCGTTGAGGACGGTTCAGTCACTCCTGTGAGAGACGAGGGGGGAGACCTCCAGGAGGGTATCGGAGAGCCTATCTCAACTGAAGCAGCAGGAGAGCCTAGTCAGAGGAGGGCTTTCCCAGGAGCAATCTTCTGAGACAAGCAGAGCCCTTGCCAGATCCGGAAGGGGAAGGAGTTGAGGTGGATCAAAGTCAGAGATCCGACTCCTCCTGAACCGGTTGCAGGTCCGTCAAGAGAAAACACCACCGAACAAGGAAAAGGTTCAAGTTCGATTCTGAAGAGAAAACTGACAAGGACTTAAGTGGCTGGAATCACACATAGAGAAAAGAAAAGAAGTGGTTGTCGAACCAACAATCGAGGAAGAAGTAGACACAACCATGAAAGAAGATCTAAGTGAAGGAGAGCTGAATGGTGATCGAAAATTGAAGAGAAAGAGAATAGCAAGTCGAAAATATGCAGGCCCTGAATGGGCGTATGCAACTACTAAAGAATGGCAAAATAGTTTTTGTCTTTCTGTTTTGATAGAGAAGTTCCAGGTTAGTATTTTGGCACGTGAAGGAGATTAATGAACTGAGCTGTTGAAACAATCTGAGAGAACATTTTTAGAGAAAAAGAAACTGTTGAAAGTAACCGGAAAAGACATTGATAACCTGATTTGCCTTTTGAAACCTGATTTTGACAAAGCTGCTAACCGATTTTGACAAGTGAAACTGAACTGCTGAAAGAAGAATTGTCTATTTTTGATTATTGCTGCAAGTTATTTTAAATTTCTTCTGCTTTCTAATTCTCTACATATTATGGCTATCATTAGTCAATAAGGTAGGGATGCTAGGCCCTGTAAATATATGAGCATTGGTCTGGCGATTATGTGTACAAGATTGTTTTTGGTATCATACTTCTGCTTTCGAGATGACTACTGCACTAACGGCATTAGAGAAGTTTACATTAGATGAGAAATATTTGCATGAGGATACTAATGCACAGAGAGAACTTTCTTTTAATGTTTTCTATCGCTTATTGAGTATGTTGAGACAATGGATGCGAAGAATTGTTTTGTGTGTACGCAGATTCCTTCATCAGTCGAGGAAGGAGTCACCTACCATAGCTTACCTTTAACATATGGGATAGGTTGTAGTCTGTTACTAACAAGCTTTTATAACCAGGAGTACATTCACTACTTCTACTGAAACCATGATGTTGCGTTTTCGTTTGTTCCTACAATTAGGTATTTGAGTAAAGTAGCTAAGGGTAATGACATAGTATTAGTTAGAGCTTTCTTTGAACCTACATTAACGTTTGGCACAGCTTATGCGCATAGAAATAACTTGACATGCTTGCTTACACCTGTAGAGAAGAGCTTCTTAGATCACACAGATGACAGAAGAAAAGCATTAAAGGAGAAATTAGAAAAAGGCTTGGAGAAAAGGACTTACAAGAATGATTATGCTTATAGTGCAATTAAAATGCAAGGGAAATTAGCTTTAGATGCACAACACGTAGGGAAACTTTGTGTATTTATAGGCCTAAATTGCGCACTGACACCTTATTTGTGGGAATGAGTGAATGCAGATATGTGTTTTTGTTTCAGAGTAAATGGACTTTTATGTTGAATGGGCAGGACCCTACAATTCCAGGGATTTACTATATTTGTGGACTTAGGGGGTCATTCCAACCCTGGCGGTCGGTGTTAAAGCGGCGGCCAACCCGCCAACAGGCTGGCGGTCCAAAAAATGGAATTCCGACCCTGGCGGGAACCGCCACCACAGCCCGCCACTTTAACACTCCGACCGCCACGGCGGTACAAACAAACAGCTCGGCGGTCACCGCCAACAGACAGGCGGGAGACAATGTACCGCCCACACTATCACGACCCACCAATCCGCCACCTTTTCCGGGGCGGTTGCCCCGCCGATAAAAGCACGGCGGAAACAGACTTTCCTAACGGAAAACGCTCACCTCTACACACTCCACGAGGAATCTGGACAGCATGGAACCGGAACTACACATCCTCCCAGCCATTGTCTTCCTGCTCCTCTACCAGGAGCACGAACGCCTGCGCAGACGACATCGGTGAGTACTGCACCTATGACACAGGGGAGGGGGGAGGCAAAAAAGTACGGGGACACACATATGCCACACACCCACCCCCACCCTCACCCACTACAACACACACATCAATGCAGAGCAACACGTCAGAGTGACACCCCCCAAACCCCCCGGAAGAATGCAAAGACAAAATAAAATGATCATTAAAATTGAAGTATATTATAGCATATTTGAAGTTAAGTGAAATATGAAATATATAAATAAAATATATTGCATCATCAACAATATATACATAGGTCAAAAGTCCGGTCCATATTGTCTATCATCCATTGTTCGTGGGCCAATGGGCCTAAACACATGGGCTAAGCCCACACACGAGACCCGATTCCATTGGAGAGAACACTGCAGGGGCATCAGATAGTAAAACTACAGGCACCTCAGGGGGAAGGGAAGGGGGGGCACCTCAGCCACATGAGTCCACGACGCCAGATCCACGAGGGGCCTCCATGCCCACTGTACCATCCTGGGGAATGCAAAGCCACAGTCTCACAAGTCTCTACAGTGGGTGGGTTGCCCACTGGACCATCCTGGGGAGTGCAAAGCCACAGTCTCACAAGTCTCTACAGTGGGTGGGTTGCCCACTGATCCATCCTGGGGAGTGCAAAGCCACAGTCCATCAAGTGGATTACAGACTCCACTGGTTCTGGAGGAGGCATGGTGCCCAGAGTGCTTCGTGAAGCCCTGCCCGACACAGATCCGGCCCTGCCAATGGGCCAGCGGTGCTTGCGATGAAGGGCCCAGCGGAGCGGTTCAGAGACGGCAGTGCCCAGCGGAGCGGTGCTTGACAGGAAGGGCCCAGCGGAGCGGTGCTTGAGATGAAGGGCCCAGCGGAGCGGTTCAGAGACGGCGGTGCCCAGCGGAGCGGTGCTTGACAGGAAGGGCCCAGCGGAGCGGTTCAGAGACGGCGGTGCCCAGCGGAGCGGTGCTTGAGATGAAGGGCCCAGCGGAGCGGTTCAGAGACGGCGGTGCCCAGCGGAGCGGTGCTTGACAGGAAAGGCCCAGCGGAGCGGTGCTTGACAGGAAGGGCCCAGCGGAGCGGTTCAGAGATGGCGGTGCCCAGCGGAGCGGTGCTTGAGATGAAGGGCCCAGCGGAGCGGTTCAGAGACGGCGGTGCACAGCGGAGCGGTGCTTGAGATGAAGGGCCCAGCGGAGCGGTTCAGAGATGGCGGTGCCCAGCGGAGCGGTGCTTGACAGGAAGGGCCCAGCGGAGCGGTGCTTGACAGGAAGGGCCCAGCGGAGCGGTGCTTGAGATGAAGGGCCCAGCGGAGCGGTTCAGAGACGACGATGCCCAGCGGAGCGGTGCTTGACAGGAAGGGCCCAGCGGAGCGGTGCTTGACAGGAAGGGCCCAGTTCAGCGGTGCTTGTCTTGAAGGGCCCAAGTTCAGCGGTTCTTGTCTTGAAGGGCCCAAGTTCAGCGGTGCTTGTCTTGAAGGGCCCAAGTTCAGCGGTGCTTGTCTTGAAGGGCCCAAGTTCAGCGGTGCTTGTCACGGCGGGGCCCAAGTTCAGCGGTGCTTGTCTTGAAGGGCCCAAGTTCAGCGGTGCTTGTCTTGAAGGGCCCAAGTTCAGCGGTGCTTGTCACGGCGGGGCCCTGTTCAGCGGTGCTTCACATGTGTACCCAGGGAACCAGATCGGGCCAATATTTTCCGCTCAGTCGCCATGCGACCTTTCACTTGCGGGGCCCTCCTGTGCTGGAGTCCTGGGCCCGTGGGTGTCCTTCTTCACACCCGAAATGGGGCTGGTGGGGCCCTCCTGGGCAGCTCGCCTACTGCCGGACTTGTCCGCCCTGCTGCCCTTGCCCTCCTTCGCCGATTCTCTGGGGCCCTTGCCGCCCTTTGTGGATGTGCCAGGTGACGGTGCCTGGGTAGTGTCTTTGGGGGCTGCCGTCTCTGGCCTCTCGCGCCAGCCCTTCCCTGTTGTAGTTTTTTCCCAGGGGGTGGGCTGGCTATCCCCTTGCTGCTGGCCGATGTTGCTGCCCTAGAAGCTGGTGGACTCCAATAGCCCTGGACTATGGTCCTTGTAGGTGCAGGGCTTGTGGTGGCTTAGGTGCTGTTTGGACTCTTACGAGATGGAGGGGGTGGGTCAGGTGATGCAAAGAGGTTAATTTTGGAGAGGAAAAACTTTTTAGGAGCAGTGGGAAGGGTAGGTGCAGTGGGTATGGGAGTGGAGGAAGAGGATGTGGTTGTAGGAGTGTGAAGTGTGCTGTCTGGGTGCAGGTGCTTGTGACGGAGGCTGTCGTGAGGTGGATGGCTGTTGGGTGGGTGGCTGCCTGCGTTTGTGTGGTTTGGAAGAGGGGGTGACAGACACACTGGGAGAGGACACAGGGGACGTGTAAATGGCAGTGGGGGTGGTGTCCGCACGTGTGCGGAGTGTTCTGGTGGGTGTGCTGGTGATGGACGTACTGGCTGATGGTGGTGTGCATGCAGGTGTGAGTGGAGACGTCACAGGGAGGGAGGAGGGAGACGAGGAGGAGGGGGACACAGAGGAGGCAGTGGCTGTTGGCATGTCTGCATGTGGATGTTGCTTGGGTGAATGCTTGTGTGATCTGTGGTGCTTATGTCTGGATGAGCTGCCCTTGGGTGTTGATGTGTGTGCAGGCTGGTCTGTAGGTGTGTCTGGGATAGGCAGAGGAACAGGGGATTGGGACTGGGTGGAGGGAGTGAATGCCCTCCAGGTATGCATTGCTCCGGTGCACCTCCCTTTCTACACCCTGGATGGCATTCAAAAGGGTAGACTGCCCAACAATGAGCGTCTGGAGGAGGTCAATGATCTCCTCACTGAGGGCAGCAGGGGCAACTGGGGCAGGGCCTGAGGTGCCTGGGGCGAAGGAGATGCCCGCCTTCCTGGCCGAGCGGGCACGGGGCGAGCGCTGAGGGGCTGCTTGGAGGGCGGAGCTGGTGCGCTGGGTGGCGGCTGTACCTGTTGTTGCGGTGGGCACGGATGTTGCCGCCACCACAAGGGAGCTCCCTTCAGAGGACGTGTCTATGTCGCTGATGTCTCCACGGGTCCCCGTTGTGGAGCTCCCCTCGCCCTCCGTCTCACTGGTGAACTCGGAGTCGGTTGCATGGCCCTCCGGGGCCATGTGAGATGCAGTTCCCTCGTGCTCCGATGCCACTTCTCCTCCGCCTGATGATGCTAATGCACACATGAACAGGAAGACCACAACAAAAGGGGGGGGGGGAGAAACAAAGACATGTTGAGTGCATGCATTGGCGACACCGTTGGCGGAGAGGACAGACACAGAAGCCCCCTGCACTACACCGCGCACTCGGTGTACACTACTCAATTATTGTGACTTGGCCTACAAGCCTATGGACGACAAATGCACACATAGGTGACCCAGGGCCATGGATAGCTGTACTTAGCACCCTACAGAGGTGGGGGGCGGGGGCACAGGGCCATGCCTTACGGAGGGGCCTAGCCTACTGAAATCGCCCTGGCCTAGAGATAGCCACAGCCCTTCTCCCCCACCCAGACACCTCCACTGTGCGCTAATATAGCAGAATTTGCTGGTACTCACCCCCTTGTGTCTGCTGTGATGTCCTCACGCGCCCATCCAAATCGGGGTAGGCCACCGCCAGGATCCGGGACATCAGGGGGGTCAATTGCCGTGTGGCACCCCTCCTAGGTTGGGAGGCCATCCCCAGCAGAGCCTCCACGGTCTTTCTGCTCCCGCGGCGGATGTCCTCCCACCTCTTTCGGCAGTGGGTGCCCCGTCTGTTGTGGACCCCCAGGGTACGGACGTCCTTGGCGATGGCATGCCAAATGTCGATCTTCTGATAGGCGCTGACCTATGTGACATGGACAGGGTGGGAAAAAAAATATCATCATTTTCTGCATGGTCGATGTGAGTGGCCCCCCTCCCCATCCTTGCCATATGGCACATACTCTCATCTGTCGTGCGATCCATGCCTCATTCGCTCCCCTCCCCACCATCTTTCATTCACCCCACTCAACCCAGGCATTGGCCACAAAACATGGTCCCAGTGTACTTACCTGTTGGTCTGGAGGACCGTAGAGTAGCGCATACTGGGGGAGGACCCCATCGACGAGTTTCTCCAATTCTTCTGAAGTGAAGGCAGGGGCCCTTTCCCCAGTCGCAGCAGCCATTGTCTCTTCCAGACCGAGGTCACAGCAGCACTTGCAGTATAGGTCCTCTCCTGTGGATGATCAGGTCTCGAGTGATTAAGCAGAAAGAAAATGGCGGTCACGGCCGCGGCGGTGCGTACCGCGGCGGTGCGTACCGCGACCGCCGGCGCACATCCTCATTGGCTCCTGAAACCCATAGGGTTCAATGTTAACCAATGCGGCTTTGCACCGCGGTCTTCGACCGCCTACCGCCACGGTGTGCCACGCCAGCGCATTGACCTCACATCCCATTGTCACACTTCACAGGTCAGGCAGCCGCCAGTTCAAGGGCCCACATGGCTTAATTTCTACTGCGTCACACAGGCCTAGGCCTTGCATTGCCACTTATACAAGCCATTCAATGCATAGAGAATCGTGTACTGTGCAAGCTGTGTGAACGTACCTGTGGTTTGCTTGACTCTGTGCTCCATGTTGTCCTTCCTAGGCACCGTCCGCTGGGACTTGCGAGGAGATGGAGGAATCCTCTGGTGTACAGACCGCTGGTGGACCTGTCGACAATGGAAGAAAGACATGTCATACTGACATACAGACTTGACCGTGCCACTATACAGGAACTGTGTGCCCAGCTGGAGCCAGACCTGATGTCACCCATCCGCCAACCCACAGGGATCCCCCCTCTAGTGCAGGTTCTGTCAGTGCTCCATTTTTTGGCAAGTGGGTCGTTTCAAACAACAGTGGCCATTTCATCAGGGATGTCTCAGCCTCTGTTTTCAAAGGTGTTGTCCAGAGTGTTGTCTGCCCTGATGAAATACATGCGGAGCTACATTGTTTTCCCTGAGGTGGGCGATTTGGCTACAGTGAAGGGTGATTTCTATACCCTTGGACATATTCCCAACATCATTGGTGCCATTGATGGGACCCATGTGGCTTTGGTTCCCCCCAGAGGAAGTGAACAGGTGTACAGGAACAGAAAAAGTTATCATTCGATGAATGTCCAGGTGGTCTGTTTGGCAGACCAGTACATCTCCCATGTAAATGCCAAGTTCCCTGGGTCAGTGCATGACGCGTACATCATGCGAAATAGCAGCATCCCTTATGTGACGGAACAGCTACAGAGACACCCTGTGTGGCTAATAGGTGACTCTGGTTACCCCAACCTGTCCTGGCTACTGACCCCAGTAAGGAATCCCAGGACCAGGGCAGAGGAACGGTACAATGAGGCCCATGGGCGTACTAGGAGGGTGATCGAGCGGACCTTCGGCCTCCTGAAGGCCAGGTTTAGGTACCTGCATATGACAGGTGGATCCCTAATGTACTCACCAAAGAAGGTGTGTCATATCATCGTGGCCTGCTGTATGCTTCACAACCTGGCTTTGCGACGCCAGGTGCCTTTCCTGCAGGAGGATGGTCCAAATGGTGGTGTTGTGGCAGCGGTGGAACCTGTGGAGAGTGAAGAGGAGGAAGACGACGGGGACGACACAGACAACAAGGGCAGAGTGATACAACAGTATTTTCAATAACACACAGGTAAGATTCAACACCGGCATTTTACGATTACTTACAGTCTCCTGCCTCTCCACTGTCTGGCCTATTCCCCCAGTGTATGTTAACTGATTGGTGACTTTCCCTTTAAATTTCAGAGATGTGGCCCCCACTGCGTGACCTCTGCTTTGTTTACCCATGGACTACAGCTGTGTGACAGTGGTATGTTCTCATCACTGTGTAACTGGACATTTTGGCTGCGTTATGTCTAATACATTTGTTCACAATACAGGCAGACTCCTGATGATTTTTGTGCAATAAGTGTTTTTATTAAAGTGCTGGAAATAGGGACATGGTTGCAAATCGGTGATGGGTGATGGTGGAGGAATGTCCATGGCAGAGTCCAGCTTTTCAGTCTCACAGGTGCATTGTCCATATGCCTGTGGAAGGTGTAGCAGGGGCAGTTCAAGGTTGGACAGGGTGACAATGTGGGACAGTGGGATGACATCAGGGGGTATCCTATGCTGGTGGGGGTCTTGGCATCCTACTCTGTCTTCTTACGAGATCTCAGGCCCCGCTTGCGGGGTGGTTCTTCTTCTGCAGCAGGTGGGGTTCTGGTGGCCTGTGGTTGTGTGGGGGCCTCCTGTCCACTAGCGCCGGTGGAGGTGGTTGCCTGTTCTTGGTCCATGCTAGTGACAGGGGCCCTTTGTTGTGCCACATGGTCCCGCAATGTGGTGACAATCTGGTTGAGTGCACCGACGATTGTGCCCATTGCGGAACTGATGCTTCGAAGTTCTTCCCTGAACCCCATGTACTGTTGCTCCTGCATGACCTGGATCTCCTGGAACCTGGCCAGTACCGTCGCCATCGTCTCTTGGGAGTGGTGGTAGGCTCCCATGATGGAGGAGAGGGCCTCGTGGAGAGTGGGTTTCCTGGGCCTGTCCCCCCCTGTCGCACAGCAGCCCTCCCAGTTCCCCTGTTTCCCTGGGCCTCCGTCCCCTGGACCGTGTGCCCACTACCACTGCCCCCAGGTCCCTGTTGTTGTTGGGGTGGTGGGTTAACCTGGGCGCCCTGTAGTGGTGGACACACCGCTGATTGACGTGTCCTGGAGACAGAGGCATGGGCCCGCTGGGTGGGAGCTGTGCTGGTGTTCCCAGAGTGGGTTGGGTCTGCTGTGGCCATTGCCTGTGTGAGGGGAACCGACTGTCCCGAGGTCCCCGATGGTCCGGGCTGGTCATCTGGGTCCAGGGAGACAGAGCTGCTGTCATCACTGGTGGCCTCTTCTGGGGGTGGGATGGACATTTCTGGACCCTCCTGGGCGGTGTGGTGGCGTTCGGGTCCTGCAGGGGTATAGAGGTATGGTTATTGCTTCAGTGTGTGCCATATCGGTCAATGGGTGGGTGCCCATGTACCCCAGGGCTGGCATTCCTGTGTGGGGGCTTTAGTGAGGGTGGCTTGTGGGGGAGATGTGTATGTGCAGTGGGCATGCTTTGGTGATGGGTGTCCATGCTTTGTGGACGCATGCAGGGCTAGGTGTTGGGATGGGTGGGTTGTGATGGTGAGACATTTGCAGGGAGTAGGTGTGATGGGGGTGGGGGTATGATTTGGAATGCAGGTGGGGTGGGGGGGACGAAGTAGTTAAGATTTGACTTACCAGAGTCCATTCCTCCAGATACTCCTGCGAGGCCTTCAGGATGCAGGATGTGCAAGACTTCCTCCTCCCATGCTGTAAATTCTGGGGGAGTAGGTGGGGGTCCGTCCCCAGTCTTCTGCACCGCGATGTTGTGCCTTGATACCATGGAACGCACCTTCCCCCGTAGGTCATTCCACCGCTTCCTGATGTCATCCCGATTTCGTGGATGCTGTCCCACAGCGTTGACCTTGTCGACTATCCTTTTCCATAGCTCCATCTTCCTGGCAATGGTGGTGTGCTGCACCTGTGTCCCGAAGAGCTGGGGCTCTACCCGAACTATTTCCTCCACCATGACCCGGAGTTCGGCGTCTGAAAACCGGGGGTGTCTTTGGGGTGCCATAGGGTGGTGTGGATGAGGTGTGGGGTGGTGTATGTGTTGTAGAGTGTGGTGAGTGTGGTGATGTGTGGTATTTTGTGCGTGGATATTGTGTGGATGATGGTGTGGTTTGCCTCTGTGTGATGGTGTTATCTAAGCAGTGCTGTCTGTCTCTGGCTTTCTGTCAGTTTTTGTTGGTCGTAAGGGTTTGTGGGTGATGTGGGTGTGTGTTTTATATTGAATTGGGTGTGTGGGTGTGGTGTGTGTATGTGTATCAGGTGTGTGTATTTCGAATTGTCCAATGTGGTTGTGTTTTGTAAATGTGTGTGTATTTTGAGCGTGGCGGTGTGTACCGCCAATGGAATACCGCGGTTGAAAGACCGCCGCGTGGATTCGTGGGTCGGAATGGCATGGGCGTATTTCTGTTGGCGTGACGGTGGAGGTTTGGTCATCGCCAGTTTCCCGCTGGCCGTTGGTGTGGCGGACTTTTGTTGATGTCGGGTTTTTGGCGGTTTGCCAGTTGCGGGTCAGAATGACCGTAGCGGTTTACCGTGGCCGCAGCAGTGTTATGGCGGTCTTCTGACCGGCGGTAAGCGCCTTTTACCGCCGAGGTCAGAATGACCACCTTAATGCTTATTACCGTCTTCCAAGAGGATTGTAAGGGACCTGTTATTTGGGGTTAGTTTTCCCAAAGATTTATCAAATGGAGGATTTGAAAAGGTTTCCGAAAGTGACTCAATTACATTATAAGAAACAGAGGAGGGAATCCTATTCTGTGATAGTGGGCAATATATTTGGAGCGGTGATTTCTCAATGGGAGCCATTCTGAATTCGATAAAGATTTGAAAGTTGTCTACTATTGTGGAGAACATGCTGACAAGTTTTTCAGGGGCCATACTCCTAATAAATACTGAATTAGCCGCTGAAAGAGCTATGACTCTTCAAAATCACCTTGCTTTAGACATTCTTTTAGCAAAGGATGGTGGAGTCTGTAGAATGATTAATTCTAGGCATTTTTGTTTGTATATTCCAGATAACAGTAAAGAGATAAGAGACTTACTTACTAATCTGACTAATGCAAGTGCTGATTTGAAAGAATTTAAAGAACCAGGTGTTTGAGAAAAGGTTGGCAAAGGGTTTGCTTCAGTGAGAAATTGGCTCAGCAACATTTGGAATGGGGTTCTATTGAAAATATTACAAGGGATATTAATTGTTGTCATTTGTATATTGGGGATATGGGGATTATACAAATTATGTAAAAGAGTTACATCGAAAAAGTCAAAAAATAATCAAAGGAGGGGGAAGAAAATAAAAGTGAAAAAATTTACAGAGAAAAATCAAGGGGAAAGCAAAATTATGAAGGGATTGAATTAAGAGAAATTTAGCTGATGCGAAAATTTGTGGGTAATAGTGTGATGACTAATTTAGTCATCAGAGGAGGGATTGTTAGCGCAGGTGTTTTAATACAAATTATTAATGAAGTCTTTATGTATTTTGAATAATAAGTTAATGTACAAAAAGAAATAACGTAGAAAAATAATGCACACATTTGAAAATGTGACCTCGAAGAATGGCCACCAATGTTAACAAAGTGTACTAATCAATGATTAATACTCATGAAATATTGAATAGCTGTTAGATTAATGCAGTAATATGTCATATTAAGGGTTATGAAGTATGCTTTAGCTTTATAAATTGTTGGCCTTTACTTATAGAGTGTCTTGGCCTATTTTTCCAGGCCTCATGTAAAGCTGTATTTCTTAGCTTTTAATAAAAGAGAATTAAACTGTGAAATGTCTATTGTATTGTTTAAATGTGCTTAATGGAAGCTTTTCATGAGAACCGACTGCTAGGAGATGATGTTCTTGCTAATGCAACATTTTATGTATAATGTGTGTGAGACTGGCTTTTCCCAGGACAAGAACAATAAAGATATTGACTAGAGTGAAAGCTGCAGCAATATTGTTACCTGACAAGCCGGATGATGAAGACATCGCAAGGCGAACCAATCAACAATATGAGAACGGAGAAATATTAGAATTCGTAGATTAGGTATAGTAGTTTTATTGGACAGAGTGTGACATACGATTAACTGACATTTAGGGAATTAGGGGATAGTTTAGGTGACTTTGATATAACAACACCGCAGAGGGAAAAGATAGCGCATTTTGAGAGATTTTAGGAGACTTTAGGAGAGAGAGAGATTCTTGCGGTATTTTGGCTCATTGGGCTCATATTCCCTGACTGAGAGCCTGATGTCTTGCTGACCGACTGATGTCCTAAGGATGAAGACTGATTCTACTTGCTGACCCATACTGAGGATAGGTATGAATTGAAATGTGACTATTGAATCAGAGCATTGCTAAAGATCCCAGGTACCACAGAAAGGTTTGAAAAATACCATGATTGAATGTTTTTGGATACAGCCAAATGTTTGATGGGTAGGGGACAACTAGCAGTAGCCAGCCATGTGCATCAAGTGGTCTTCTAAACAGCAAGAAAGGGATGAAAGCCTGCCTGAAAATGAAGTGTGGTCCTGTTTTTCAAACAGGCCTTGGACTAGCCAGCAACTGTATTCCACACATTTTTAGTGGACACAGTATTGGATCAAGACCGTGACAATTAGTAGGATATGCTAGCATACTTGATCATATGAGGTGTATCAGCTGTCTCAGTACAGGAACAACTGCTGTGGATACGAGAAAGAAAAGAGTCAGATGGTGCACACATTTATTTTAGTACGGATAAAAAATTTAGAAAATGTATGACTGTTGATTAATGAATCATCACAAGTTCCTTTTGTTTATTATTGGCATTCCTGATTTTTCCTCAGTAGTAACTAGCTTTAACATGACAAAGCTTTAGTTTATTTTTGAAGAATTCCTTTTTGCAACTATCATTGAAAGAGGAATCATTGACACTGGTAAACAGCCACAATTTGAAATTGAATCTGAAATTAGTAAACTTAAATTGAAATTTCTACATATGCCATTAATTCTTTTAACCCCATCAGAAGAGTGGAGCAGTTCAGTTCCCACGTTTTTTCCAGTTTTGTCTTAATTTACAATTGCTTTTCATACTTTTTATCTTTGGTTCTGCATATGTGTCTCATACACTAGACTGCCTCTTTGAAGTGTGTTTTCAGTGTCTTATGGTGCTGGCCATAAACATCAAAAGCCTAATCCTTTCTGGGTTTGGAAACTTTTTGAGGTGAAGGTGCTTTGCATCGTTACGTAATCCTTTGGCTGCCGCCTCTTCATCGCCTCTCCATTTCGATTTCGGTCCTTGAAAGCGATTCATTTATCATTTTTTTGTCTGATAAGCCCAATTTACTTTTCCTCAACATTCACCTTAAGACAAAGACAAGCACGCTTTGTGTCCAATATGAGAGATACGCCAGATATTTTCACCCATTGCTAATGGTCTCCTAAAAGTTTGGTTGGAAAATATGTATTTATTACTGAATGTGCCTAAATCATTTTGACACAGAGAACGGCATAAGCTTGCCTACGCACAGCAAATTGCATGATCAATCTCTAGTATATATATATGTAAACTATGTATATTGGTTTACTCAATGTTCATTTTCTTAGAATATAGGCTTTGGTAGCTTTGAATAATATCTGTTATTAAAAACAAAATGGAGGAAACAATGATGAAAACTCGTCAGTTAGTGCAGTAATGATCAGTAAGGATAGAAACACAAAATACATAGAACTTACAGTGATAGTCACTCAAGACTCCCCAGTCCACTCCCCAAAAGAGTGTCTCCAAACTTTTCAAGCGTATTTGGACATCTTGATTATACAGTTTATAGTTTTCCTTTAAACCAAAAACAACGGATAGTGTTTTTGTTTTTCTGGTGTGACACCACCTGCATGGGTTTTCAAGTTGCACATTCTTGATTGCTTTAGTGTCACAGTCTCATGGGACTTAATCATCTGACCTTCACCATACCAGCTGTGTTCCATGGTCTTTTTTTAGCACCCTTTGAGCCATGTCACAAGACATCTGACAACACTGTATGTTAGATGAAACCTTTTTCTCTAGAGTGTCCGGAATATGTGTCTCATAGGAGATGCTACAGGATTATTCATCACATCCTCATGCGATCCTCTTAGTTACAAGCTGTTCATATTTATATAATTTTCTCTTATCAGTTCAAAACTGGTGGTTCAGTTTTTGTTGACTATACTATGAAATACTCTAGCTCTGCTTAAAGCAATAATGCACGCAGCTGCCCAAATCAAATATGTATTCAGAATGCTTTACTGGTTCCTGTAAAACTAGAATGAAGTTCATCTTGAATGCCCACATATAAATTCTTGCTTACTCTCAAAATAACATATTTTGCTACATACTTTGCTTCTCAGAAAGCTGGAAGACTAAGAATCCTAAAAGTGATGAGACTGTAAGCACCTACATTCTAGATTCAACAAAGACTATTCTTCTCAGAAGTGCAGGAATAATTTGGAATGCTCTGCAATCTGTCTTTCGCACAAAAGACATCCTCCAGCTGTTTCTCAAAAATGTAAAATCCTTCATCAAGCGTTTTCATACCTCTTGTCAGTGGCACTGTATAACTCTTGCACGTTTTAATCCTCAGTGCTGAAATTTCCCAACAGTGAATTTTAGTTGCATACTGCCAGAATCAAGACTCCGTTTGATAGAGCAGTTAGGTTAGATTTGGAAAAGGCAGATTAAATCAGTACTGTTCATCTATTTGTTCTCAAAAGGATTTAACGTTAGTGTTGTTTTTTTGAAACATTAGTTACATTAACATTTGTTTGTGACTGGGCCTTCATTTGTATGCTATTCAGTTTTACCCTTTTTAAATATGTTGAAAGCCTGCATTATATTTTCAATTTGAGACTGAAATAGTTCACACCATAATCATTCTCACAAGACAAGATCATGGTGAAATCCTTACAGTCTCCTATTTTAGTTCATAAGGGATAGATCTGATTCTCTGTTGCTTTGTCTCAATTTCACTGCACTTGTTTCATCCAATTAAAATTGTCATCCCATATAAAAATCGTGCCAAACTGTAGAACAATGTCCCTTTTTGACAAGGTAGACCCCAATTTTTGCCTAGTAATTGGTTACATTTTGACAGAAAGTGCACTGGGTTCCTGCTATTCAGGTCCCTAGTGCCAGATCTCGTTCCCTAAAACTGTGCAGTTGTTCCACAATTGGCAATATCTTTGGCACCCCTGTAAGTCCCCTGCTATATCTCCATCAATTCTTAGACCTAGTGAGTGAACTGGAAGCCATTTTAAGTACATGTGCTGGACACTGGTAACTATGAGTTCCACAGCTACATGATGGCTTCACTGAAGCGAGGGATTATTTATATCAAACATCCCGTATTGATAAACCCTCACTAATGCCAGTGATGGATTTATCAATGCATGCACCCAGAGGGCACTTTAGAGATGCCCCCTGAAAACCTACCATTTATCTGAGTTTTAAGTGGCCAGACACAAACAGACAGGTTTCTGACCCCCAAAGGCAAGAGTCTTTGATCTTGGGCAGACAGGAATAAAGCCTGCTCTGGCAAGGGTGTTAGCGCACCCCTCCCAACAGGATGGCTTACATATCTGCATTCCAAGACAGGGGCCTTCAAAGAAACCTGCTGTCCTTAGTATGCAGATTTGGCTTTCCTCTGAAGGGAGATGTCAATTACTCCCTGGCCCATTTGGCGCCTGAATGGGCAGTAAAATTAGTAGTCAGAGAGGTGTGTCCACCCCTCAGGTCAGTCCCACCCCTAAGGTAAGGTGAGCTGCCTGATGTGTACACATCATTTAGGAATCCACCCATTGGCGATGACAGAATAAAGAACTCTGAGACAGGGTTATACCCACTCCCCACAGGAAGTTGTCATATAGGGGGTGTAGTGACCCCAAGGTAAGTAGCCTGTAGGCTACTACCCTACACTCCCATAAACACCCCTAAATTCTGTATTTAGGGGTGACTCTGGCAGCACCAGGAAATCAGATCCTGCTGACCTAAAGAAGAAAAAGGACACTCCAGAGATGCAAAAGACAAAAACTGAAGACCAGTGACTTACTCGGCCCCAACCCTGCCAGCCTCCATGCTGACTTTGACAGCTGCGAGAAAGACGCCTCATCCTCTAGCTGGTGAAACTTCCAAAAGCCTGGGAAGACTGCCAGCCTTCAAGCCAGCACAAATAACTCCTGTGGAGTAGCAGAGCTGCTTCCCTGCATCCCTGCAAGTACCCAAGAAACACTGAAGAGGACTCTGGACCACCAAGATTTAAGCCAGACAGCAGCACTGCACCCGTGCCCCATATCCCAAGTTGAAGTGAGCCAGCAGTGCCAGCATGGTCCCCAGCCTCTCCAGAGACACAGTACATTGTGGGTTTCTCCACTGCAGCCTTCACACTGATGCCTGCGGCCTCTTTGTGCAGGCCCCTCTCTACCTCAAGTGACCTGGAGGCAAAGACCTGATGCCTTAAGATACTGCTGCACCAGTCCACCCCGGACCATGGAGAAGAGAACCAAGGGTGTCCACACGTCTCCCCACCTCATGAGACCCGAGCCTACCTGCTGGCTAGGTCATACTGGACTGCCAGTCCTTGCTTGCAGCCTCCTTCTGCAGGTTCCCTCTACCGCTACCGCCCAGTGATTAAAACCCAACACCTCTGGACACCCCTGCACCGGCCACCCTGCCCCCAGGAGAAGAGGACCGAAGGTGTCCCCACATCCCTGAGCATCTCAAGATTTGAACCCTTTTGGTGCTTCACCCTGACAGGTCCCCCAGTCTCTGCCTGCAGTCCCTTTCTGACTGGACCGACCCCATTGACTATATTGGGGCACCCAACGCTGAACTACACCTCTGCACCCAGCCATCACTAGGCCACCCAAGATGACCTATTGATGTGGCCTAGAACCCTGCCCCGTACTCACCTTGTCTGGAAGATTGATCCTGTAAGTCACTCCTGATACCTGTTTGCCATATTTGCTTTTCCTTCTTAGGATAACATTGCAGCTTCAAAAAATTACACTCAGTCGACTTTTCAAAACTGTAATAATTTGTACTGCAAAACGTACTTAACTGATAGTATTGATTCTGGTGCCTAAACATATATAAAGATATTTGTTATTTCTGTAAATTAGTGTGGATCTTCTCATTGAATTGTGTCTCATTTCTTGACTGTGCCTATGATAAATTTCTAACAATCCTTTCTGATAGGTCTAAGTTTGCTCGACCCTATCTCCTAAGAGAGCACCTTGGGATTGCTAGAGCAAGCTCCAGTCCAACAGTAAGGGAACCCCTGCACTCTGCACAGTATACCTCATTTTGGCATACTGTATAAAGAGCCAGCTTCCTACAATCTCTGACTACATTATTGGGTATTTGTCATGTTTGGTGCACCAAGTTAGACAGCATCAACCGTTTTCCGTACACCAACATTGCAAATGTACTGCTACCAGAAGTATGTTTTGGAGCATCTGATCACTTATTCTTGAAGACAGTTGAAATGTAACAGCACTTTCAAACTTCTGAATAATCATCCTCAAGCTCTTATATAAGTGCTAAATGTCCGTTAAGGAAACTCAGGGGCATATTTCTACTCTGTTTGCGGCAAATGTGCGTAAAAAATGTTTGACGCACAATCGGCGCAAACCGTGCACCATATTTAAACTTTGACGCCCGAGACCGCAAATGCCAAAATCCCACTGTGTGCGTCATTTTCTGGATGCGGGAAAACCGCCTTGCGTTAATGACAAGCAAGGTAGGCGTTCCCGTCCAAAAAATGACTTAAACACCCGTGCGCCTTATTTATGCTACTGCGCAAAAGTGACGCACGGACAGGAGGCAGAGTCGGAAAATGACACACAACCCAATTTGCGTAAAAAAATAACGCCTGGGTCAGGGCAGGCATTAAAATGGGGCAAACACACTTGTATTTAATGAAAACACACAGAAGCAACAGCAGAGCTCCAAAAGGAAGACATGGAGGTGCTTTTCATCCAGCATGCATGCAGACGCAGAGCACAGGACCAATAACAGCAGCTTCCACAACACCAGCAGGGACCCCAAAGGCAACGCAGAAGGCAGGAGGGGATATTCCGCACCAGGACAACCCTTATGGAACTCCACCAACAAGACATCATTCAGCAGCTGCTGCGCAACATTGAGCCACAGTTGGCATCCAGCTTGCTGACACCCCACACCATTCCACCAGAAACCAAGCTGCTAGCTATACTACACATGTTGGCAAGTGGCTCCTTTCAAACCACTGGCGCCCTGGTTGCTGGGATCTCACAGCCATCATTCTCCACCTTCCTACCCAAGGTACTGGATGCCATCATCTCACTCACACCCGCCACATCTGCTTCCCCAACACACAGCAGAAGCAGCAGGAGACAAAACAGGGGTTTTACCAAATTAATGGCTCCCCACACGTCCTTGGTGCCAGTGACTGCACACATGTCCGCATTGTGCCACCTGTTGCAACTGAACATCTATACGGCAACAGGAAGCACACACATTCCATCAATGTGCAGGCCATTGTCGATCACCGGGGATTGATCACCAACATCGTGGCAAAGTATCCTGGGAGTGTACATGATTCATTCATCTTCTGTCACTGCACCATCAATCAACAATTCCAGGATGGACGATATGGAAATGGACTACTTGTTGGTAGGTACAGGAACCTACTTATGTACACACAGCACAGCAACCCTCTAGGACACACAACACATACACCACGACATCGACATGTGGACAGGAACACACTGAGGTTGTGACACCGCTAGGCATGTTTGATATCTTCACCCAATGGGAGTCACACCTAGGGACAAATGACCGTTCCAAATAACAACCGATGCCACTCCACAGACACAAGGGAAAAATGTAAAACAACACAATGACAAACACGTGGCCCCAACTGGAAGTACATCTGGGAAGATTAAACTTTCAATATCACATCATTAACACTCAATCCAACACCCTTCAAATCAATATGTACTGTGTAAGGGGTGTGTAATGTTTTTTGCTGCAGGTCAAGCACCATGACACACATAGCATGATGTTGACTACAATGAAGGTCACGTGCAATCATTGAGGCCATTCCAATATCTCACATCACTCCTGCTCTCACATTGCCCACTACAAAGAAGCAAGTGGACTACCTAACAACCTGAGTCGACTTGGCAAGGGCAGAGAACTTGTCACACATGTGAAGCTAGTGTATAGTCAACTGTTAAGACGTCAGTGCTCACAACGTATGGAGATGTTTTGCACATTGTCACCTTGCAAAATCTAAGGGTCTCACTGATGGTTAAATTAATCTATTGCATATGTCAAATTGTATGGGATGTCCAGGGTGCATAGATGCAACCGTGTTACCACCACTGTCGAATTGATTCTGTGTATGGAACTATCATCTCACCCCCAGTTAAGACACATGGACACCTCTATCACAAGCGCCAATGCAAGGGAGTACACACTGTACTGCAACTCTCCAAAAATACTGCTGACATCCGGTCAACAGCCAAACACCCGTTCAGATAAGGAAACAACCCAATGCTGATGGTACATCCTAGAAGCCTAAGAATCGACACAATAACACAAACACCAATGAGTCACAGACAACACAAGAGAACTACTGCCATGCAAGGTGATATTTATGGGGCAAGCTACATCAACATGTTCTCACTCCTTTTCTCTTTCAGCTGATCAGGGGTGTGGGATCCAGCCATGGATTATGACCCCATTTGCCAACCCAAGCACTGTATCAGAGCGTGCCTATAATGAGGCACATAGGAGGGCATGCACCATAGTTGAGAGGACCTTTGGCATCCTGAAGTCAAGATTCAGGTGTCTCAACATCACCGGAGGCAGCCTCCTATACTCACCAGAAATGGTGTGCAAAATAATTTTGACCTGTGCCATCCTGCACAACATATGTGTAAGAAGGAACGTTCCCCTATATGAACCCGACCTACAAATGCTTAAAGAGGAAGAAGAGGAGGATGCTGGCCATCAACATGAAGGGGACCATCAAAACACAGCTGCAGGATTGCATCGGAGACAACATATTTCTCAAAATTTCTTTTAACCCTACTCACCCATCACCACTGTCTTACCATATGTAAATAAACACCTATACTAATCACCATATCATGGTCTGGATAGTCATTTTTGCATAACATTATCTCTAACTATCAGCTTCAGAGTGTAGCCTCATGGAGCATTGCTGAAATACCGATTAAGACACAGAACATTGCTAAACTAGTTAGATGAGTATGAATGTACAGCCACATTCACTCACACTGTAAATGACATATATCCTGTACATGTCACATTTGAAGGGTGATAGCGGAGGACCACACCCATTTCACACATACATGTTGGCAACAAGGTTCATTTCAGCATATGGCACATAACTAAGACACCATCAGTCAATAATGGAATAAGAATTCATCATACATGAGACAGTGGATGTGCTATTGCATTAGTAGCAGGAATGTATGACCAGACCCTTGACATCAGTAACTGTTACATCACCTATCTTTGCAAGAACAATGTGTGACTAGACTGATTAAGGGTGGTTGTCACTATAATGGTTTTTAATTGTGTTTTTTCTGTGTTGACCACTGGCACTAATTGTTCCGTGTCTTTTTGATTATATGCAGGGCGACTGTACTGACCAACTGACTTAGACATACTCTATCTTCTACTCTGTAAGTGACTTTATGTGCACTTGATTAATTACTGACACATAGGAGAAGTAGTTTAATAACCAAAGGCTTTTTTTGTGGGTCCTGAAGAAGCGTCACTGGATCAATTTGTGACCAACCATAGACGCGAAACATGTTGACCATGTAGGATTAGGTGAACTACCATCCCTGATTATAGAGTGTAACGGTACATTATTTCGAGTAACACTCTTATATTTTTGTTTTTAATCTTGGCCTGAACCCAATTTCTATCGCATTAAAATAATGGCTCAGGTTCAGAGCTAATTTTAGGAGTTTTGTTTCTCTTTCTACACTCTCCGTTTCTTTCCCAGACCCTTGTTGTTAGCAATTTTACAATGGCTGAGTGCCACCCAGAATGCTGGGAGGCCCGCCAGTCTGGCGAGGAGTAAGCCCGATGATGATACCTGTCACCCAAGTGGGTGCTTGAGGGCCCTCCTAAGAATACTCAGTATAGATTTGCCACTTCTAAACTTGATTAGTTTTCTTGTTTCTCTCTCTCTTGTGGAACAGTGCACCTATATTGATATTATAGATTTCCACATAAGCAGCAAAGTCATAGCACAAGTGCCCCAGGTATGACAAGCATTGCTCACATGACATCCCCTGCACATGTCAGCCCATGTCCTAAGTCCTGACACACCCATGTTCCCGGTCTCACCCCACCCGTCTTCAGAGGTCCCTGGAATGGTAATATGTGTACCCAGATAATCCCTCCTCTACACACTCCCAGGCTCACAATGTAAATCCAGTGTGCGTCCCCCTTTAGTATGGTATGCCATAGTCATTGTACTTCTGTCTGCATGGACGTCACATTAAATAATGCACTGGCTTGTTGTTTCTAAGACCTGTTCTCACCTGTACAGTGATTCCCATGTGAAAGGTACTGTTGGCCCTTTGAACTTGAATCTCACATACAGGACTTGTGAGAGACTGATGCTGCACACACCTGTGAGCACCTCCATGGAGACCAGCCATTTGAACATGCACTGCCCTTGCAGATGCTTGGAACAGCATAGAAGCTGCTATTTTATCTATAACACTGTTGTGCCTTGCCGTTTAACTCAGCTGTGTAACACAGCCCTTGGGTTAATTTGTTACCTTCCAAACCACAGGACAACACAGTTGTCCATTTCAACTGTCTTGTTCCTCCTTTGACCAGTCTCAGTCGGACCACTGTGTATTTACCTTGTGAAATGTCTGGATCCTGATTGACCCTGCATCCTGTTAGCCTGACTGGCTCCTGTCTTTACGTTACCCTGAAGGTTCCTTTTGGCTACATTTGTATCATAGTTGCTTTCCCAACCCTCATATTCCTCCTGGGGTATTGTGTCAGGTGGGTTTACAATGCATACTCAAATACATTGCATAGCATAATCTGTTTATTTATCATACCATGTGAGGGAACTTGTCTCCAAATACCCGAATCATGGCCTATCCCTTGTCTGGGTCTCATGTATGCATGAGTGACAAATCGTGACAGTGTACCATGGCTGTAAGCAGGGATTGGGTAAGGTGCCTCCAGCAGAACCAACAACATCAGAAAATGTGCATGAAATGTCTACACATGTTAGGACCCTGACAGTCCACACGCTGATTCACATTGCTCCCAACATATTGAATGGGCGTGTGTGGTGAATAGCTGTGAGAATAATCTGCACAGAGGCAATGATGTTCCCAGATGCAGTGGGAATTTTAGAGGCCAACCTGTGTACAAATGTTGTGATGACACCTGCCGGTACAATAATCCTGAGATATTAACTTTATCAGCACACCAAGGTTGCCCTGTTGACAGTCTCATAACACGTCTGCAGTGACAGGGTTGGGCCATCCCCATGTGTGTTCTCAAATCCTCATTGGCTTTACTTCTATTGATCTGCGAAGGATACTTTGTAGATACAGGAAATGGCGCCACAGACTCCTGACTAGACCTGCACGTAACTGTGACAACATAGACCCCAATTATTATACAGGCTAAACATTGGCCCACACACATGAACCAGACACCTCTGTGCATTTGACCACTGGAAATATGTGAACACGTGCTGCTTGGTCTGCTGGTCCTCCAATGCCACAGGAGAGACATGGCTCAGTTATATGACCTCAACTGTGGCGTAGCATTACAAATGTGGTTTATCTTTGGGTCTCCCTGTCACAAACACAGTACCCACATAGTATGTACCCGTGCCTGACTCATGGTGGGTTAACAGACAAGTGCCTAGGAAGTAGTATCCAACATTCCAGGACATGTGATGGCCAAGTTTTGGACCATTTACATGAACAATCGTCTGCTATCTATCCAGTGCATGCTTTGTCATTTGTGGTGTTTATGTTACAAAAAAACTAGAAAGTGCACACAGCAGTTGTTGCTACATGTATGAATAACACGTCCTCTCTCATTTCCACACTGACTTGCATCTGAGGGTTGGGCACATTGACTCCACATGCATACAAACAAATTTGCTAAAATGCATCTTGTGATGGTCACACAGTGGGTCAACAACAATAGGAGTAGCCAAATCACACACATTTATCCATAGTCATTAAGTTATTGTACTTATGTGCGTCGCCTTGCTATCCTCTCTTGAAGCCAAACATGCCCAAATTGGGTAATACATATTTGTAGCCCACACGTTTGGCCATCTATTGCATCAGTGAAGAGTGAAAATCCTGTACACCAAGTATCGGATCATGGTCCGCAGTAGTATGATCTGTCACATGTGCCCATACACCGTAATGCCCAAAGTGGGTGCAATCAGCCAGTTGTATTGTCACAACTGTCATGTACTATTAAAATGGAAAAATGACCCAAACCAAGTTAATGTCAGAAATGTTGACGCACATGCGTAAAAAAATGACGCACATGCGTCTAAAAATGACACTTATGCTTCGAAATATGACGCACAATGCCCTGAAACATCCATTGGCCCGGAGCGGTATTTCCCACACTGTACCCCCGGAAATTGGTTAAGTTTGAAACATTTTTTAACCATATGGATGCGGGGTTAATTCTACTCATGTGCGTCAAAAACAAATGACACGCAGACTGTAAGCGTCATAATATTTTGACGCATAACAGTACAAACGCACCGCATTTGAGGCAGGAAGTGATGTAATGAGATATCCTGTTTACAGAATTGGTACAGTGGGTGTACTTTCACTTTCACTTTACAGTCTGTGATATTTCCTGACTGTGTGGCTGTGTCTAGAATTGCCTCTCTGTGCATTTTGTGATTTTGTCTCCAGTGTGGTCTTTAAATTGTATTTTTTTGTTTCATAAGTGTCTGTGGTATCCTGTCTGAGTGTTTGTGTGGTCATTTGTGTTGTCAACATTTGTCTTTGTTGTGTTGGGAGTCTGTTGTGGGTAGTGTTAGTTTGGATATAGTTTGGCTGTTTGTAATTTTTTTGCATTTTTCCTTTCCTATTTTCTCTCTATTTATTTTTCTGAGATAATGTTGCATAGGCCTCATCTTGGCAGGATGGGAGAGGAGGAGCTGGGTGGGTTCATTTGGCTGGTGTGCCATTTCCTACCCCTGATGATTGAGGCAGGTGGTCGTGTGATCCAAGGTTATCACACAGAGGCACGGAGGCTCCAGTGGGCAAAGGTGTTGCACCATCTGCAGAGGATATACCACACACCACGAAATGACCACCAGCTGAAGCACCGCTGGGCTGACCTTGTATCCAGGGAGCAAGATCTGCTGGACCACCTGGGGATTGTGATTAGTGGCCCTGTTGGTGAGTTGTGCTCAGTAGTGACAGTAGCTGATTTTTCCATAATCTACAGACAATGTTTTTGAACATGTGGAATGCTAGTGAAACATACAGGGCCATATTTCTACTTTGTTAGCACCGCAAATGTGACCTGTTTTGAAGCAAGAGCGGCGCAAACTTACAAAATACAACTGTATTTAGTAAGTTTGTGCGGCCTTTGTGTCAAACAGCAACACAAATGTGGTGCAAAATATGTTTAGATATGGGCGACAGTTGCCTGTGAGGTGTAGAAATTTCCGACACATTACCGTAATTTGTTGACGCAACAGCTAGACTAACTTTATAAACACAACAGGAGCCTGAAAATTAGTGCAGGCTTCTTGTCAATTGATGATGGCAATGTGACGCAAACATATGTTTCATGTGTGGTCGGTGAGTGTGTCAGGAAACAGATCATGGAAATCCCGAAAATGTTCAGAAATATTGTGTCCCTCCATTGTTTTCGGATACATGTTTGAACTGGATTTGGACACATACATAACAAGTTATAGCTGCGCTCAGCTAACATCTTAGACAGATATTTGGAGTTTGTAGTGCCACATTACAATTAGGGATGGCTGGCTAAAGGTATGCACATAGGTTCATATCTCTATGGTTGGTGCAACTCACCATAGCTGTGGCACTTCAAATGAAGAAAATGATACAAATTGAGGACTAACAACTGTCCCTGGCCCTCTGTACATTGTACCTGTGTGTCTAAAATTGGTCTTAGTCACAATGTCTGGGTGACTGGTATTGTAGTCCTCACGGAAAGTGGCTTTGGATGTCTCTCATGGATACATATGATGAGAGGAATACACTCCATGATTTTGTCTGCTCACTAATGGAGGAGCATGTTTGCCACCACATGATAGCTAGGGCCACTGCATGTGTGCAGATATGTGTGTATCACCCACTGGAGTCCCCTGGTCTGTACATGTTTGCAGTGGTATGTAGGATGCAGTATCATCATGTCTGGCTTTACTTTCTGAGTCCATATTACACATAGTATTTGTATTTTGAATTGTTGTACAGTGCACAGACATTGAGCACATTTCTCCCTTCCATGCCTTACAGGTGGACAGGCACCCTACACTATTGGAGAGGTGGCTCGATTTACGGACCCAGACATCTCTATTAAGTGTTGATATTTCTTTTTATGTGTTGTGTTTGCTGATGGTGTGTGATTGACTCCTGTGTGTTGGACACATAGCAAGGTGTGATGCGCTGGGCAATCATTTGTTTTGTTCCATGAGTGGAATATCATTTTATCACCATCTTTGAGTTGGCCAATCCTTATCGTATTGTCATATTTTGGGATTCTAGGTCAGTCCTGTAGGCACAGCAATGTGAATAGGGATGAGTCATGTGGATAAAACCTGAATCTGAGAAAGTAGCAGTTGACCATATTAGTGAATTAGTCAGCCAGTCAGACCCTGATTCTCCCAGAATAGGGATGCCAAAATCTTACCCACAGACTTCAGCTTCCCTACTCACTAATGAACATGTTTGACTGTATGTTAAACTTCCTAGCAGCATGTGGTTCCACATGTAGTGCTACGAGTATGAGGCACTTGAGTACAATGGCCTAGGTGTGCATGCAGCTCATGGCCAGAGGTGTGCTTACATCTATCTGTTTGTTGTAAGTCATGGCTTACTGGTAGTAAATGATGTGGACAAAGGTCTGCATTTCCAAAGATAAGTGTTGATGGGATTGTCCAAGGTTTGGGTGTATCCTATTTGGAGTTCCTCCTTACCTGTGGTGTGCTGACCAAACCCATGTCCAGCTTTCCAAAGCTTCCTGGGTGTCCTTGTTGTTAGAAATTATTAGTTGATTGTCCACCCCATCTCAGACACAGGCGTAGGGTTGTGAATAGTGTACCTAGGACTGATGATACAAGTTTGGTACACAGACATGTAAATCAGTAAATCACTTGTCCAAACCTAGGATATCCACTCATGATTAGCACATGCTTTCTATACTGGCAAGTCCATTTACAACTCGCAGATCTTGTGGCCCTAGTATGCCATCCAGTACATAGAAATGTGTTGTCCTGGCAGTGGTGAAGGATATGCAGCATGATTTGTACCTGACAACTGGCAGAACTATGATGCCAAAATCATTCCAGTTGTTACCCATCTTGTGGGGTTTGGATGTGCTATTTGATTATAGGACATTTGTAGGCTGGCTTGCCATTTACTTCCTCAGGGACTATCAGTGATCTGTATGATAATATGGGCTGTTACAGATACATTAGATGTAATATCTGATTTACTTCTTGAGCCATTTCACACAATGCAGTACCTAATGTTAGGTTTTGTATTTGTCTTAACAGCTGCAAATATGACTCCCATCCAGATTCGAGAGTTTCAACGCTGGGCAATGCAATACCGCCACATTCTTGATGTTGAGTCTGGGTACCGCAACATGGCAAGAAGATATCGCCATGAAAGAGCCTCTGGAGCGTGGAGGGCATTTGCACAAGGGGGCCCTTCCGTGTCTACCACAGCCACCAGCACCACCACTACCACCCAGGTGGCACCAACAGCAGCTGGGACCTTTGCGGGACCATCAACTGCAACAGCTCCAGGAGCAGTCACAGCACCACCTGCCCTGCAGCCTACAGACATTACACCGACAAGAGCCCATACTTCCTCAGCTGGCACCCAGACCACCCCTGCTGCAGCCATAGACCCTGCAGCTTTTGCAGAGATGCAAAGGAACTTGGACCGTTTCCCTACAAAAGATGACCAGACTGCAGCAGGAGGTTTTACAGGTCAACCGGCGGGTGCGTGCCATTAAAAAGACCCTGAGGAGGGCCAACCTGTAGGCATCAACGCGGACATGATTCCCTCCCCTCCCTCCTCTTTCCTGGTTCTTAAACTTTGTGGGTTTAGGGGGCTTAGTGTTAGGTTAGTATAGGCTGTTATTTTAGTTAGTAGTAGTGGGTAGGGGTTTCAGAATATTTCTACAGTTTTTTATTATGCGAGTGGGTGGGTGGGGGCAATGTTGGGGTTTTGGTGTTCTTAAAAAAACAAATGCAAAAGAGAAATTACAAAAATATATATATTTGTTTAGTATAGGATAGTATGTGTTTAGGTTAGTATCTGTTGTCCTCCATGTGTCCCGTCTTATAAGGGGGGTGGGGGGTTGATGTTTAGATCATTTTGTTAAATGTGATAAGTAAGTTTAGCTTATGTTAGTTAGGGACAGTTGTGGGTAATGTGTAATTAGAGTAGATTAGGTTAGGTAAGGTGTTTCCCCTAGTTTTAACTTCTGTTTTTACTGTTTAATAAATATATAGGTAACCCTTTACAGTATATGTCAAATGCTTGTAGATCAGGGCCTTGCCATGTTTGAACAGTGTCTCTTTTGTATTAGCTTTTGTGTCCCATGCTGCAACCATATCCCAACTGAGCTGTTACATTGGCAGCTACCCCAAAGCTACTTAGCTAAGATTCGGCCATTCATTGCACCCACCACTCACGGCTACTATGGATCCCAAAGTATGGTTATTTTGTGATGTATGTTTTCAATGTCACATACTGTGCTACCAGATTTGGTATTGGGGACACTGTGTTAAATCTGCCTGCAGTCTGATGTCCAAGCAAATCCTTATAAGGTAGGTGGTAGTATGATCTCTTGTAGTATAGTGTACATAACTTACATATATCATTTGTTACAATGTTCAGCATGGTTACTTATTTGTATGGAAACTCATACACATCCCTTCATGCAGTTTGGTGTGTGTTAGGTTAAATTTGGGGCAAATGTCTAATACGAATGTTTTCACTTTCAGCAAAAAGTAAAGGCAGTATTTTCTGGCTTAGACATCCCCTGGGGAAATGTTATTCTGTCCAACACAGCATTATACTGTATTGTTTCTATTTCCCTCAGAATTAACCCTCAGGTAGGGCAGATGATGGTACAATCCAGGACACTGTGCATAATTATCAGCCCACATTATTCCAGGGCAGTTGGATTGACAATCTATAATCATTGACAGGAGGCAAACATCACTGATCTGTTGCACGGTTGATGTGTCACATTACACAGAGACAAAGTGGTTGTGTAAGTGCTATTTGTTTTAAAAGTGCTGTAGTGCTATATGTACATTGAACATGATTGTGAGTCCATTATTGTGACATCTTCCATTGTGATCCTACACAAGTTCAAAAGGACATGTCATTGGACATGCTGGTGTGAAGTGTCAGACAGTGCAGAAGGACAGGATTTGCCAATGAGTTAGTGAGAGACAATCACAGGGCAGGCTGACAAGATAAACAGTGGGTTGCAGAACAGTGCTTGAGTACAGTTGTTGTAAGACTGGCATGTTACAAAGCACAGGACCTTGGTAATAGGTGGCCATGTGGCAGTGACTAGTGGTACCGGGTACTCTTACGTGTGAAGGTGATCTGTTCCACGTCTTCACCTTCTGATGTGTGTGTAGTCTCCTCTGCCCTTGGTGGTGGTGGTTGTGAAGGGGCAACACACACCTCAGTGTTTGAAGACGTGAAGTCAGACATCTCAGTAGCTGCTAACTGTGGGGGTCTCAAGGGCAGAACTGCAGCAAGGAGGATCTGCTGGTTCTTAAGAATAGCAGCCACATCAGGGGTTCAATGTTGCATTTGTGCACGCGTTGACAGGATTGCTATTGTAGGTGTTGGGTCAACTGTATTACGGCTGTGCTGATTTCCTTCAACCTTTTTTCTACTTCCTGCAAGATAGTTGTTCGCCCTTGCAAAGCTGATGCCTGTTCTTCAGTTGACATCATGCACGAACGCACCCCCTCTAGGCTGGCTGCCATATTTTCCATCCCCACACGCACCTCCTTGGCCAGTTCCCGCTGTACTCCAACTGCAGTTCGCTCAAAGCTGGTGCCAGTGTTGTCAGAGTCCTCAGCTGTGTTGGAACTGGCAGGTCGTACAATTGGTGTTGTAGGTGGGTCCTCTATGATGGCTGCTAGTTCTGTGCTCCTCCTTGTGACTGAAGGTGGGGTCTGGAGGGTTCCAAGGACCTCTTGGAGGGTCTGCTGGCTGATGTTTGTCAGCTCGTCATCCATGTCATCAGGGTAGTCCTGGACAGGCATATCCGCAGGAGATCCATCGTCCTCTGCAATGAAATACAGTACAATTAGTGTGTCTGTGTTGTGGGCTTTGTAATGTGACATGTCTGCCTTCCGATTATTTTCACATTGTGATCTTGGTTCCTGTTCATTGTTCCTGTCTTTCAGATTGGCATTCTCCCAGGCCTATGCCCCACCTGCATGTCACATATATTGTGGTCAGTTTCTGGACTAGTCAGCATCATATCCTCTAGGTGTTGGTTCTGGCCAAATTGTGAATTGCCACCTTCTTGTCCTACTCAACCCTCCGTCTACTTCCATTCTCATGGTGAGGCCTTTCACTGGCTGTGTGTGCTCTGATGGCACTAGCACCACACTTAACAATCTGGACCTGCCCCAGCCTCTGATCTTTCACATCCACCTATATGTAGTTGAGATGTAGCATATACTATGTATTGCATTGTAATGGCGCGATATGGATGTCAGCATTGGTAATGTGTACTGCTGATGTTGGGGAATGTGTGGTACATTGGATTGCACTGATAGTCGTAGCAGTGTCCTATTTCCTCCTCTGCCTGTGCAGGTGTATTTCTGTGACCAGTTACATGTGTCCTCCCACTCAATGCTGTTGTCTGAGCAGTATGGCATTTGGGATGTTGCATGGTGTCATTGGAGCTATAGTGACCCAGGCACAGGGTGGACCCTGACATATGCAGCATGGGTATGACATTAGTGCTGTGTACCTCCTAATGTTAATGACAATGGGTGAAGTTTGTGGCAACTTTTGGCAATCACATTTGACATGATTGGAACATTTGTTTTGATTTCAGGGGATTGATAACATTGTCATCCTGAACCCTCTAATTTCGGTGTTTTAGATCCATGAGGATGTTACTGCCATTAGCTACTTGACCTGCACACACAGCAGAGGTGGTAGTGGCAACTGTTGTCAATGTTACATTCCACTTGCAGGTATGGCCAGAGGTTGTTAATTGGGCCCTAGTTAATGTAGGGAGTATACTGGCTGACGTGTGACGGGCTGCCAGTTTTATGTTGTACCCTGCACTCCTGGACTGGCTTTACCTTTGCAACATCCTTGGCATGGCAGCATACCCCCAAGCAAAGGTTGTTGGTGTTGTGTAGTGGTGTGTCCCAGGTTTTCTCAGTACGGGCCATGCCCCGTGCCCCTTTACCCATTCCACTCCCTGAATATCATGACTTACATGCTTTGTGTAGTAGGTATGTCCATCCCCCGGTTGCAGTTAACATTAGTGCATTTTTATTCCCCATGCGACTTGCCCTGCATCTGTGTTGTCTCCTGGTAGTCTGCGCTGTCCTGTCCTTGAATCCCTGTGACGATCTCCTCAGGGATGACGGCTGCGACCATCTCCTCCATGTGGTCCAGGGCCTCCTGTGGTGCTGGACTCCCACCTCCAGTCTGCAGGGCTGCCTTACTGTTCCTGGCCATCTTTTCCTTGGTCCTGCGCTTGAATTTATGCCAGTGTTTCTCGCATTCGCTGACTGTTCTGCATACTTCTGCCACACTGTTGATCTTGTCAACAATTTGTTGCTATATTGCCTCTCTCCTACTGATTGGCAACTTTGAGGTGACAAACAGTTGGTGCTGGTGTTCCGTCACCTCTTTCACCATAATTTCCTGGTCCTCTGCACTGAAGTAACACTTTCTTTTCTTCTTCCCCCTGTCCCGGGTCTTGTGTGGGTCCTCCTGGCTGGTTCCTGGCCTTTTGTCATCTTCCTGGGGTCTGTCCAATCATCTGGGATCCATTTTGGCTCTCCTCTGCACAATTTGCTGTGTTTGCGGCAATTTTTTACGCAATTGCGTCAAAAAACGCTGCATATCCGGTTTGTGGTGTCGTAAACCGGCTCACAGTCATTTCCGCAACGTTAACGTTGTTTTCCTTTACGACGTGCCATAGTGGTATGCGTAAAAGAAAATTACTCACACCTGTGGTTTGCGCTGGCGTGCGTCAAAGTATACATTTGACGCCCACACGGCACAAAGAAATGGCGTTAGCCGGCGGTAATATTTTGGACGCAAAACTGCATCGCGCAGTTTTGCATCAAAAAGTATAAATGTGGGCCTCAGCCTTTTAAGAAAGAGTTCATATTTGGGTCAATGAAGGGACAATATACAGTAGAGTTGTAGTTGTAACTTTAAGGTCCCTGAGGAAAATAAAATGTGGGGACATATTTTACAACTTGTCATTTACTGCATAGAATTTGCTCTTTTTGATACGTCACCTTTTGCATATAGTTACTATTCAGAGCTGTGATGTGTGTGAACAAACGCAACCACTACACCTCACAAAAAAAACTTGGTAAATGCTAATTACAGCCAAGTATTAAAAAAATTATTGATGTCTAGTTATTTCCTCCGCAGTTTAACATTAGTCTTCACTTGAATGCAGATTGGCATTCTAGAACATTTTGGCTGCCACCTGAGGCAACCTTTAATAAAATTAAGGGAGAGCATGGAGGAGGGGAGTTTGGGTCCTGTAACATAACTGGGAGTGCTTTGATATTTCTGAATTATGTTGATTTTTAGTGCAGATGAAAAAACATACAAGCAACAACATTTGCTTTAAAGCACCCTAAACGCTTTTTTGTTTCTTCTAGGTGCAATTTGAAATTAGTATCACTGCTCATAAGTGCCCAAAGAAAGGACAAGATGAAACTATTAAAATCAAGCCGCTGGGGTTCACTGAGGAAGTAGAGGTCACTCTTCAGTTCATTTGTGAATGTGACTGCCAAAATACAGGCATTCCAAATAGTGCAGAATGTTTCAATGGGAATGGAACCTTTGAATGTGGAGCTTGCAGGTACACATATATTATTTTTACTGGACTTGAAAATCATTTATGTTGTAATGTTTTACACAGACCATTGTCAGGCTTTTACCGTATTGAATAACCCCATGGACCCGGAGTTGGTGTTTTTTTTATATGGGCTATTTTCTAATACCATTAGGGGAGTACACATTTTGGCACTCAACCAACAAGTGTGGGGAGGGGTGTCTAGGTTTGGTCTGTTCATTCATTAGAGGGGTGTATCATCATAGGAGCTCACAGGAGGTGCAGTAACAGATCACAACCCAGGAAGTCACACAGGTCATGCTCTCTTCTTATAGCAGCTTAAGACTACTTTTATAGCTGCTTTGGTCTGCCTGAAGTAAAAGTCTGAGTGGCAGTTTGAAGCCACTAGTCTATCCTTCATTGATACATCTGTCAAACCCTTAGAGCGGAGGTCTTCACACCTGGGGGCCTCAAGTGATATCAGGGAGGCACCAGGCCCTGGCCAAAAGAAGCATTACACAGGTAACAGGCCTTTGTTTTAAGCAGAAGCACGTTGTTGCATCTTTAAAAAGGTAACAGTACTTAACTGAAATGTTTAAATATATTTAGACATATTTAAACATTGCCATCTTTATAACTGGAGGGGCGTGGCATTAGAATGTTTGGATACCACTGCCTTAGAGGGTGCACCTGCTTGCAACAGTGAGATTTTATCATTTATCTCACACACAGCTCTTGTCGGTGGTGGGTTTCAAATACAGCAGAGGTTCCATACAAATGTAAATTGTATTATTACGTTCATGTCATTTGTTTTGTTTCTATTGTGGACCTATTAGGAATTCACACTGCCTCCCAGTCATATCTTAAATCTCAGCATACATGAATGCTGTTACTTCACGAAGTTGGTTATTTCTTGCTTTGTCTACTTGCTCATATTGTCATGCTTAAGTGATGTTCCTTTGGAGACCGTTGCTTTTGTTTTCTGCCGACCCATAGCCTCTAGCCTTCAATCAGTGAGTGTTTGTATTAACCTTCTTTTACTATTGCATGGAATTTGGTCGTGCTGATCTTAAACGTCTGTGCAGTCATCCGCAGGATAGGAAGAGAGAATGTTTTTTTGCAATACTTGATTGAATTCTTTATTTCAAGATGCAACGAAAGACGAATTGGTAGGATCTGTGAATGCAGAACCGACGAAGTTGATAGTGACGATATGGATGCTTTATGTAGAAAAGACGGTGCTTCAGAAATTTGCAGTAATAATGGAGAGTGTATTTGTGGCCAATGTGTATGCAAACAAGTGGAGAATCCGAACGAAATTTACTTTGGAAAGTTCTGTGAATGTGACAACTTTAACTGTGAAAGATCAAACGGCTTGCTTTGTGGAGGTGAGCATTACGACCTTAAATATAATAGAGATGTTGAGAAAAAGTCATAGGAAATAGAATGCAACGAAATTCCCTTTATAATTATTCATATTTTCGGATAACCACACAGGACTTCTAGTGTCTCAAATTAGGCAAAATAAAATGCAGAATGTGATTATTGGTAGCAGCTGGCAGAACTGTACATGGAGAAACAAAATTATTTTTCAATTGAAAATTTTTCTCTGTCTCCAGATTAAAGTTACACAGAGTTAAACTTAAAAATGAGGCTAAATGTGTAGCTTGTTGGCATTAACAACCACTTCGTGCAAGTTTGTACTATTTAAGAGGGTATGCTTTAAACGGGGAAACAAAATTATTGTCCATTTGAACATGTTTCTCTGTCTCTAAATTAAAGTTGCAGAGTTAAATTTAGAAATGAGGGTAAGTGTGTAGCTTGTCGGAATAAAAACCAGTTTTTACTATTTAAGACGTTATGCTCTCACTAAGGTAAGCGTTCTCTACATTGTGCTAATTGTCAGTTTTGTACAATTTTGAATTGTATTTGTACTACTAAGGCATAAAATATAGATTTTTTTTCTCCTAGGAAATGGAGTTTGCGAATGTCGAGTATGCAGGTGCAACCCTAACTTCACTGGTAGTGCCTGTGACTGTTCACAGGATACAACTAATTGTATTGCAACAAATGGACAAATTTGTAATGGCTATGGTACCTGTGAATGTGGACATTGTAGATGCACAGATCCAAAATTCCGAGGAGCCTCCTGCGAATTGTAACAGACATGTCCTGGCGTATATGCTGAACACGTAGGTTTTCAAAGTTTACGAACTTTGTTCAAGATGAAGTTGTTTATTTTATACTGTCTTGTAAGACGAGACAGTCAAACTAGTGAAAGTAAAACCATTTCAAATGGAATTTTCAAACATTTTGAAAGAGAGCATGTTTACAAAGATAACATAAATAATGGAAGTAATTCAAAGTAACTAACCCTATGCCTTGGTTTATTTCTGCACCCAGTCAGTAAGTACTATATGAGTGTCTCTTCTTGAAACTGATTTTCCATTTTCTTTGTCACAGACCTTTGTGCAACATGTACCTATACCTATGCCTATGTACCATGCCTATGCGCAGTATGATCCGACCCTGCTACAGAAGACTAACCTGCTTTTCTCGTGCTCAGCAATTCTGAATCACCTTGATATTTTTTTCTTCTGATTTTCTTGCAGTTCACTCTTCTTTTCCTTCGGCTTAGGCAACCTGTCCCTGAACACGTAAGCCACTTGTAACGTCCCACAAGCAGTTTAGAAAAGTTAATTCAGATTTCTCCATTCTGAATAAGCATCCAGTTCATGTCTGTGTCCTGTGTTGGCCATGATATCGGTGGAACCATATGAGCAAACTGGCCTCATAATATGAAAGTTGGATTTTATTTTGAAGATGAGTAGTTGAGATGAAAGCCATCTTAAGAGCTTGGGAAAGTTGTGGTGTTCTACCTTGTTAACGTGTTTTCAGACTAGCCCACTGTTTTTAACTAAACAATCATGCAAATGTACTGGACGTGCTTCATTTTTTTATACTGTATATTCTAATGGTGAATTGCGAAACATCCAAATTGTGTACCTAAAGTGTACACCGCCATGGAGACTACTACTCCCTCTACCCAGTAAAAGGTCCATCCAGTCCCCATAACAGGAGTCCCAAGTCATTTTTTAGTGTGTGGCGGTGGATGCTTTGCTGGTACTGAGTGAACAATGGGGTCATTTTGGACATGCTTGGCTGCACTTAACTCTTCCCCGTACCTGTTTACCAAAACCTGTTGTGCTATGTCATTTTAGCTAGGCCACACATGTGTCCCCTTTGTTAGAGGATGTTTTGCAGCATAAATCCTTTTCTGAATTCACATGCTGTGCATCTGTTCCGCCAGCTAGTGGGTGGGTCTGGAATCATGTCTTGTCCTACTTTCTGTTGTTTTTTTGTGTAGGCCTTGTCAACAACCATTTGGTGGTAAGTTCTTCCTCTGTATGATGCCAGGAGTGCCCAGGATTTTCTTGTGTGTGATACCCAATCTTAAGAGTATTTTTTCTGCCATTGGGTCTGGAAGCACACTGGAGAAACTCCAAAGAATCTTAAACGCATTGCAAAAAGAGAGAGGAAAAGTTGACAAAAGTGGCAAAATTCACCAGTGGTCATAAGAAATACCAAAGACTGAGGCAGATAGCTTTCTCGACCCCAATGGGGTCCTGTTGGTGAGGACCACATGGCCAGAGAATGCAGAGGAGAAGGGCAGCTAAGGGATATGGAGAAGACTCCCTTTAATTTTTAAAATGCTACCACAAGTTTGCAAGGGGGAGCCACAAGTGCTATGCAACCTCTGCCTCACTAAGATTCACAGTGGTGAAGACTGCAAAGCCTGTGCTGAATTCATATTGAAGACTCTCGACTAGACTGAAATGACTGACACACCTGTCATGGCTGCTACCCGCAGGCCAGAAAAATCCCTTCTTCCCAGTAACGACAAGGAGAATGTCAAAGAAGCTGAACTAGCACAAGGAGTTAGATGACAAAGGTAGCATTGTTGATGCCAAGAGACTAGAAGACTTGAAGAAGACATCGAGAAATTCAGAAAAACCAAGCTGCAGAAGGTAACGAAAGGCCCTAAAGCCCTGAGAGCTTTCTCAATGTCAAAATATGCAATGTCCAAAGGTCAGCACAAACATAAGGAGTTGCACGGTTCCCGTCCAAAGGACACCACGGAGGCAAACCTTTGAGTTAACCCTCAATGCCAGCAGGCACAAAGGAGGGAGCAAAGGAAAAAGACAAGGAGGTGAAAAGCAAAGAACCAATTTCCCGAAGATTAAACCCTCCTTGATGATTAACATCAAATGCTAGCTCAAGGTGGGAAGTAACAGGCGCCAACTTGAGGTAGAGATGGCAGTGCCACAGCAACACAAGGAGTTTGACTCCGTAAAGGCTTTTCTCATTTCCAGGACATCATCAGGGTGGACAAAATTGGGCAACATCGAGGTGCCCTCAACCCACGAGTGGCACAAAGAAGAGAAGGAAAATCTCTTTGAATATGAGGAAGATGACCCCACCACATTGGGGAGGCAGGGCCACTTCAATGACGATGGCAGACTCAACATTGAATCCCCAGAGGAGGGTTGTGACAGCTTCCCCTCAAGGCCCACACCCCGGATGACCTGTCCATGTAAAATGGACTGATAAGAGAAAGGCAGACAAGGATGGGGTCTAGTTCGAGGAAGATAGGAAGGACTTATGCTTTCTCCTCTAAACCCTGATGCAATCACAAATGGCAATCCTGTATTAACACATTCTTTCCAGCATACTGGACCAGGGTAATTAAGCATTCTAAGAACTAGCCACACCCAGGGCGGTTACTCCTTGAGTGGTGAAGAAATCTAACATTTGACAAAAAGATCCACAATACATTAGGTCAAAATTACTGGCAGACTCCTTCATAGTGGTGAAATAACGCCCCCATATTAACCGGCCATCCACCAATGAACGAAAACAAAAGAATGGACCTAGTGGATGGAAAAAATGGAAAGGAAAGTACAGACGTAATGGAGAACTGTGAATTGCAAAGCACTCCTCAGCCGGTACGGCCACCAGAGATCAGAGGAAATGGAAAGGCTCATGAAGACCCTCTGGAAGGAATTCAAAAAGATGTCAAAGGCAGTGACGCAGGAGGGCAAGAACAAAGCTAACTCCTGCCTCAAATCGGCACTGGAGGCAGCTGATAGCACCATCATGCAAGTGTGCAGAGGTACCACCCTAAGGAGACACATCTGGCTGTCTCGGGATTCAAAGCAGAGATGCAGGCATCCAAAATCAACATGCCTTTCACAGGGAAAGCCCTTTTCGGAAATGCGGTAGACAAGGCACTCCTGCAAATAAGGAAAGATAAGGGAGCAGCCAAGGCCATGGGGGCCTTACAATTCAGAGTATTCTTTAGGCAAGGAGGAACCTCCAACAAGCAAGGCAGGTTTTTTCACCAGCCATTTGCAAAACCAGCAGCAAGGCTTCAGCCAACAAGCTACACACCACCCCACCGAACAACAGTAGCAACAGTGTGTCACTCAGAATCAATCACATGGCTCCAGAACACCTAGAATTTGGACACCTGGATGTGCCACCCCAAAGCAATGGCGATCCTGAAGGAGGCTAGAAAGCCAAGCACTACGAAGTGCTATACATCCAAGTGGATTCGATACATTTGCTAGTGCAGGGAACATGAAAAACTAGAAATCAGTACAGAGGATGGTACAGTGCTAACTACTTCACCTGCCTACGGGACAAGGCTCTGATCTATGCATCACCAGAAGGTCATCAGGCCACCATAGCCTCATACACCAAAGGGATAGTGGGGAAAAGTCTCTCCACACTTGCAGTAGTGAAAAGATTCCTGGAAGGATCAGTGAGTGGTGGTACCAAAAGTAGCACTGACACAAATGTGGAAACTGAACACAGTACTCCCACAACTCATGATAGAGTCATTTGAGCCTATGTACAAGATGTTGTTATAGTTCTTCAGCCTAAAGACAGTGATCCCAAAAGTGATCATGTCACTTCACAGAATCAGCGAGCTTCAAGCTCTCACGATCCTGGAATCATACCTTAAAATCCACCTTGACAAAGTTGTTTTAGGACAAACCCTCAATTTCTACCAAATGTCATATTGCAAATCCACATCAACCAAAGCATCAATTTACCAGCTTTTTCAAGCACCCAAAGTAGCAGGCCAAAAGGGAACTGAACAACTTGGAAATGCGAAGAGCACTCATGTACTATCTAAAGGAGACAAAAGCAATTTGAAAGGAGAGCCAACTCAGTCTTGTTTGCCAGGGCAAGATAGGGTGCGCCGGTAACGAAGGAAACAGCTGCCTCATGGATAGTGGAGACTATCCAAACCTGGTACACAAAAGCAGAAAAAACTTAACCAACACTTCCAAATGCACACTTAACCAGAAAGAAGGGTGTAAACCTAGTGTTCCTAGCAAATGTGCCCATTAGTGACATCTTCATGACTGCAACTTGGTCATCCCCCACACACCTTCACCAAACATTACTGTGTGGATATATGGATAAACAAAGGACAGGTGGGACAGAGAGTGCTGCAAAACCTTTTTGCCAACTCACCCACATTTCTTTTTTTTTATTCTTTTTTTTGCCCTCATATGCAATCAGACACAATGGGCCACAATCTGAGTGTTGTCAATTGACAGTCTGCTGCAATGTCCGTCAGTTCCATGGGTGAAGGACACCCCATTAAATCGACAAATTTGACTTAATCACTGGACCAAACTGGACGGTTGCTTTTTCGCCATACCGTATAGATTGACCAAAACCCTTTCAGCTGCCCACTTCTGCTACAGTCACCATCTATTTTGCATACTCTGTCAATAGCCTTGATCCATATGCCTAAGGTGGGCAAAGTGATCTTCAACCAGTTAACACAGATTTTCTCCTTGCCAGCAAATTCAAGTAAAAAAAATGGCTTTTCTGCCCATGAGATGTGCCCGAGTTATACTGAGAATCCACTCCAAACAACATCAGGAGTTTCTGATGTTGTCCAAGAATATGCTGCTTACACAGTCCCTGAAACTATAGCCTAGGGCAGGAAGCAAACATATGTATATTGTTAGCCTTTTCCTCCCCACACCTTTAGCAAAAAGGGACAGACCATTGGCAAACTTTGCCAACTTCCAAAGGGTCAGTTATATTCTGTGAAGCGTAAAGAAATTATTTTTCCTAAAAGGTGCCGACTTGACAATTGAGTAGAGGAGGGGTATGCAGCTCTGCTAAAGGTTTGATTGATCATCTATTCGCAGGTCCCCTTCCCAGGAATGGACTGAGATCTTGCCTCTTACATCTTCTGCCTTTACTAATTCTCAGTACTAGATATATACTTCCTTCTTTAGTGCCTTATGATCCTGAAGCCCGTCTTCAGATTCCCGGCCCTCCCCTCTTTCCCTACCCTCTCACCCCCTGAATGGCAGTTGCATATACTTATACCAGGAAACAGTGCCCTTAGTTTCCTCCCTCAGGGGCTTCCATAAGATTACTTCCGAAATAGCATGTCTCTGCTCCAACATTTAATCAATTAGATACTCAATTTACCCCCGCAAAAGGGGAAGAGAAGATAAATGGGGAATTCCAGATGGGGATGAACTCAGAGTAGTAATCTGTACCAAGGATTTTTTTGGTAGAGCACCAGATCTCCAGGAACGCCTTCAACACCTTCAACCACACCTTCTTTTAAAAAATCTGGGATCGCCAAACTTTTACAAGAACGCTTCCTGACCAGTTCGGTTCAGCATCCCTGCATAAATGCTTCCCTTAACAGAGTCATCAGAGTTAGCTAAAAGCATTCTGCAATATCTAAGTTGTAAGGCAAGATAGTACAAAAAGACACCTGGGAAAGTTACCCCATTCTTTCCCATCTTTCTTCTTAATTTCTTCCAAGTGAGTCTAGAACTCTTTCCAGGCCAAATAAAACTCCTTAATCTCACCTGTATCTTGGTTAGATCATACTTAGGGAACAATAAGGGGATATTATCAAACAGGTATGTCAGCCTGGGAAGGATTACCATCTTAACATGAATTACCCTACCATAGAGTGTTAATGAAAAATACACCCACCTTGCTAATAATACTTCTATCTCGTTCATCCCCCTACTTAAATTAATCTACTGCATCTCCTCTAGACAGTGCATAACTGTAATCCCTAAATACCTGATGTTTGTTTCTAGATGCACCTCTACACAATCTAAGTTCCAGACCATTACCTCTGCCTTCTTCTGGTTTATTAAATAACTTGGAAAAGCCCTAAATACTTCAGTGAGTCCTCCATACGACCCACTGTTTTCCAGGGGCCCTTTGTATACTGGATTATATCACCTGCATAGGGGCCAACCTTTACAGTTCGATACTGAAACTTAAAGGGTAGTATCTCACTGTCTTCCCTTAAGGCCTGAGCTAAAGGCTCTATATACAGATCGAAGAGTAAAGGAGAGAGTGGGTAACCCTGTCGTGTACCACTCGAGCTATTGATTCTCTTCATCAGATTCCCGTTGCCCAAGATCTGGGCTGATGATACTGTATATAAAGCCTTGACAGCAGCAGTGAAACCAGTGGGGAGACCAAAGATTTCCAGAACCTCCCAAAGGTATGCCCATCTAATTCTATCAAACGCCTTAGCAGCATCAATAGTTACTATGGCCAATGATTCTGAATTCACAGTGACCATGTCAATAGATGTTGTCAGTTTGTGGGTAAGGTCATGTAACTGCTTACCCGGCACAAAACATTTCTGATCTGAATGTACCAAACTGCCCATCACAGTGTAGAGTCGCTTGACTAAAATTCCAGCAAAGATCTTATCTCCATGATTTAACCGGGAAATGGGTCTATATGAGTCAACCAATTTCTGATTTTTATTAGGTTTCAGAAGTACGGTTATGACTGCCTAATTACACGATGAAGGGATTGCAGTAACTCCTGCCAAGTATGCATTAAACAAGTACTTCCATGTAGGAATTATGATCTCTTTCATGGCTTTATAAAATTCACCCGGAAGATCAATCGGACTAGCAGCATTCCCATTACCAGTTTTGTTGATTTGTGAAATAATCTCTTCCTTGGTGTTATCTCTCAGAAGATCTTGTTGTTCTATACTGGACAAAGCTTGCAGCTGTTTCCCTGCTAACCATTCTCCTAAGTCTGAACTCCTAAAACCACTTCCGTCTGATTGCAAATCCCCAAACGATTGGAGGGAAATGACCTTCTATTCTGGCCTTATCCTCTGACATGTTGCTGTCCTTAAATCATCTATCAAACTCTCAATATAATTCAACCCTCAATTTGCCTTAGCCTTCTAGTCAAGAATGTTGGCACTCTTCTACCCACACTTGAAATACGCTAACTTACTTCATGCCACTTTCCCTGTGTTTCTCAGCCTCTTCCTGCAACCCCTGGCGTGAATCAGACACCAAAAGCTCTCTTTCTAATGCCACAATCTCTCCTTTAAATCTCCTATCTGCTTCACGTACATTTCTAGTTTTGATGAACACTTGCTCACCAAGAATCCATTGGGCAGCTGCTTTATAGGAATCCCATATTATCCCCAAAACAGGCCTACCCAAGATTCATTCTAAAATAACTGCTGCTCTCCTCCGTTAGTACTTGTATGACCTCTTGATTTGTCAGTAATACCCTATTCACTTTCCACCTAGGTTTAGCCTGTTTATTGAGAAATCTCACCTTCAGTACGATCACAGAATGATGGGAGCAAGAAAATGGAGTGTATCTAACTCCTAGAGTACCATTTTTGCAGCGTAAATCTTTTTCTGGATTCATATGCTGTGCATTATTCCTCCATTTAGTGATTGGGTTGGGCGTCAACAGGTCTACCTATTATATGCTTTCTGTGATGTTCTATGCCCTCCTCTGAAATCTTCCACCTTTGGTCGCCATCTTCCACCGTTGGGAATGGAAGATGGCTGAAGGAACTACAATACAAGAAAAGTTTTGTAAATAAATTCAAGAAATTATTCTAAGTTCACCAGAGTCATTTAACATCAATGACTGAAAGGTACCGGAGGAGAATTCAGGAGCAAAAAGAGAATTTTTTCAAGTAGACTTTAGAGAATGCCCATTTATGGGGGCTCCACGAAGGGCCTGATGGAGAAAACAAGATTCCAGTTTTGCGAGAACTGCCACCACAAGTTCTCAAAGGGACAAGCAGCCGGTCTGCAAACTCTGCCTTCCTGTCAACCACTGAAGCGAGGACTGCAGTGCTAGTTTGGTCTTCATGTGAAAGACACTTAGGGTGAAAAAGAGAAAGAGAGGCATAGCCAAGGCCTCACAGCCTCAGAGCCAACAGACAACACCATCCTTAAGAGACCTGGGTCTCTCAAGCAAAGAGAATATCACCAAGGAAGTAGAGGGAGAACCATCAGGCGTGGAACTTAAGATCTTCGAAGGTCAGGAAACCAAAAAGATGAGGAGACCAGATGTACAAGAGTCAATGGCCTCTAAGAAATTGCCTGAGTCAAGAAAATCTGTCTCAAAGGCATTGAAAAACTTCAATGCTGAAGGATCAGATGGAGAAATATGTCAAGGAAATCGGACCTTCTTTAACTCCTGAGCCCAATAGGAGGAAGACCTCTTCTATGAGGAGGAGGAACAGATGGCAGAGACATACCACGGCTCGGAGGCTGAGTATATAAAGCAGTGGCAAGACCGAGGAAGCTGTAGATCAGTGATACTCAAAGTATGGCTCGTTGGTGCTTCCGCCCTCCTGACCATTACACGTGGCCCCTTGGTCAACAGCAGCTTTACTCGACTCAGCACTAACATTAAAATATGTGAAATAAACGGACAAGCATTCATTTAAAGTTTAATCGCAGTTACAGAAGTGAAGTAATTAGGGTGTCCTGCACTGCAGCCTAACTTTAGGAACACCCCTATTTATAAATATATCTTGCAGCAAATGTGTAAAAATATGAATGTGTCTCCAAAATTCGAAAAGAATATTACATGCAGATGTGTTTTACCTTAGGAAATCAGATAATGCCAGTGCATTAAAAGTTTTTTTTTTTTTTTAAGTTATTGTTTTCAAACTTCAAGTTAGAAACATGCTTTCCTCCGATCCTGACAATAATGCCATTAGTGAACTAAAAGGCAAGTCAGTTATTACTTGCACCTTTTGGGTGGCCGGGGTAGCTATTATACATGAACATCTACATTATTAAATCAAACACAGTAGAAGTTTTTGTACAGCATACATTCTGAAGTCATGTCTTTCGAGGTCAAGGTCCACATATATGTGATAAAGGAGGGAAAGTCATGAAATAACTGCCTAGAATCACACAAATTGGTCATGCATGAAAGCCTGGTGTAATCCCAGGTTTTCTGGATCCACATTTTGCAGTTCAATTCAGACACTGGATGTACATACTTAGCTTTCATACAGTCGTCCTCCACCCACCTGCTCACATCAGTGCAGCCCTTGCTTATACCGCTGACCAAATGTTTTGCCCCCTGGGAAAATGTTTATGAGTACCCATGCTGTAGATAGGTATCTGCCGAGGCCTTCGCCTCCAGGCGACATCGGCATGTACAATCAGGTCCTCAAATGTGCTGCAGACAAATATGGAGTACAGCTCAAGGAAGAAAAACTTCAATCTTGCTTCCTACTGGAAACACTGATAACGATGCAAACCAGGAAACAATTTCTACCCTGCTCCCTAGTATCCTACAGCAGGACATATAGGCCTTTATAGAACCTGCCACCTGTCAAGCAGTGACTCCCAGGGCAGAGAAGAAGTAGAAATGCTCTTCTAAGATGTAGCATATATAAAGGGCACTGTTCCTGCGGACTCAATTATATTGTCAACAAAGAGAAATAGGGCCAATGTTCCATCAATGGTGGGACCGAATTCCGAAAAGGAAAGCAAAAGGATGGATCTCATGGGGAGGAAGTTTGAGCATAGTGCAGCCAACCACTAACTCCAATGCCCTTTTAAATCGCCAGGCACACCAACACTGGGAGGAAATTGAGGAATTTGAAAAACCTACCTGATCAATACAGGAAAATGGCAGCACACTTAGTGGACTGTGGCAAAAACATCATCAACGCCTAAAGTCATCATTGGATACAGCAAGCCGACAAATGATGAAGAGGCGTAACACTCAGACGGCATTCCTGTTTAAAAATATCAGCATTTAAGCCAGAGGTACAGGCCAGCATTCTCAACACACCATTCAACGGAGAGCAGTTGTCTGGCAGTACATTTGATCAGAAACACAACCAATTGAAAAGGGACAACATGACGGCAAAACTTATTGGAGCATTGCAGTTTTGTGGAGGAGTGCGGTGGGAGGGCCGCACCATCCTGCAGACTCACAAGTGTAGGAATGTAGGATCTTTCTGACTTGGTTGCCCCCATTTTTGCCTGGTGTCAGTGTGTTTTGACAGTAGTACACTGGTATCCTGCTAACCAGGATCCCAGTGTCAGTGTTCTCGCCGCAAATTTTTTTTCTCACCCCTATATTGGCATACTGGTGTACCCCTGTAAGTCTGTGGTCTATGGTATTTAGGTACCTAGGGCATTGGCACACCAAGGCTGCAGCATGTATTATGCCACCCATGGGAGCCCTTGCAAACTTTGTCTACAGGCCTTCCATTGCAGCCTGTGTGAAATGGTGCATGCACCTTTAACTCTAGATATAAGGGTTACCTTATATCGCGGTCACTCGCACTTCTGACCCTATAAGCCACCCCTAACGTAGGCCCATCAGCACAAGGGCAGGGTGCAGAGTTCTGAGTGTAAGGGTACCCCGCATGAGCAGAGGTACTCCTACAAACCACAGACTCCATTTTCTGGGCTTAGTAAGCGTGGGGAGGTAATTCTAAGGTATGTAGTGGACATTGGTCATCACGAGATGTCCAACTACTTAATGGTTTCACCTAACCTGGTCATGTTTGGTGTCATGCAACTTCACCAGTTCCAGTGATAGTTAAATGATACCATGTACTTTGGGGGTTCCTTAGAGGATCTCCCATGTCTACCTGTGCAGCCTTGCAGGCAGGGTCTGCCTGCAAGCCAGTGCTGCTGTCGAACCCAGACACTGTTCTGCCCTCCTGATGCTGAACTTAACTCAGGCTGGGGAAGGCAGAACAAAGTTTTCCTGTAGAGGAGAGGTGTTGCCACCTCTCCTTTAGAAATAGGTGTCTCTGGGCCAGAGGGTGCTCCTAAGCGCCACCAGACTGCTTTGAAGGGCACATTTGGTGCCCTCCTTGCAAAACCGGTTTCTTCCAGTGCAGGAGCCCACAGGCTCCTGCTCTGATGCGAAACACACAAAGGACAGGGGCGTGACCACCCCCCTGTTCAGCTTCTCCCCTAGGGAGGTGCCCAGGACTCTGCTAGGTGGCCACTTGATTCTGCTATCTTGGAGGCCCCTGGGAGCATCTGACTGGTCGTTCCAGTAGAGCAGCATCCCTGAACCCCCACCCCCCACCTCCGATAGATAAGTCATTGCAGTAGTCGTCTAACCCCTTTCCTGGGTCACTCAAGGGCTCCCCTGAGGGTGGGACCCCAGATTTTTTTTACAAGATTGATCTCCAAGATTCTTCTGCGACCCGGACACCGGATTCTGCTGCTGGACTTCGCCGGGAACCAAGACAAGACTGCAACTGGTAGGAAGGCTCATACTGCAACTTTGTCCCCGAGCATTGCAAGGACTCTGCAATTTCCATGGCCATGCATCCTCCAGGAGTCACAAGGACTCTGCATGCACTAAAGACATCCAGAGAAATCTCCCTTGGAGTGAAGGAGTCACTTCCCTGCAACCGCAGGCACCTCAACGTCGACAGCCGTTTTGTGGCTTCTGATGTCCCACTGACTCTTCTAGGCTCTGCAACACAGGTGGTGGTTCTGTGGCTCCTCCGGAGTCACAAGGACTCTGCCTCCACTAAAAACATCCAGAAGGAATCTCCTTTGGAGTGAAGGAGACACTTCCCTGCAACCGCAGGCACCTCAACATTGACAACCATTTTGTGGATTCTGATGTCCCACAGACTCTTCCAGGCTCTGCAACACAGTTGGTGGTTCTGTGGCTCTCCATAGGTCTGACCTGTCTTCTTCACAACTGGGAAGTACGTGGTCCCTCGTTGGAGCTGCTGGAACAGAACCCCTGTGAAATGCATCCATTGTTACCAAAGATTGTGGGCTCTTCAGTCCAAAGACGTCCTAGCTCCAAGAAGCTCCAGCCTCGAGCATCACACAGATCTAAGACTGTCTTCCCTGTATCCCCTGCAACATGGGCATCCATCTTCTTTGTGCTGCTGAGGCCTCCTCACAACTCCCTATGCCTGCTGCCAGAGTGACCTCCTGGGGTCTCTATTGATTCCTTCTGGGTCTCCTCACTGCTGAAGGCTGGCCCTGACTTACCTGTGAAAGTTGAGTCCCTTGGACCTTGCTGGTCCTATTTACTGCAACTCTTCGTGCATAATTCCTCTTGCATCTGCCAAGGCTTGTTGGTGGCCCTGCTGGTCAGTGACCTCACTGCAGTTCGACGACCGGTGTGGGGCAGCTCATGGACGACCCCTGGGATCCGTCTGCATGGCCTGGACGCCGCAGCTGCCTTTTCACAACAACTATCCAACTAAAAAGTACTCAAAAGAAGGGTGGGCATTGCCCTCCTGAACCCTCGGGACGACTCCGGGTGGTTTGGACTCTGTCCCCCTCTCTCCACAGGTACTCCTTGTGCGGAATCCATGCCTGGGTTCCACCGACCTGGTCCACGGGTCACTGCAGCCGCTGGACAGCCAAGGTCCCCATTAATTTCAACGGGAGGTTCTGACACATTTTTACCCCCTATGCACCTAGGCTCGCTGGTGTAGATACTCCACCTCTCTGGGTATCCACGGGTCAGGGCACTCTCGAACCATCCTTGCTTCAACAGGTTTCCTCGGGGTACTCGGAAAAGGGTCCTTCTGCAATCTTTTTCCAACCACTACTATCTCATGTAATCCTATGGACACAGATACTAAGTAACACCTCTGCATACAGGCTTCTGGGGAAACCCTGCTACTTACCTCTGGTGTTCTAGTACTTCTCCAGTCCTTAGAATCCTTGAGTATTAGTCTTGTCTGATTGTACTGTGCTTAACCCATTGCTTTCGTATATGGCTTTCCCTCCCCCTTCCCTCCCTTTCCTTCCCCACCTCCCCAGCTGGGGCCTATGTCAATTTATGATTTTACATACTTGTGTCTGTAAATATGACTTAATTTTTTAACCCTTGATATGGTTCATTCTTGTGTGTAAATTACACTGACTGTGTGATTGCAATTGGTTTGGCCCCCCCTCCCCCCTTGTGATAAGCCTTAGCTGCTCTCCACAGCTACCCTTTGAGAGTTCTGGCTATTAGAAGCCATTTACACTATCACTAAGGGTTGCCTGGGCTCAGTGCAGGGTGTCTCACCCATAGGTGTACACCATATACTGAGCCAACCTCCTTCAACAGGGAGAAGACGTTTCCATCCAGGAAATTCACACCAAAGCTTTCAATGGAGCAACCAAACCACCTCAGCTAATCCAAGTTGGCAGTACCAACCGCAAAGCTGTCAGTCATTTAGTGGAAGGAGCAATGGAAGGGGTCACCCTCGCAGAGGAGGCTCTACTCCCACACTCAAGTGACTGTTCAAAAGTAGGAGACCTCATGCAAACGCCATCAGTGTGAGACGTCAGTAACGAACGAAAATTCCTGCACACAACACCAGTAAGAGGCAGAATAAAAGACTTCCTTCAGGAGTGGGGGAAAATAACTTCAGACAAATGGATTCTGAAATTAATTCAATCTGTATATTGCATAGAATTTCAAAGTTTCCCATCAGATAGGGGACCAAGGAAGAAAGTCCATTCCCAAGGAGAAACAGCCCGTCTCCTCGAGGAGGTGAAGGAATTACTGGGGAAAAAGCAATACAAATAGTTCCAAAACAAGAAATTAGCAAGGGAAATTACTCAACATATTTCCTAATCCCCAAAGTAGACGGTTCTCTACCACCAATTCAAGACCTCAGGTTTATAAACAAATCCATAAAGGCACGAAGATTCAGAATGACAACATTGCAAGAGGTCATTCCACAACTGCAAGTAGGAGATTATATGGCACGTATAGACTTAAAGGACGCCTAATTACACATCGCAATGAATAGGCAACACAACAAATAGCTAAACAAAATTCACTTCCATTTCACGGTACGGATGTTTGGGATAAAATCAGCCCACTGGTGTTTGCCAAGTGTTCATCAGTGGTAGCAGCACACCTCAGAACACAGGGCATACACAAACCTGGATGACTGGATCTAGGAGCAAACTGTTACAACAAGTGCAAAGAAGGCATACAACAGGTAATAAAGGCTCTTTTCTCACTGTGGTTCTCAATAAACCTAGAGAAGTCATCCCCACAACTAGAACAAGAGACATTTTTTCTCAGAGCAAGAATCAACTCAATCCAGTGATTGGTGTAAAAGAGAGCGTACTCATTGGTGATGGAGACGCAGCTTTACCAGGAGGGACAAGCTCTGACAGTGAGGATGGTGGGGAAACTATTAGGGAAGATGGCATCATGCATCCCTCTAATCCCATATGTGAGACTTCACATGAGACCAATTCAGGAATAGTTACAAAGCCAGAGGTCACAAGCAGAAGGGAGATGGAAGATCTAGTTGTTGTCATGCAAAAAGTACAGGAGTAAATAGCATGACGGAACAAAAAAATGTAACTCAAGGTATTACATTTCATCAACGAACTCCAACAGTACCAATCACAACAGATGGGTTGGGGCTTTCACATGAGCTTACTCAAGGTCAGAGGAGTCTGGAAGGAACGGGATGCGATACAACACATCAACATGAAACTGAAAACAGTGTTTTTAGCCTTAGCGCCTTCACTGCCGGGCCTTTTTCCCTCCTGTGCCAAGCCTTTTTTAGCTATTTGGGGTAGTTTGCGCTTAGTTCCCATTAACGTTTTGTCCACATAAGCTATCCACACCAAATTTGTGTCCTTTTTTCCAAACATTCTAGGGATTCTAAAGGTACCCAGAGTTTGTGGGTTCCCCTAGAGCAGACCAAGAAATTTGCCAAAATACAGCTAAACTCAGGTTGTTTTGGGAAAAATGGGGAAAAAGTGCTGCAGAAGAAAGCATGTGTTTTTTTTCCCTGCAAATGGAACCAACAAAGGATTTGTGGTGCTAAAATCACCATGTTCCCAACTTTCAGGAACAGGCAGACTTGAATCAGAAAACCAAATTTTTCAACGCAGTTTTGGCATTTTACTGGGACATAGCTCATTTTTACTATGTTTTGTGCTTTCAGCCTCCTTCAAGTCAGAAATGGGTGTCAAACTAATGTGGATCCCAGACAGCTAAGCAATTCTGAGAAATAGACACAATTATGAATGCAGCCAGGGGTGTAGATCCTTCAAGGTTTTCCTACAGAAAGTAACAGCTGAAATAAAACATATTGAAATTGAGTTAAAAAACAGCCATTTCTGTCTATGTTTTCATCTGTAACTTTTCCCAGCTATGGCAGATTTCTTAAAGCAAAATACTGTTGCGTCTGCTGGAACCTTCCGTTTGCGGGGATTACTAGGGCTTGTAGGTTCATCACGAATCCTAGGTACCCAGAGCCAATAAATGAGCTACAGCTTGAAAAGGGATTTCATTGTATACCGGGAATACAGCAATTTAATTGGTAAAATATAAAGAGTGAAAAATAGGTATCAAGGAAACCAAATGGGCACAAGATAAGGTGTTGAGAAGCAGTCGTTATTTGCGCATCTCAGAATTTGGGGGTCCCCATACTAGCATGTGAATTACAGGGCATTTCTCAAATAGACTTGTTTCTTACACACTATCTTACATTTGGAAGGAAAAAATGTAGAGAAAGAAAATGGGCAATAACACTTGTTCTTCTATTCTGTGTTCCCCCAACAATGGTGCCTCACTTGTGTGGGTAGGCCTAGTGCCCACAACAGGAAACGCCCCAAAACGTAACATGGACACATCACCTTTTTACATTAGAATCTGACGTGTTATTTGTAAGTGACTAGCTGAAGATTTTTGCCTGTAGCTCAGTCGGCACCTAGGGAAACCTAGCAAGCCTGTGCATTCTTTAAAACTAGACACCTAGGAGAATCCAGGATGGGGTGACTTGTAGTGCTCCCACCGGGGTCTGTTACCCAGAATCCTTTGCAAACCTCAAAATCTGGCCCAAAAAACACTATTTCCTCACATTTCGGTAGTAGAAAGTTCTGTAATCTGAGAGGAGCCACAAATTTCCTTCCACCCAGCATTCCCCCAAGTTTCCCTATAAAAATGGTAGCTCACTTGTGTGGGTGGACCTAGTGCCGGCAACAGGAAATGCCCCAAAACACAACATGGACACATCACATTTTCCCAAAGAAAACTGACCTGTTTTTTGCAACATGCCTAGCTGTGGATTTTGTCTTCTAGCTCATCCAGCGCCTAGGGAAACCTAGCAAACCTGGACATTTCTGAAAACTAGACACCTAGGGGAACCCAGGATGGGGATATTGTGGTGGTCTCACCCGGTTCTGTTACCCAGAATCCTTAGCAAACTCACAATTTGGCAAAAAAACACTTTTTCCTCGCATTTCGGTGCTGCAATGTTGTGGAATATGAGGGGAGCCGCAAACTTCCTTCTACCCAGCATTCCCCTACATATCCTGATAAAATTGGTACCTCACTTTTGTGGGTAGGCGTAGTGCCCGCAACAGGAAATACCCCAAAACACTACGTGGACACATCAAAATTATCAATTACAAAACTATATGTGTTTGTGAGGGGGGCACCTGCGTTTTTGGTCCTGGACTCAGCAGCCATCTAGGGAAACCTACCAAACCCAGACATTTCTGAAAACTAGACACCCGAGGGAGTCCAGGGAGGTGTGACTTGCATGGATCCCCCAGTGTTTGGTTACCCAGAATCTTCAGTAAACCTCAAGTTTAGCTAAAAGAATCACATTTTCCCAACATTTCTGTGTGGTATCACCACACCAGCAAAAATCTCCTACCCCCCCCCACCATTCTCCTCAGTCTCCCAATAAAAATGATACCTCACTTGTGTAGGTGGGCCAAGTGCCTGTGACAGGGAAGAGCAAAAAACATGTTGAAGTTGAGGGGGAACCAAATCGGGTCCAAAAGGGCAGTTTGGAAAATAAAGTTTTTAGGCTGACAAGTGGGGCAGAATTTTTATCGGTATAGATGCGACAATGCTAGGTGGTAGGAATTGTGTGGCTTTCCACAGATTCTGGAAGGCTCCATCACAAAAATGTGGTGAAAATGTGTGATTTCAAGCAAAGTTGGAGGTTTGCAGGGCATTGTGGGTAAGAAAATGGTGCGGGTGCATGTAAAACACACCACCCTGGACTCACCAAGATGGTTAGTTTTCAGATGTGTCTAGGTCTCGTAGATTTTTCTACATGGCAGCGTCCCAAAGTCCAAAAAGTGCAGCCCTCACCATTCCAAGTGGGACGATTTTGAGAGTTAGACAAGCTCTCATGGCCCAAATGTAAAATCAAACCCCCAAATAATCAAATGTCCTCTTGCTTGCCGTTGGGATAAGATCTTTTAGGGAGCGGGGGAGAGCTGAAAGACTGTTACTCCTTTCAGTTGGGGCGAGGTCATAGCCATGCCCATACACGTTAGTTGGGGTAGGGGCATAACCATGCCCATACTAGTTGGTTGCCACCACCCCACAATTTTTTTTAACTCCCTGGTATCTAGTAGGCTTTCTGCCCCCTTACAAAAATAGGCTGATCTGCCCCTAAAGGGAGCAGAAATGGCCAACAGTAATGTGCCCCCATGGGGAGCGACCCTTGCCCAAGGAGCTGCCCCCCAAAACAGAACACACACACATACACCAATCCCTGGCGCCTAAGTGGTTTCTGCCCCCCTTGGGGCAGATCGGCCTAATAGAAATAGGCTGATCTGCCCCCAAGGGGGGCAGAAATGGCCTAAAATAAATTTGCCCCACAGGGGAGCAACCCTTGCCTAAGGGGTCGATACCCTTGAGTAAAATTGTCATAAAAAAATCCCTGGTGTCTAGTGGTTTCTACTCCCAAGGGGGGCAGAAATGGCCTAAAATAAATTTGCCCTGCAGGGGAGTGACCCTTGCCTAAGGGGTCGTTCCCCACCTGTAACAATTTTTTTTAACTATCCCTGGTGCAGAAATGGCCTAAAATAAAAAAATGCCCCCTTAGGGGAGTGTCCTTGCCCAAGGGGCCGCTTTCCTTCTTTGTTTACATAATGTAAACAAAGTTGCTGGTATCTAGTGGGCATTCCTGCAGCCCGATAGCTATGCGATCGGGCTGCAGGAATGCTCAAAAAGACATGAAAGGAAGGGAAAAGCCTTAACTTTCCTTTCATGTCTCTCTGACCTCCCCCACCCTCCGATCGAAAGAGAAATGCAGTGCGATTGCACGTGGACGTCATCAGATGTCACGGGGGGTCAGGTGGAAGGGGAAGCGATTCCCCTTCCATCCCTGCCCAGGGGAGGGGGGTAGGAGGCCCACGCGGGCCCCCATGAGCCAGGTGCAGGACAAGCTGGTTTCGTCCTCGGCACATGAGCGCCGTGTCCAAGGTCGTAACCAGCTCAACCATGGCACCCAAGGGGATAAGAAAAAAGGTCAGGTTGAAAACTGTATATAGTGTTAACAATGATAAATGGCTGAATATATTCTGGTACCTACTCGGTATGGGAAAATTGGCAAACTGTTAAAGGGTTTGGGGAACTGCGGTTGTGATCCGCCAATATCATACACAAGGCTACAGACACATTTTATTCTTTTAGAGGCTCTAGCTTTTGAATGTTTAGGAGAAGGCTGTTGTCTGAAAGTGGTCAAGTAAGGGGATCCATTGCATTATACACTGTGGTGATTAATAGAAATCTCTGAATACTCGTGTATTGTGGAATGCAATGCGCTGCTGACCTTAAATTATTAGAAATGCCAAGGGAATTTACATGAGGTTTTGGTGGAAGGGAAAGTTAGGGGTTGGTAGTTCATTGTACATATCTTCTATTTATTTGATCTATTGTTCATGTTTAAACAAAGCAAAATGTACCATACCCTAAAAAAAATAATTTGACTTACTATATTTCATGATGTACTGTATTATATTTTGATTTTAGAAAATGCAGAAACATGGGAACGAGTGAGGCAAGTTAAGTGCCTAAGGCTGGAAAACTGTGCCACGAAAAGGAAACAATGACTCAAGCAATGCCAGCAGCATGAGTTGAAGATGGAGCATATTTGAATTCTGATATCACTGTCACAAAGACTGAACCGAATACAGCAATTGTTATGTTACTTTGCCCCAGTTGCTCTAAGAGAATGGCGAAACAGTTGTCAAAAAGATGTAGGACACTAAAAGATTTTTCAATAACAGCTTAAGCTTGTAAATCGTGAAACAATTAATTTAGTGTCACAATTTCAATCTATTGTTCCAGTTTTATCCAAATACCTTTTAAACATCAAGTTAAATTCCAAAAGGGAATTTAATCAACATAAGGGTGCTTTATTTCGCACATAAAGTATACAAGAAATAAAAGCAGTAGAAATCTGCAAAATAAGAAAGAAAAATATACTAAAAACGACTGGCCTCAACCTATTATAATCAGTATGAAATACAAAAAAAGTAAATTATTTTATGAACTTAACCTCACAACTATTAGTTGTTGTGTCAGCAATTACTATTTTTCTAAATCACATTTTGTACAAATAAATGCATTGCCACAGATGGTAATGTTATGTCATAGATCTCTGCACGTTGTGTAATCTCTTACACATAAATGATTGCCGCTTCAGTTGCTCTTTACAATGGAAAACAACCAGAACCTCTTAACAAATTTCTACAGATCTATCAATGTGACTAACCCTGAAGTGACAGGACTTCAGGAGAAGTGGGAAAATACTCTTACAAGACTTTTACTGACAGGCTGGAGTGGGATTTTGTTGCTCATGCAGAAAATCTTCAGGAATATAATATTTAAATGTACCCAAATTAATCGCCTACACAATTTTCATGTCCCCTAGACAACTGAATCTTATCCGAAGCGTGAATGCAAACACCTCCCCAGAGACAATCATGATGCAGACTTTTCACACATAGGCCCTCATTATGACTTCGGCAGTCAAAACAGTTGACCGCGAAGTCACGCCGTCCAGGACACCGCCAGTAATGGCGGTCTTGAGAACGCCATATTATGACTCCTGGCAGCTCTCCGCCATAAATTGGGTGGGAAGCCGCCAGCAGCCATACTGGTGGTCGGCGGTCTGGTGGAGGTTGCTCCACTTGCACCGCCATGTCATCACAACACGCCCGCTGTATTACAACTTTGTTATCGGCATGGCGGTGTTGTGGTGACGGGGCGGGGTGGTGCCGGCAGACAGGCCCCATGGACCCCGTTCCCTCCCAGACAACACCCAGGTAAGGAGATCGACCGACAGGGGAGAAGGGGTCTTGAGTGTTGTGTGCGTGAATGGGTATGGGTGTGTGTGTGTGTGTGTGTGAATGGAGGAGGGTGGGGGGAGGTGTTGTGTGAGTTTGTGTGTGTGCAAGTGTCTGTGTGCTTGTGTGAATGCATGTATGCGGGGGTGGAGGGAGTGTTGTGGCCATATGCGCATGTGTGTGTGTGAATGAGTGAGCGTGGATGTGTGCATGTATGTATGTATGTGTGGATGTGTGCTTGTATGTATGTATGTGTGGATGTGTGTATGTATGTCTGTATGTGCGGTGTGTGCATGTGTGGATCGGGGGCTCAGTAGAGGGATCGGGGGTCAGTACGGGGAACGGGGGTGGCGGGATCAGTAATGGGATCGGGGACCGGGGTGTCTCTGCTTGGGGGTTGGGAGGCTCCTGATGGGGTTGAGGTTGAAGGGGGGCTCCTATAGGGAGGGGGTGTTTGGGCGTCCTGTAGTGGCATCAGGAATTAGTATTCATGTCGCCAGTATCCTTACTGCCAGGAATTTCGTGCCGGGCTACCGCCACGGAATTCCTGGCGGTAAGGATACTCAAAATACTGCGGGTGGTGTTAGGTGGACTGCCGGGCCGAAGGTGGTCAACCTCAGGACCAGATCATTCTCGCTCGTGCCTAATCTAATTAATGGGTCCCGCTCTGTAACTCTGGGCAATAGCTTGCTTAATCTCCACAACGGCCCTAACAGCGCTTGGATGCCTGGCTTCACCCTGGGGGTTGCCCAGGAGTGGGCCCCTCCCAGGGAAAAGCCAGGAGGGGTTCCACAGCGGTATGCGTACAGCGCCTTGAGACCCTAACGGGTGAGTAGTGCGCTATACAAGTGCTAAGTTTCAGCCAGGAGGTCCAACCCCACTGACGGTACAGGTGGTGAACTGCCTGCAATGCAGCCAGTTCACTACCCTTGTCATAATTTGGCGGTCCTGCACTGCCACGCTGTCAGCGGTCTGGCCAGTGTGGTGGGGCAGGACCTCCAGGGTCATAATGACCCCCATAGTGTGGTTATATGTACAGACATGCAGGTATCATGGAGAAAGAGACAGATAGAGGATCTACTCAATATGAAGGGCTTACACATCCCTGAGGCCTGCTGGTTGGGTGAAGACCCAACCTTAGTAGAATTAGAAATCGTAGATCTGCCCTTGGTTCTTGTTAAAACGTGCACAGCTATGCACTGGAGGAGTCGACCCCCAAACTCTTCTCACTTGATAATTGACACCACAATGTGATCCAATAGAGTAGATATGATAACCGTACAATAAATGTGGAAGAGCTTAATAACTGCCATTGGCAACCAATAGCTCCACTATGGGCGGAACTTATTTTTGTTGTTGTTAACACTGAAATGGGACACGAGGAAGAACTGTCCAGTGAGGGTGAAGGATAGATCGATATATACATTGCCCCTATCCCACAGAGAAGTATTAAATTTCCAAATTGGGAGTATTCTTAAGTTGTGTATTACACATACCCTGTACTCATGGAGTCACTGATAATGTTTTGGTTAATTGTTATTTCACTGTTATCTGTATTTGTCATTTGACATTCTGGACCGATATGTTCATGCACCATGCACAGAGACGTTTATCCTTTTTTATAAATATATGTAATGCACTTATCTCCCTGAAGCTTATGTAATAGAGAAATATGGTATTATTTTAAATGTAATTATATATTCCAGCATGATAGAAATGCTCGGTATCAGATTCAATAAAACAAACTCGAAATATATTTTTTTTAAAGACATACAGGATCATCATATATTTTTCCTATCCTTGTCACATTTTACTTTTCTCTCACAACTGTGTTTATTGTAAGCAATACTTGTTGACAGTCATCCAAATATCTATGTATGCCGTTTGTATTTGTAATGCACTACATTATTTTGTACACAGCTATGATTGTGTCAAAATATGCTTAAAATAGTTAATTGGAATTTCATTGTGTCTTGTGTCATGTAAATTTCACAAAAATATGTGCACTTCTATTACCAGCCAGCCAATGAACAGTGCCATCTTAAAAAAGAAACTCCAAGGTGTTTGGTGGAATAGTTGCTAAAGTCTTAGTTTCTCTTTTTCACTCATACTGCATTTCAGATTATCTTTTTTTCGTCCACTATGCCACTCTAGTCACTGACAAGCTATACACAGATCAGACTTGGCCCTGCTCCCAAATGAATAATCCAGCCTAATCTTCCTGGGCAACTCCCTTGAGATTGAAAAGCAAGCAACCTAGACCAATTGTTGGCCTTTCTGAGTCCCACCTTTGTGTTGTAGCTTGATTTCTATTGCACAGTGAGCATAGGTCAGGTACCAAGTCTGGACATACTCCTTACACTCAGTTGTGTTACACTGAAACACAAAAGTGATAGGTAAAGTATTTGGAGTAGTTTCAGCCACTGGCAATTGTTTAAGGCCGTATTCCAATTCATACTTTTTTGCTGACTATGCCACCTATAGTGGGGCCAAGCATATGCAAATCAGACTTTGTCTTACCCCAGTAGGAACCGTATTTCTGTACCTACCAGGCTAGTTCTTCTCTAGAGGGTAACACAAGCAACCCCAGAATACGTGCAGCTTTGTTGGGCCTCATCAGAGAACAACAACTTACATCCTGTGGCACAGTGAGTATTGGACTCATGCTTGGGTATACCCACAGTATTTAGGGTATCCCACTGAAACACAAAGATGATGGGTGGAAAGCTTGCAAGTTTCATCCACAGGCAAGTGATTCAATTAATTGTTTTGTTTCCACTATGCTGCTCCAGACACGGCCCAGCCATATGCAAAGCACTGTTTTTGCCAACTATACCACGCAAATCGTCATTTTTTTAGAACACCTAGAACCCACAAGCAAAAGCAAAACAAAATATAAGTACAACGTGAGAAAAGAAGACTTGGCAAAATAGAAGAAAAGAGTTAACAATAGAAAATAAAACTTGACAAATTTGTTTGTCCTGCTGGGCACGTTTTTGCCAGTCACACGTTTTCTGTTTGAAGGGCTCTAGAAGTTGAAAAGAAGTACTTAAATCACATGAGGAACAGCGGACAGGCATGGATTAAGTTAAATCATTCAGTGATTGGTCCTTGCTTCACAGAAAGGAACAGAAATGATGCTAGGCCTGCGGTGACCAATTACGAGGCTTTAAAGAAGAGTGCCACGTAGGCTAACATATGTAAGCAACAGGTGGGCTCCAAGCCATTTTCTTAACAAGTGTCTCGCAAGTGAGATAAATGCACTAGCACATGCACTCATAGTCTCAACCCTCAAAAAGCGCAAAAAATCAAACATAAAAGCAGAAAGGCAGATGTGATACTGTTCTAATTTTTTCCATAGGCAAATTCATTTAGTCCAGCTAATCTACTTGAACTAATCCAAAATCATCATTTTAAATATATAGTGGTAGTATCAAGCACATTAACAAGGCAGTCAGTATTCCTTAATTTGATTCAAAAGCCATACAAGTATAAAACGGCACGATACACATACTATGAAACAGTCACATGATAAAAAAAAAAAAGTGGAACCTGTTCGTAAAGGTAAGTCATATATCAATAAAATATCCTGCTGGCTGAAATGACACCATACGGGGTTTATAGAGTGAATATAGGTGCAGTCTTCTGAAACATAAGGCATGCCAGTCTTATAGTGATTTATGTAGATGACTCACAATTTTAGTGCCAGAGTGTAAGTTCACAATAAACTATTTCAGATACATAAAACATAAATTAAATAGTGCTTTATGTGCAAGAGTTTATAATACCTGGCAAAAGGAAATTAACTAAAAAATTCAGTGACCAAATGTATAAAGGCATAGAACACACAATATAAAAACAACTTAGTTGAAAATGTTAAATCAATAATTCAGAAAAAGTATGCTTCCATTTCGGGGGATATATCTGGCTAATGATTACAAATCATATGGGGTACTATATATTTTCCTAATAGTAAGGGCACTTGCAATATAGTTAATCACTGAGGGTACCCTAGCTGCTGTAAATATATCATAGCAATTGAGTAGCCTCTTATATTGGCTGCTCTCACAATTGAAACAACAAATATCTATGCAGAAAGCTATATAAAGTGCAGATAACCATAAAATGAGAAATGTTTTGGTCTGACAAGTTGTCACATGAGCATTTCAGAAGGTTTGTGAGCCACGTTCCCTGTAAAGGAAATGCTATCACAAAGCGCAGTGTACTAAGTTGAAGGCCTCCGAGGTAGAATCTGCTTCTGGGCTTCTGAATTAAAACAAGATAAGGTTCCAACCCCATGGAAGTAGTCACAGTTTGTGCTCTCTTATAGCACACCATAGAGCGATGATTTAAAAAACAATATTTTACTTGCTCTTTTGAGTCAGCATGTATACTCTCTGGGTTTGTGAAAAGCTGTGGGACGCCCAAATTGTAAATGCCTGTTTCACATATGAGGCATGGTATCGCCAATATGTTATCTAGTGTTAGGCTAGTGCTAGGCAACCCCTTATAATTAACCTTACAAAACAGGCCTCCGGTTTTTGCCAGATTTTAAGCCATACAATAAGGGACAGCTTCCAAGTAACTCATTCCTACCTCAATATGACAAATATATGTGGCTGTGCTCTGGGGGACTGACAGTAGTCTGCAGACAAAGCTAGTGTTGCCCCGTTGAAGAATTTCTGCACTACTATAACCCCAGACTCATGTCTCGTATAACCCTGCCGGGATTAATTTACTTGTGTAAATTTGAATCAGGTCTCACTGGCTTATGGTGTAACTTTGAGGCAAAGCTGAAAACTGCTTTGATTACTCTATATAATTGCTGAGATCTCAAATTTAGTAGGTGGCCACAATTCAATGCAGAATCAAAAGGGGTTCCCTGATAATTAAAATTCTTAAGCAAGCTATACTTCCACAGTCGAAGCAGTCTAGATTTGTTTTTTATTGGGCCACTCATAATGATAAATGATTTAGAGAAATTTAAGTTTATACCTAAATCATGCATGAAGGATATAAATGGATGAAGTAAAATTTGTAACCCACACACATTCTCACAATAAGGACTGCAGGATTGGAATGGAGCGGTTCAGCAAGCATTGACAAAGTAATACATCTGGCATAAGCAAACTAGTGTGATGGTTTATTTTTGAATTTCTTATTATAAGCGAATGCCACAAAAACAAAAAAGAAGAAAACATGCTGCTGCCTAAACTTGGCAGCCATATGACTTCATAAAATGAATACAAATAAGCCTTTGTACTACATTTTAGTAGCACAGTGTGAACGTGGTGTTTCCGAGGGTCGGTCTGGCACTGGTGTAAGATAAGGATCAAAGGTGGGACAGTAGCACTGTATAACTCTCCACAGCTCCTCACATCTAGATCCTCATTATTGGGAATTGTTACTCTTAGCATTTATAGTTTTGTTGTCTATTTCACTGTACTTTGGAGACCCTATTTAATCGAAGTCACACCCTATCTGGTTGCCCTTCTGGCAATACTTGACTACTGTTTTTTTCCTATCCTCACCCTTCCTCTTCTTCCTCCCACACATTTGTCCATTTACCTGCATTAATTGGGTAATAGATACACCTTCTTGACAACAAGCAAGCTCCCATACTCTTCATAGTATATATTGATTTGCTTATACTATGACCTGCCAAACTATACAGCCAGCTCTTTGCTTTCCTTGACTACAATACCAGACATTTTCCTGGCTTACCTGTTTACTTAGTAGCTTCTACAAGCATACACAGTGTAATCCAGAACTTCTGATCTTTTTAAATGTCTATGAACTTTTCACCTCATAAAACAAAGCAAAGTACTGTGCTACTTGACACCCAGAGTTCCTGATATAGTGGTTAAGTAGGAAATCTACCCTTCCCCTTTGGAGTTAAACTTAAAAGAGATTGCATCTGAAGAGTGGGGAGTGGCTGTCAAACCTCTTGTCCCGCTGGCTTGTCCAGATAACCTTCTTTTCTGTTCCACGAAACAAAGCCAGTGGCAATGACAGGACAATGTTACTTAACATCTTGGAAGACAATGGTGTTCGAGAACCGTAGCATTTGACCAATCCTAGGAACAATAAATATTATTTTTTTGGCAAAGCAACCAGAGAGAGCCTACTGACTGTGATCCCTTGATCTGTTAAACAGGTACTCATAATTAGTTATAGAAGAACCCTCACTCACAAACAACCTTTAGTGGCATGCTTCATCATAAGGTTCCCACCTGAGACACCTAGTGCATCTGGGTGTGCTGCAAAGCCTGACTTACAATGGAGCTAGTTGTTCTTTATCATGGATCAGGGCTGATAAAATTACCTTAAGGTATCCTGGCAGATAGGGCAATATTTAATTATGGGAACCTTAGGTAAGGTTTAAAGAATCAAAAGGGTCGATGTGAAGTGAGACTGTTATGATCTCTTACATCTTGGTGTACGTTTCAGACACATTTTTAGATGCCACTCAGTGTCAAATGGCTTTCTTCAGGACCAATAGATCCCTTTTATAGTGTACACATGCGTACAAACAATTGTGAACTCATGAGATTGTGCCATAACTTACGGGCTCTGTTATGCTCACCACAGTATTGTGTCCTGTGGGTTAATGTGTAATGACCAAGAGGATATAGTAAAATATGTAACATGAAAGCCATTCGACCCTGCATGCAGGGTCAGTCCTCTCCTGAGCTCTTACAGGTCAGGTGTATTGAGGTACTACTTTAATGCCTGCCATGAATCAGTGAGTGGGAATGCTTTCTGGGCAGACCCCTAACCAAGGAGGAAAAGGTTCCTGGAGCCAAACATACCCACTTAGTACATTTTCTAGGTGGCAGAAATCTTCAGCACAAGAAACATGAGCTCTGCGGGCTGGGTGTGTTTGTGGGGAGTAGACCGTGGTAATTCAATTGTCCTCCAAAATCTAACACTAAAATCCAGTTTGAGGCAGTCACGGTTCCCCTAATAAACCCAGAAATAGATGCCTGATAGAACCAAGTAGGGCTTTCAAGCAACCATTAAATGGATACATAAGAATTGTTTTGGCATCCTATTTTCAAGTGTTATATTTAAACCACCAGCAGACCTGTCTAGCAGGACATACCATTCAAGCATAATTTGACACTGCAATGTAAAAAAGGATGCTCACAGTTGCACCCTGCATATCCTGTAAGGTTCAGGGGGCATCTCTGCCCACTCGGGTCAGCCTATTGTTTGCTCCTGGGAGACATTTCACACCTATTCAAAGGCTAATTACTGTATGGCAGAAGTGGGAGAGCAAATGTGAGTAGGCCTCAAGAGTCTTTAGGCAGGAAAAAGGTAACTTTCCAAAAATATGTTTTCCTATATATATATCAGAAATCCAACTTCTCCATTAAGTTGGATTTTAAATAACAATTAAAATAGTTGTTTAATTATGTTTCTGACTGTTTCCTGACCACAACTAGCATTATTAAATGTAATAATGTAACCTAGTGTTTTCCTATGGAACAGCAATCCTTGCTACAGTGCAAATGGGTTTTGTGGCTTTTTCACTTTACGGACATGTCTAACATGGATTTCCCACATGTCCTACTTATTGCGCCGCAGTACCTGGCGCGAGCCAAACACTCAGCTCGGGCCGCGGCGTGCGGCGCTAGGGCACGCCGCGCCCCCAGTCTCTCTTGCTGCTTTCAAGGCCCCAAATTGGGCATGGGGCCTCGTTTCTCTCCGGCACAGCACGTCTCCCTGCACCAATAACCTCCCCCCACTTACCTGTTTTTGTTGTCCTTCTTTTTCTGTTGCCCTCGTTTGTTCTTCCCTTTATGTTTTTCCCTCTTTCCCATTATTCCCCTCTTTTCCCAGCATGCAGTGGTTCTCTACTAACTGGTTACTTGTCCTGTACTTTCTATGTGTTTTTTCCCTATCCAATATGGTGTCTTTGCACTTCCTGTTTTTATGGGTATTTAAGGGCTGTGATTCTCTTCCTCCTTGCGCTGCAACACTTTCTGTTTGGATGGTGTCTTCGCTCCTTCTCCTTTGTGTCAGATACTGGTTGTACTTTTGTTCCAGTGCTTTCCTGTTCATTTTTTAATCTTATATTTTGCATATTGAATTTTGCTCTCGTTCCAGGAATTTCCTGTTTGAGGTTTTTTCCCCTTTTTAGGTTTTTTTTTCCCTCTGGCACTACTTCTGCAGGACACTGACTGCCCTTGGCGTTCCTATTGCCAGCAGCACCATGGCTACCAGAAAGAGTCGCCCCTACCTGGGCCAAGGCCAAACATTCAAGAACAAGAACCTCGTCCCTCGTTCAGCGGACTCTAGGCTCAAGCAACGTATAAGTCGTGACACTACTTTTAAATACAATGCACCCTGCCTCATGGGTCATAAGGCCAACATGGGGGTCACCTATAAATATCTAAACAAACGATTTTGACCTGTCAAAGGGCTTATTTTGACTGGTAGATTTTACAGTTTAACTGTAACAGCCAGACTACAAATTGTAGGCCTGCAGTAATGTTTGACCTGTCATTGTAGTGTGTTAAAGGCCCTGGTTACCCTTTGTCCCAGATAGTAGGGACTTACAGGTAACTTAAATATGCCTTTTAGGGGTATACCAGTTTTACCTTATTGAAAGGGGGAGCTCAGACTCTGTTGTTGGTTAGTAGGGATAACAAGCACAGAGTTCTAAAACCAGCGAAAATATAGGGTCAGGCAAAAGCCGAAACACTGTGGATGACTTTGCAGAAAGGGCAAATGTCCAGCAAAGAGCTACAGTAGAGTATCCTAAGTACTCAGAGTGATTATGAGTGGTTACACTTATTGCAAACATCCTCCCATAACATTTTGTGAGTTTGATGTAATATCCTAAGTGGCCAAGGGTATGCCCAGATGTCGGTCCCTTGATGACTGTGCCACTGGAACGAAGCTACACCCAACTGAAGAGCCCCAATCAAGGCAATGCCTGTCTTGGGATACTTGTATTCTTGTTCAGGGAGGTCCTGTTTTGGCAATTGGGGCTGGACTGCTCCTTTTGGAGCATGGTCAAGACTGAGTTTCATATATCTGGGTCTAATCTGAGGTGACATAGTGGGCAAAAGAACAATGGGTTGGAATGTTACCCTGAGCGATTGCCAGTGGTTAGACTTATTCCGAGCAAGCTCCCATCATCTTCGGTTTGAAATAATCATAGTGCCCTCCCACATCTAACACTACAATCCGAGTTTGGGAAGTCACTGTATGCCCAATAAACCCACAGACCGAAGTCTGGTGCAACAAAGCAGGGTGTTCTGGGAACCACAGGATGGATACACAAGCAAATGTTTTGCATTCTGTTTTTTCTCCTTGAAATGTGCGCCAAGAGTTATATGTCAAACCCCAGCAGACCTGTTAAGCAAGATTTGACAATCAAGCAGGATTTGGCACTGTAATGTCAAAAATTATGCTCACAGCCTCAACCGATTTACTGTCAGGTTCAGAGAAGTCATCTCTGTGCATTTAGGTCAGCCTATTGTTTACTCCTGAGAGGCATTTTACACCCCCGCACACCTATTCAAATGTTAATTACTGACTGCCAGAAGTGGGAGAGCAAATGAAAATGGGCCCCTAAAGGTTTTTGGAAGGGAAAGGTAACTTTCTGAAAGTACCTGTTCCTTATTATTTATAAAATAAATATGACTTTACCATTGAATTGGCTCTTACTCCCTATTAAAAATAGTTATTTAATTATTTTCTAGCTGTTTCCTAACAATAATTAGCATTACTATATGTAATAATGCAATCCAGTGTTTGCTTTAGAACATTTAGCCTTGCTTTTGGGGCTGTTTCACTGTAAGGACACACATAACATTAAATTCTTACATGTCCTACTTTTAAATACCATACGCCTAGCCTTATAGGGCAATAAGGCCCACATAGGGGTGGCATAAATGTTTAAAATGAATGTTTTGACCGGTCAAAAGGGTTAATTTTGACTTGTTGAATTTGCAACTGTAACAGCCAGGCTACAAATGGTAGACCTGCAGTCATGTTTGTACTGTCACTGTAGTAGAAGACACAATGGCTGCAGTATAATAGTGCCATTTAACCTACAAGCCTAGGGTACCCTTTGTGACAAATCCTATAAGAACATTAAGGTAAGTTAAATATGTCACTCAATGATGTGCCAGTTTCAACATGTTGAAAGGGGAGTTGCAGGGACTTTATCACTGGTTAACAAGGGTAAAGTGCACAGAGTTCTACAGCCAGCAGAAATGTAGGATCCACCAAAAGATGAAAAATCTGGGTATCCCTGCAGAAAGGGTAAATTTCCTCTCACTAGGGTTGCTAGAATAAAGCTCCTATCTCTTCAAAGTCTCTGGGTGCTTTTTAGCACGGGATAATTGCTGTGAACAACTTCAGTATGTCACTTACAAGGTAAGGGCATGCAGAATTCTTATCAGCATACGTGGTGGCCTCTTAGCTGGTTAGTTTCAGGAGGCAGAATGAAAGCCTTCTGTCAGTTGGCCATACGCTTTTGATGTTCTCTGTGGATGCAAAGTGGTAGCCTCTATCAGTGTATGGATCAGGCTATTCTTCCTAATTGTGGTCCGGTATGTGATGAGTTGGACAGGTATGGAGTAAGAGTCTTTCAAACTCACTGCATTTTCAAGGTAGGGCAAATGTAGCAGTTGGCGAGTATGGTTTTGTTGGTGGTGCTATTGGATGGTTAATCATTAGGCACATACTCCTGCTTATTTTGCCTATTTTAGTTTAGGTCTGAGGCCTGTGACCCTTCACTGAGTCACTTGGTATTTTATTCCTTTTATCATTTTAGTAAGATATCATTTTAGTGGTGATGTTTTATTATTCTCATCCATTGTCCTCTGCATGATTTTGTTATTCAATGCTTTGCATGATATTTCAATATGTGATCACATCAAGGCTACATAAGATAGGTTCCCGGGTATTGCTGGCTCAGAGAGTACAGTGTCTTCCTTACACAGAAAGAGATGTGTTGTCAGGTCAGGGCAGTTTCTTGAGTAACACAATATTTATTATGAAACATCAGGCTGCCTTAGTCTCTTTAAGGGGGACATTCCAGTCAGAATGCCAGCTTATTCTGCCCGTCACCTCTGCAGTTTTAGCAGAAACTTGGCACTTTCTCTTCTGTCGGGGAGAATTTCCAGAAGACTACCAGACCTCGCCTTTACATTCAGCACAGCTTGTTCTACACTCTCAGGACTAGTTGGGCGGAATAGGGCTATCACTGCTACTTGGTCACATGTGGGAATCTTAGCATTATGTGAAGCAATACTGGTAATACTATTGTGACAAATATGGTGCGACTGTTTCTATGGTTCACTTTCTTGGTCACCATTGTAATAGTGCCTGGTTTCATCATCCTCATAATTGCATTTCATACCTTTTTACACAGAATGCATGTATGAGACTTGTGTAACTGAGAGAACGGGGAACAATCTGTTTCCACCACAACTTCCTTGAGGAGTTTAAAAGTGTCATGCGATGGTCTGCCACAAACCACTTTTACCTACGGTATCTGTGAGGTGCTACAGGCTAGCCGAAATGGTCATGCTAAAAGCTGCCACACGGTTTGGGATTGGACTCAGTCCCCAATACTCGGTGGTGCTGCCAACCACAACTCAACAGTCAGGTCGTTTTGGTTGGGTGTTTGCAAAGTCATCCATCCATGCACAGTGAAATCAATATCAGTTCTGTGTAGGCACATACTGGTTGGAAACTATTTGACAGTGACAGAGTCTGTGGATTTCGGGCCAGATGTATCAAAGCTTTTTTCATTCGCAAACAGTGCGAATGCCCATTTGCGAATGCAAAAAGCCCCTTCAGAATGTATCAAAGGCGTTCTGAATGCAATTTTAAGGAATCGCTAAAATAGCAATTCCTTAAAATTGCAACCCTGTTTAGAGAGTCGCAAATTGCGACTCTCTAAATGAGAAATCGCAAATAAGGAATCCTTATTTGCTATTTCTAAAGCACATGTATGAAGCAATTCCTTAATGCGAATTGGGCATTAAGGAATCACTATTACCACCAAGTTGAACTTGGTGGTAACCATGTGCAAATTTTTGAAATGCATTTAAAATGCATTTTTAAAATTTACATGTAAAGCACACATGCCCTTTTGGCATGTGTGCACCTTACATGTTGTTAAAAAAAAAATTGTGGTGCAGCAGATGGGGCCCTAGGCCCCCAGCACACTGGACTTTGCATTTCCCAAAATTGCGAATTCCAGTTAGGAATTCGCAATTTGGGACATGCAAAATATACGCAAATATAGGCCGACAGGCCCATAGATGCGAATGGGGGCCGGTATCGCAATTTGCGATTCGGTAATAGCATTTGCGATTTTTAAGAAATCGCTATTACCGAACTGCAAATATGATACATTGCATTTTGCGAATCAGAAGTAGCGATTTCTTAAAAATCGCTATTTCTGATTCGCAAAAGACTTTTTTCATACATCTGGCCCTTCATTCTTTGTGATGTGCACACCAGACTGAGGCCCTCATTCTGACCCTGGTGGTCTTTGACCGCCAGGGCGGAGGACCGCGGGAGCACCGCCGACAAGCCGGCGGTGCTCCAATGGGGATTCCGACCGCGGCGGTAAAGCCGCGGTCGGACCGGCACCACTGGCGGGGTCCCGCCAGTGTACCGCGGCCCCATTGAATCCTCCGCGGTGGCGCAGCTTGCTGCACCGCCGCGGGGATTCCGACCCCCCCTACCGCCATCCAGATCCCGGCGGTCGGACCGCCGAGATCCGGATGGCGGTAGGGGGGGTCGCGGGGCCCCTGGGGGCCCCTGCAGTGCCCATGCCACTGGCATGGGCATTGCAGGGGCCCCCGTAAGAGGGCCCCTACAAGTATTTCACTGTCTGCTGCGCAGACAGTGAAATACGCGACGGGTGCAACTGCACCCGTCGCACAGCTTCCACTCCGCCGGCTCGATTCCGAGCCGGCTTCATCGTGGAAGCCTCTTTCCCGCTGGGCTGGCTGGCGGTCTGAAGGAGACCGCCAGCCAGCCCAGCGGGAAAGTCAGAATTACCGCCGCGGTCTTTCGACCGCGGAACGGTAACTTGACGGCGGGACTTTGGCGGTCGGCCTCCGCCGCCCGCCAAGGTCAGAATGAGGGCCTGAGTGATTACAGTGTGTACTGAGCTGACAGACTCACCTCAAAATTAACTTTGCTGTTTTTGTGATTAATTTTCAGTAACCACACACCACACTGTTGTGCTATACTGAATACAAGCAGTTTTTATAGAAGCTCGCCTACCGGACAGGGTGTCATGGTGTGAAAGGGCCAGAAGAAATCTGAGGCTTAACCTGTCTTAACAGTTTGGAGTCGGGCAGCGCTGTGTTGAGTGTTTACATTTCAGAGCGCTTCCTGTGTCACACTTGAGAGGAAAAGATGTGGTGTTACATCACCATATTTTTCATAAATATGATAGGTGATCATCGCCTGAAGTGGAGCAAATGGAGGAAGATGTTTTGCCCTATGTGAAGGACTACTGGCCAAATATTGGTGTGGTGCAAAAATTACTCTTTTGCATCACTGAGGACAGAACATTTTGGAGACTCTTCCTCCTTTGAGTCAAATGGAGACCAGGGTCATGAACATGTTTGATATTTCCTTGAAGAAGCTCTCTTCCAAAGCTCAGCACAATACTGGAGAAGTTCACTTCAGAAAAGAATGCAAGAAGAAGGTGAAACTGTGAAAGGCTGTGTCATTGCCTTAAGGAAGTTGGCCTTGAGGTGAAAGTTTGGGGGTACTGACTGAGGAAAAATTTGAGTTTAATTTTTAATACACTGCAGCACTGAGAAAGTCAGGGAGCTGCTCCCAAGATCATTCCAGTATGGAATGCAAAAGTGAACCCTTGAGACAAGGAGAAAGGAGCGAAAGGTTTCAGATGCAGATATTACTATTGTGGGGTAGTTGGTCACATGGCCAGTTCTGAGCCAAGCTACACGGTTAAAGCAACTTTCAATAAGTGTGTAAAAAGTGAACAATTTATTAAGTTCTGCATGTGAGGTTAGCTACACGGTCACAGCAACTTTCAATATGTGTGCAAAAAGTGAACACTTTTGAAGTGCTGCATGTGGTGTTATGTTGATAAGAAGACTATGGGAATGCAGCAATTGGTAAAAGATACGGTTCTGCAGGAGGGGTAGAGTGTGAGTGAGAATCCCACTGTGAAGGTGAGTTTGTAAGGACAGGAAATGCTGTGATAATTGATGTGTTCTTGTCTCACCATAATTTTAGAGGATGTGTATGTTCACATTTATTCTGATGTCAGAAGAGATAGTTCAGGGGGTTCTATAAATCTTTTCTACCGAAACACATGAACAAAAGGTTGTGATATGATCTACTGACACTGGACATTCTTACACAATCAATACGTTTCCTGAATGTGTGTATATATATATATATATATATATTTTCTAGCACTTTAGCATTCATATTTACTATTCTCTTGGCTAGGTGTTGTATTCTGAGACATTTTAAGATTGAGTGAATTTGGAATTGCAATATTTTTTATATACTTAGGGGAACATCTATTGGTCTAGTTTTTATACCTCCTGCCTCTTGGTCTGAGGGGTTTCTCTGTATTGTTGGACCTTTGAGAGGCATGGACATAAGTCGTGGGAACTATGGAGGAAATGAAATTGAAATGATAGTCCATTTTGCAGTTAATGTTGAATTTGTTGGCAGAATCATACAAGTACTGATGTACAGACTAGGCTATCGTATATTAGGTGGTTGCATCAGAGGAATATAGGTGTATTCTTGGATCATAGTACCGTAGCTCAAGTTTTTGTGCATGAGGTTAAGGATGTAGGAGTTGACTTTCAGGTTTGCTTCCCTCAGGGCTTTTTTTTAAATTTGTATGTTTGAAGGGATATTGTCAGGTTTTGAAAGGAGGGTTGTCTGACAGATTCTGATGACAATCCACCTCACTACCCGGAGGGTGTCCCAGTCCATGACAACAGGGATACACCAGATAATGTCAAACACAAGAGGGTTAGGGAAATGCAGTAGAGAGACAGACAGACAAACAGCACACCCAACTCTAGATTTGTCTCTTTCTGGTGTTACATCTCTGATCACAGTGCGAGTATTCATGGAGACTTCCTGCAGGCAGAGCAACCCACTAATTGAAAAAGATAAAAGCAGAGTTTTAATGTTAATTAAAATACATAATGCTCTCAACAAACATATATTGATCAGGCAGGTCACAATAAAACTTAGCCAGGAGGAAGTGAAGCAGATAAGCCCCAAAATCTGGCAAGGATCTTGGGTATATCTTATCAGGAAAATGGAACAGGAGAAAAATAGCCAAATTACAAGGCCAAAACGGACCTTAAAGAGCAAGGCCATTCATCATAACAGGGAAAAAAGGATCAGAGAGTTGAACCAATATTTCCACAGTAAAACGCTGAAGGCAAAAAAGAATCCAAAGAGCGAGGTCATAGTAAACAGGCAATGAGGCTAAGGAACTGAGGAACCATAGAGTAGAAAATAACAATGGTGAGGTATGGGAATGGTGGACAAACTAGTGAAGCACCAATACAACACAAAGATGTCAGACAGCTTCCCAGTGTCTTCCTGAAGTTTAAATACTGCCACTGCCTGTTGGGATCCATGAGTCCCACCCTTGACCCAAGCCACCTAGCTATTCACCGCACCACAGCACATAGACTAGTACCACACCGCCTTTACAGAAAGCATCTCAATGCTGTTCTCATAATCCTTCGAGAACCTTGAATACCCTGCTTATTCTTGACAGATATGTGCATAAGACCAAGTTAAGGCACGTAGCTAAACCTGTATTCCAAGAGGCAGAATGTTACCTTTTCGAGTTCAAGTAAGTACAAGTGAGGGGTGAGCTGGACAAGTTGAGCCAGAATGGGATGACTGAGAGTGATGGGCACCAAATAGTTGGCACCAATAGTCTTGGCCAAGAAGGCTAGTGGAGACATACATTTATGGGTTGATACAAGGGCTCTTAACAGGGAGGACATGGCAAATAAGTATTTGCTTCCTAATGTCACAGAAATTATGTTTTTTTTTTATCTCTTGGGACAGGTACGTCACTACGCTTGAACTAGCCTCAGTTTCTTTTGGACACTGACAGGTATGATGTCACTGCATTCATCACTACCTTTGCGTCTCTTTAAGTTCTTAAGCATGCCATTTGGCCTAATTTCAGGCACTTTGGTGTGTCAAAGGGCCATTCACACCTTGTTGGGAGATCTTTTTGGGTTGAAATACTTCCAGGACGATGTGTTGATGTTTTGTCAGACAGCAGAGGAGCATTATGTGAGGGTTAGAGTTGTATTTGAGAGATTCAGAGAAAAGGAATTGACTTTGCATGCAGAGAACTGTTGTTTTATACCTAGACTCCGCCTTACTAATGTCATAACCCCAATCCAAAAGAAAGGGGCGTACACAATTACATCTAGGAGGGAAGCAAAAAACATTACGACACAAAAAACTGCTATAAGCATCCAATTAGAACTTAATTAAAAAATGAGTACATTCATCTTCAGCACAGGAAGGTTAACCAAAGGTATAGAATAGTAGTGCGAGGGAAAGATATGCTTGTGCATAGGTGCAGAGAAATTGAACAAAATAGTGTATGTAAAGCAATTAAAAACAAATTCACAATATTATAGCCTGCCTGACAATTTTTTAAATCAAACTCCATCCATAATGTACAGGATAAGGATAAACATTGCCACACAGAGGAAAACTAAGTCAGTCCAGGCTATGAGATAAGATTGTTGACGTTTTGACCCAATATGGAAGATGTCACTAGAAACCTTACAGGTGGGTCTTCATCAGGACTATAGGGAGCCACCTAAAAAGGGAAATACACCAATCTAAATACCTGAAGGTGTTTGGAACAAAGAATTAGACACTTCGCTCCCAAATGGGCTCACCCAGAAATAGGATTATTCCAGTGAGTGATGATAGTGGTCAAACTTGATTGTACAGTGAGTGTCCAACAGCACTTCATCCAGTTAGGAGTATTACTAACTCCAGATTCTTGGCTACCCAACGGTCCAAAGAAAACACAAACTGAAAAATGTGCAAAAAACAAATCTGCATGGAAACATACATTAACACCATAGCCCCCTCGGTATGCAAACCTAATTAAAAGTAATGGCTCATCTGAATCAGAATTTGTTCAGGTGATACGTGGGCTGAATAAAACATGTATGGCGAAGGCAACCTTGCTCATTGTCAAATCAGGATAGACACAATCCCTCTATCCAATGGCGTTGAAAGAATGGTGCAGAGGGTATTTTGTTACATTGTCAAAAAGTATTTTAACTCACTATCGAGCAAAGATCTAATGAATACTCACCCTAACCATGGGTGCTTCTTGTGAACGATATTAATAAATTTAACCCCTTGGGTGCCGGGATGTAACGGTTACGTCCTCACAGACCCACTCGGGTGCCGGAGGACGTAACCGTTACATCCAGCACCCGGCCCTCTGGGGAAGCGCTAGCGCTAACCCTGAGGGCCTCCCACCCCCTTCCCATGGGCAGGGATGGAAGGGGAATCGATTGACCAGTGATGTCTCATCAGAGGTTGCCCCCAACACGCGATAGGAAGAAAAATGCTTATATTTCTCTTCCAATCGGGGGTGGGGGACGGCAGAGAGGAATCAAAGGAAAGGAAAGGCCTTTCCTTTCCTTTGATGTCTTTTGGAGCATTTCTGCAGCCCGATCGTAAAGCGATTGGGCTGCAGAAATGCCCACTACACACCAGGGATGTTTATACCTTTGGTAAACAATGAAGAGGAGCGGAAACCAGACACCAGGGATAATTCTTTTTTTAAAACTTTTTTACACATGGGGAGCGACCTCTTAGGCAAGGGTCGCTCCCCTGGGGCAAATTGTTTTTAGGCCATTCCTGCCCCCCTGTGGGGCAGATCCACCAATTTGTCTTAGGCCAATCTGCCCTAAGTGGGGCAAAAACCACAAGACACTAGGGATTTTTTATTTTTACGTCAGTCTCACGCAAGGGGAGCGACACCTTAGGCAAGGTTGTTTCCCCGGGGGACATATTTATTTTAGGCCATTTCTGCCCCCCTCGGGGGCAGATCACCCTATTTTAATTAGGCCGATCTGACCCTGTGTCTGGTAGAAACCACTAGGCACCAGGGATTTTTTATTATTTTACAGATAGGGAGCGACCCTTAGGCAAGGGTCACTTCCCTGGGGGGCAAATTTATTTTAGGCCAATTTTGCCCCCCCTTGGGGGCAGATCGCCCTATTTTAATAAGGCCGATCTGCCCCCAGGGGGGAAGAAACCACTTAGGCACCAGGGATTGGTTTGTGTGTGTTTTGTTTTGGGGGGGCAGCTCCTAGGGCAAGAGTCGCTTCCCATGGGGGCACATTACTGTTGGCCATTTCTGCCCCCCCCTTGGGGGCAGATTGGCCTATTTTTGTAAGGCCCATCTGTCCCTAAGGGGGACAGAAAGCCCACCAAACAAGAATTTCTTTTAAAAAAAGAGGGTTGGGGTATGGCCATACCCCTACCACAATTAAATGGGGACAAAGTTATCCTGCCCACCGGTGGGCAGATGGGGCAATTACCCGCAATCCACTCCACGGGGGGGCAGGAAGCATACTAGATGCCAGGGAATTGAAAATATATAGTGGGGTGGTGGCTACCAACCAGTACGGGCATGGTTATGCCCCCACCCCAACTGAAGAAGGTAACAGTCTTTCAGCTCTCCCTCCGCACACTAAAAGATCTTATCCCAATGGCAAGCAAGAGGACATTTGATTATTTGGGGTTTTGGTTTTTCATTTGGGCCATGAGAGCTTGGCTAACTCTCAAAATCGTCCCACTTGGAATGGTGAGGGCTGTACTTTTTTGACTTTGGGACGCTACCCTGTTTAAAAATCTCCGAGACGTAGACACATCTGAAAACTAAACATCTGGGTGAGTCCAGGGTGGTGTGCTTCACATGCACACCGCATCATTTTCTTACCCACAATGCCCGGCAAACCTTCAACTTTGCTTGAAATCACACATTTGTGTGACGGAACATTCCGGAATCTGCAGGAATCCACAAAATTCCTACCACCCAGCATTGTCACATCTATACCGATAAAAATTCTGCCCCACTTGTCAGCCTAAAAATGTTTTTTTTCAAACTTGCCTTTTGGACCCGCTTTGGCTCCCCCTCAATTTTGACATGTTTTTCGCTCTCCCCTGTTACAGGCACTTGGCCCACCTTCACAAGTGAGGCATCGTTTTATCGGGAGACTGAGGGTAACGTTGGGTGGTAGGACATTTGTGCTGGTGCGGTGATGCCACACAGAAATTCGGGGAAAATATGTTTTTTAAGCTAAATTTGAGGTTTGCTGCGGATCTTGGGTAAGAACACTGGAGGATTTACGCAAGTCACACCTCCATGGACTCCCTCAGGTGTCTAGTTTTCAGAAATGTCTGGGTTTGGTAGGTTTTGACAGGCACTTTGCAAAAAACAGGTCAGTTTTCTTTGGGAAAATGTGATGTGTCCATGTTGTGTTTTGGGGCATTTCCTGTCGCGAGCACTAGGCCTACCCACACAAGTGAGGTAACCGTTTATCGGGAGACTTTGGGGAATGCTGGGTGGAAGGAAATTTGTGGCTCCTCTCAGATTCCAGAACTTTCCATCACCGAAATGTGAGGAAAAGTGTTTTTGGGCAAATTTTGTGGTTTGCAAAGGATTCTGGGTAACAGAACCTGGTGAGAGCCCCACAGGTCAACCCATTCTGGATTTCCCTAGGTGTCTTCTCTTAAAAAATGCATAGGTTTGCTAGGTTTCCCTAGGTGCCAGCTGAGCTAGAGGCTAAAATCCAAAGTTAGGCACATTCCAAAAAACACCTCAGATTTCAATGTAAAAATGTGATGTGTCCTTGTTGCGTTTCCTGTCGCAGGCATTAGACCTACCCACACAAGTGAGGTACCATTTTTATTGGGAGACATGGGGGAACACAGAATAGAAGAACAAGTGTTATTGCCCCTTTTCTTTCTCTACATTTTTTCCTTCCAAATGTAAGACAGTGTGTAAAAAAGAAGTCTATTTGAGAAATGCCCTGTAATTCACATGCTAGTATAGGGACTGCAGAATTCAGACATGTGCAAATAACCACTTCTTCTCAACACCTTATCTTGTGCCCATTTTGGAAATACAAAGGTTTCCTTGATACCTATTTTTCACTATTTATATTACACCAAATGAATTACTGTATACCCGGTATACCATGAAAACCCATTGCAAGGTGAAGCTCCTTTATTGGCTCTGGATACCTAGGGTTCTTGATGAACCTACAAGCCCTATATATTCCTGTAACCAGAAGAGTCCAGCAGACGTAACCGTATATTGCTCCAAAAAATCTGCCATAGCTGGAAAAAGTTATAGAAGAAAACGTGGACAGAAATGACTCTTTTTTTCACCTCAATTTCAATATTTTTTTTATTTTAGCTCTTACTTCCTGTAGGAAAACCTTAAAGGATCTACACAAATGACCCCTTGTTGAATTCAGAATTTTGTCTACTTTTCAGACCATTTCTGTCACTAACTGGAAGGAAGCTGAAAGCACAAAAAATATTAAAAGTGGGGATGTCCCATTAAAATGCCACAATTGTGTAGAAAAATGTGGTTTTCTGATTCAAGTCTCCCTGTTCCTGAAAGCAGGGAAGATTGTGATTTTAGCACTGCAAACTCTTTGTTGATGCCATTTTCAGGCAAAAAAAACACATGCTTTCTTCAGCAGCCCATTTTCTCATTTTTTTTTTTTAAAAAAGACATTTTAGCTGTATTTTGGCAAATTTTTAGGTCTCCTGCAGAGGAACCCACAAACTCTGGATACCTTTAGGATCCCTATGATGTTGGAAAAATGGAAGCAAATTTGGCATGGGTAGCTTATGTGGAAAAAACGTTATGAGGGCCTAAGCGCAAACTGCCCCAAATAACCAAAAAAAGGCTCTGCACCTGAGGGAAAAGGTCTGGCACTGAAGAGGTTAAGGAGCCCATCCGGAATTAATCATGGCTCTAAATAACAACAAATATATAATGCACCATGAAGTTGCCAACTCATCCACATTAATATTTAAGACCAAGGCCAAAAATCAAGGTCCATCCTTTTATACGACTGTAGCACACCTAAGCGCGGACGTCTCAGACAGAGATAAAGGCAAGGTAACGTGAGTCTCACATCAAACAGACAGCAGCTGGATGCTGCATCGCAGTTGGTTGCGTAACATGTCTGAAAACAGACAAAAGTCGCAGCAACAGCAGCCAGATGTTACATCCCTCCTGAATTACGTAACCCATTACATAAGGAGTGTGACAGAAATCATAGTATAGTTGTCCAATAAGTTAGGATTAACTTGCTCGGAAGTACAAAATGTTATAATTAAACCCCTTAGCTCAAAAGTACAAAAGAATGTGCATCGCAAACTACAAAGGAAAGATATAAAAGAACAAGCATTTGTAATGCAATGGGCCTCGCGTTACTCGAGTTCAAGCTATTAGCGTTATAGACTCCTAACCGGACTTTTCTTGCCACATAAACTAAAAAAGTAAAACAGTTTCACATAAGCGAGCCGACGGCCGCCATTAGCGCAAAGCAAACACACAAAAGGAAACATAAGTTCGCTCGCAGTGAAACGTATTGGCAAAAGTGCAATTATCCATGCAACCGGAAAAAGTACAATTATCCATGCAACCGGAAAAAGTACAATTATCCATGTAACAGAGTCGATGTCATGCAAAGCGCTCGACTACTGCCCAGCGAGATAGCACTGCCTATGAACTAAAGAGAAAAAGTAGTCCAAAAACCATATGGAAAACATGGAGCCTCGTATGTTTTCAGTAGAAGGCCGGTGCGCTCGAGGCAGGCTAAGTATGACTTATGCATGCCTTTCACTAATAAAATCAAGCGAATTGTAAAAGGCAAGCCGACTAACCAACCAAACTGATGGCCAGGACATGGGTGTGGCCCGTAGACAGATAACAACAGGGACGGAGCGCTTTGCGCTCTACACTAAAAAAGGGAAAGGGACAGAGTCTACAATGCTATCAGTGGATTTGCATTCACATAGCATTCATATTGATTACATAATTTAAAATTACTAAAAATCCTGACAGCAATTACATATATAAATCAATTGTATAACAGAAACATAGATCACGTTTTAATTAAAAATGCATCCTAATGAAATAATTACTGTTCACCATAAAAAGGAAATGCATACCCTGCAGTAATATCAATCCAGGTAGATGACAAGGTTATGCAGAGTCACAGATGATTTTTTTCACAGAACCTCAGAGGGCCCTGAGGGCAAAAGACCTTAATATATAAGGTAATTATGTATTCCATTGCTGAGTATGAAACTTGAAGATTTCTCATGCAAATTATTGTCATTGGCGAAACACATTTTTAGTTTCACAAAAGAATTTCATATTAACCATAGACATGACTATTTTAGAAATTAAAAATGATAGAGTACATCTGATTTAGCAGCCAACCATTCCGCCATCTCTGTCGATAAGGAACACACCCTTATCCATATACCCATGCATCAGAGTCTGTGTAAAGGTCCTGGGGGCAATTTTAGCCTCTTTTGGTGATATAGCTGGTGAAGGATTGATTGACAGGACATCGGCAATTGGTCAAAGAGGCTGCCTGTCATGAAGTCTCTTCATTTTCTTTAGGCCGATGGACTACTGTATCCAGATTATGAATCCATTTACATTCACGTACGTTTAACTCCCACCTCTTGGATTCAGCTTAACTTTCTCGATCACCAGCCATCTCAAACTGTCTGCTGGATGATCAAAAGTGTTAAAATGCTCAATGAGAGGTGCCCCCTCAACTCCGCATTTTTTCCAAGGCGTGGCGAGGTGCAGAGTTGAATTATTCAATGGGGGGAAAGAAGGCTTTGGCTGCTATGGGGCAGTGAGTAAGTTCAGGAGTTTTGTGAAGGGAGAGAAGTACGAAGCACACATACATCACAAGCCACTAAAGGAGATTGTCACAAAAAAGGTGTTAGCTATGGTCTCAGGAAAAATATGTAGGTGTGTTTTGGCATTGCAAGTGTGCATCTTTATGGTGGAATACATACCCGGCAAGACAAATATCACAGCTGATCTTTGTCAGAGGTGGTGGTGAACAGAGATGGTGATGGTGCTGAGCCCACTGATGATGTGGTGCAGGACTATGTGTGTTGTACAGAGTATGTGTGTTGTTACAGAGGGTGTGATTTGGGAGCGGTGCAGACATAAACTAAGTAATGTTGTGATTTTGGAAGAATTAAGAACGCTTTTTGAGCAAAGCTGGCAGGTGAAAATGAAATCAAGGAAGTTGTAAGACTATTTCAGATAGTGAGGGATGAATTTAACGCGTCCGAACCTTGATAATTTAACTTACAAGGGGACTTGTTTTAGGCCAATGAATCTTTTGACCACGTTTGGGGACTTCCCAGAATGAGATATCCGTTTAGCATTTTAATCAATAAGACAATAACTTCATCAATATTCATCAATACTAATCAATCGAGCTAATCACTAACATTTAATATAGATCAATACAATGACCACACCATGGCCTTTCAGCCATGAATAACCACAACAAATCTAGTTAAGGGTTAGGATATTTATTCCCTATTAGTTACAGTTTAATATCATGTTTATTAGTTTCAATATCAACAAGCTTATCAACACCACTATAACTTGGCAATCAGAGCAAAACGTTATTAACGCATAGATCATAAACATTAGAATAAAGCACGACGTTAGCATGAGTCAACTTTAGCAGAGCATCATTAGTACATTATTCAACAAAGCAAGAATTTTGTCATTTGTCTATTTGCATCCGATATTAGTGAATTCCTTAACTAACCTCAAATTAGCATCAGCATGTTGGGCTTCATGCAAAACAATTTGGCAAACACAAATTTGGAAAACATCTAACTATGGCTTCTATCAAAAGAGCAGTTGGTACCTAGAAAGAAAAGGCAAACAGACAATTACAATTTTATCATCAGACAGTTACCCATCCGAATGAGTCAGCAAACAGCATCAGTCTTCGTCCTCAGGACCTCAGTGGATTCGCCATCAGCAAGGATAGAACGGGCAAGTCTCAGCAGAGCATAGCTAAGAATAAGGCTCTTCCCTCATAAGCAGGAGAAGTAAGTATTAGGCAAGGAGTACGATGGACATGGTTTAAAGTATCAGACGGCTAAACACAAAGGGGGTCATTCTGACCCCCGCGGGCGGCAGAAGCCGCCCGCCTGGCGGGAACCGCCAGAAGACCGTACTGCGGTCAAATGATCGCGGCGGTCATTCTGACTTTCCCGCTGGGCCGGCGGGCAACTGCCAAAAAGCCGCCTGCCGGCCCAGCGGGAAAGCCCCTTCAACAAGGAAGCCGGCTCCGAATGGAGCCGGCGGAGTTGAAGGGGTTGCGACGGGTGCAGTGGCACCCGTCGCGATTTTCAGAGTCTGCTTTGCAGACACTGAAAATCCTTATGGGGCCCTGTTAGGGGACCCCTGCACTGCCCATGCCAGCGGCATGGGCAGTGCAGGGGCCCCCAGGGGCCCAACGACACCCGTTCCCGCCATCCTGTTCCTGGCGGTAAGAACCGCCAGGAACAGGATGGCGGGAAGGGGGTCGGAATCCCCATGGCAGCGCTGCAACCAGCGCCGCCATGGAGGATTCCCTTGAGCAGGGGTAAACCGGCGGGAAACCGCTGGTTGCCCTTTTCTGACCGCGGCTTTACCGCCGCGGTCAGAATTGCCCATGAAGAACCGCCAGCCTGTTGGCGGTGCTTCCGCGGCCCTCTGACCTGGCGGTTTCAAACCGCCAGGGTCAGAATGAGGGCCAAAGTCTCTCAGAATGGCAAGGGATGATGAAGAATGGCGAAGAATGGCTGATTTCTCCTCTGGTCACGTCGTTATATCAAACTGTCAAACAAGTCTCTAATTTCCCATTGGGCAATATTTGGTGCATCATTATCTCTCTCCAATAATTCTCCACACACCTTACTAGAATTTTCACCTAAAACAGTTCTCATGCCGTCGATTGGCTCCTGTGATTGATTTCTTCATCGGGTGGAATGTCAGGTAAGAAAAGTTGCACTTTACGCTCCAGTCAGTAGTTCCATTGTCTTCTCCTAGTCCAGACGACCTTGCACCTGTTGCGAATTACACTGTTGCATTCGGCAAGAATGTTTCCTTGAGCAAGTCGGGTCCCATGAGAAAGAATTTACTACAGATACACACACATATTGCTAGCTTCTGGAAAAGTACAGCTTTGTATCCTTCAGGAAAGCAGCACATCGCACGTTAGAAAAACACAGTTAATATGAGACCAGGCAGCTAGGCCCAGACCCTTGCTAACTAAGGCCTAGTGATTAACTTAGCAAAACCCTACTACATAATCCTTAATGCTAATGCAAAATCATACATTAGTACATTATTAATTCATTATTAATCAGTTTCATTAATCATCATATACATTGCTGGCCACTCCCCGTGGGCACATTTCAAACGCGTACATTATTTTCTCTAGGTTAACACATCTTCTATGCAGCTTCATTACACATTATATTGCAAGCTTTTCATGTTAATATTGATTATAAAAGTCACACTCCAACAATCCCTCCTCTGATAACTCTTGTCATAACACAAACCTTTTTCCCTTTACAATTTGCATCCTAGAATTCTCTCATTTCAATTTCTTCCCTCAACTTTGCCCCTTCTAATTTTCCTCTGAACATTTTCTCCCTTTTCTTTTCTTCCCTCCTCTTATTATTTTTCGCCATTTTCAATGTAATTCTTTTACTAATTTTGCATGACAGCCATAATCCAAATATGCAAGCTATAACAATCAATATTCCCTGAATTATTTTTCCCAATATCCCATGCAATTACTACTAAACCAACTTCCCTCCTTAGCAAGTCCCTTTCCAACCTTTTCCCAAACTACAGGCTCTTTCAGTTCCTTTAAATCTGCACTATCTCTTGTCAGGTTAGTAAGCATACTTCTAATCTCATTACTATTATCAGGTATGTAAGCACAACAATGACGCTCATTAAGCATTTTACAAACTCTGCCATTTTTCGCTAAAAGAATGTCTAAAGCAAGCCTGTTTTGAAGAGTCATAGCCCTCTCCGCAGCAAGTTCAGTATCCATCAGGAGTATAGCCCCTGTAAAATTCGTCAGCATGTTATCCACAATAGTAGACAACTTTCAAATCTTTATGCAGTTCAAAATAACTCCCACTGAAGGAATTATTGCCCCAAACATGTCTCCTACTACACCAGCAGCAGTCTCTCTCCTTTGTCTAGTACAATGTAATTCAGACAATTTCAGAAACTTTTTCAAGTCCTCTAATTGATGAATCTTTGGGAAAAGTATCCCCAAATAACATGTCCCATACCATCCCTTTGGAAGACGGTAATAAGCATTGAGTCCACAATTATAATAGATCCCAGGGATCGGTGGATCCTGTCCATTTACCATGAACGTCCACTTACTCTGAAAAAAAAACACATGCTTACATTCACTCTTTCCCACAAACATATTGTCATAATATGACTGTGGTCGCGTTATGCAAAGCTTTCCTACGTGTAGTGCATCTAAAGCTAATTTCCCTTGTTCCCTAACTGCACTACAGCTCTCACTATTTACAAAAGCACGCTGCTGCAAGCCTTTTTCTAACTTCCCCTTCAATGCCCTCCTTCTATCTTCTGTGTGATCTAGAAATCTTTTCTCTACAGGTGTAAGCAAACATGTCAAGTTATTGCAGTGTGCATAGGATGTACTAATTGTTAATGTTGCTTCAAAGAACCCCTTAACTAATTTTATGTTATAGTACTTAGCTACACTATTTAAGTCCTCTATGATAGGCACATAAGAAAACACAAGGTTGTTATTTGAATAAAAGTACTGAATCTCTTCCTGGTTATAGAATCGAGTTAGTAACAAACTACAGCTTATCCCATACGTTAAAGGAAGACTATGATAGGTAACTCCCTCTGGTACTGAAACAGGAATCTGTGTACACACATAACAATCTTTCACATCTATAGTGTCAACATACTCACTCAGCAAGCGATAGGAAACATTAGTTGATAGTTCCCCTTTCACGTTAGTTCCCTCATGCAAATACTGTAGTGGCTGTCTCAGGAATGGTAGCATTGTTGGTTTCACTCTTATCCACCAATGGCATTCCCACAATCAGAACTATGATGAATATCACACACACAACACCCAAACCAACACCCAAACATTTACAACGCCTACTTACCCTAGTATCATCTCTAGTGTTAGCCATGATCTGTAATGAATCAGAAAGCGAACTACTATAAGTTCAAACAACAACCAAGAGAGGATGGTTAAAGTCTTTTTTTTTCTTCTCTTCAGCAAGTTAAAGCAAGCGAAAGTCTCTCTTCAGCAATTATTTACAGCTTTCACATTCACTCCCAGGATCCTTGTCAATTCCGGTTAGCAGCTTGTCAAATCGGTTCTCAAAAGTCAATTCAGGTTAACAGTGTCACATTCGGTAATGTATCAGTCTCTTTTCTTAGTTTTCTTTGACTCAATTTTCATATCAACACAGTCTCTTTCTCTGGCCAGACTCAGGTACCAAAGTACTGCCCTGGGACTTCTTGATCAAAACAAAACGCCAAGAACCCTTGTTGCCACTCTGCTGACGTCACGTACGCCCATTCAGGACCTGCGTACCTTCTGTTTGCCACTCTCTTTCTTTTCAACTTGCGATCACCCTGCAACTCTCCTTCGCTCAGATCTTCTCTCCTTGTTGTATCGACCTCTTCCTCTATTGCAGTGGTCTAAAAACTTTTTTATGCCGCACCCCCCGTTAAAAAATAAAAATAATTGGGCCCCCCTCAGAATTATTCAGAATTATTTTATAAAGATGGCACTTCCTTCCCTGTTGTTGGTACTTTCAACAACTCAACTTCCTCCTCAGTTGGACATGTCACCTTTTTCGTATGACTGGCATGGATCAAGTTCGGAATTCCCGCACACTTCACAGCAGTAGTAGTCATTAGTATTACTTGATATGGCCCCTTCCAACGTGGCTCCAAACACGACTTCCTGACGTGTTTCTTGATGACAACCCAGTCACCAGCTTTCAGGTTGTGACCTGGATCATTTATTGGTGACAGTGTGGTAGCTTCCACCTGGTGAGAAAAAGAGCGGACCATGTCAGCCAGACCCTTGCAGTAGTTCAACACCATATCATCCATGATATTCACAAGAGCATTCGCAGGCACTGCGGGCAGTCTCATGGCTCGGCCCATGAGAATTTCATGAGGAGACAGTCCTGTTTTCTTGTTAGGAGTATTTCTCATTGACATTAGCACCAAAGGTAATGCATCAGGCCATTTCAAATTTGTGGCTGCACACATCTTTGCCATTCTCGACTTCAGGGTACTGTTCATCTGCTCCACTAATCCTGATGCTTCAGGGCGGTAACTACAATGCAACTTCTGCTCAATGGTTAATGCTGCACACAATAGCTTAACCACTTCGTTGTTGAAGTGACTTCCTCTATCTGATTCTAAAGAGATCGGAAACCCGAAACGTGGTATCAATTCCATAAGCAGCAGCTTCGCTACTGTAAGACTGTCATTTCTGCGTGTAGGGTAAGCTTCAATCCAGTGACTAAAGATGCACACAATCACCAACACATATCTCAGACCTCCACACACAGGCATTTCAATAAAATCCAACTGCATCCTGCTGAATGGACCTCCTGCTCTTCCAATGTGGCTCAAATTCACCACAGTCCCTTCCCCGCATTCATCTGTTGACAGATGAAACACCTGTGACAGATTACTTCTGCAGCTTGTCTGAACTTCGGATTAAACCAGTCATTTTTGAACAGCCTGATCATGGCATCTCTCCCAATATGTGCCTGACCATGGTAAAACCTTGCAACCTTGCATCTGGTCTTTGTACACATTGCATCTTAACCCAAGAACGCTTCTCATCTTTGCTGGCACGTCCTTGCAACAATCTCAATTCCTTCAACGTGTCAACCACCCTTAAAGCGTAACCTGTGCAGGTCCCATTTTCTGTTTCAGGTAACAATTCCCACTGATCCTTAAACGATATACAGTTCAATGTGCAAAACCTTGCGACTTGATCCGCATACCCATTTCCCATTGAAACAAAGTCTTGTGATTTCAAATGAGCGCTGCATTTCACCACGGTAATTTCATGAGGCAACTGAATTGCGTGCAACAATTCCTTAATTGTTTCACCATTTTTCACTGGGGAACCAGAAGAGGTCAGGAAGCCCCTCTGCGACCATAGTTGGCCAAAATCATGGACAATTCCAAATCTGTATCTGCTATCAGTATAGATAGTCACTCTCAATTGGACAGCAGCATGGAAAGCTCTAGTAAGAGCAACCATTTCAGCCACTTGAGCAGAATAGACTCTCTCAAACCAAGACGCTTCCAGGATACCAGAGATCGTACATACAGCGTATGCGGCTCTCAGCACTCCTACCGAGTCTCTTAAACATGAACCATCAACAAAGATAATTTTGTCATTTTCTTCCAATTGGGTATCTTTAATATCGGGCCTCGGTTTGGTGCACATTTCTGTTACCTCAAGACAATCATGTTCTACATCTTCAGCATCCTCAACTGCTGTATTTTCGTTTGGAAGCAAAGTTAACGGGTTCAGCACTGTACATCTTTTCAACGTTACATTTGGTGACCCCAATATGATCGTTTCATATTTCGTCAGTCTTGCATTTGTCTTGTGTTGCGTTTTTGTACAGGTTAGCAAGATCTCAACTGAGTGTGGGACCATAACTGTTAAAGGTTGTTCCATCACTATGCCTACACATTGTGCGAGGCTTTGACCAACTGCTGCTACTGCACGCAGACAACCTGGTAAGGCTGCTGCAACTGGGTCCAAAGTAGCTGAAAAATATACTACTTGTTGGTTTACACTTCCATGGACCTGTGTCAGGACAGACAAAGAACATGCATCACGTTCATGACAAAACAGAACAAAAGGCGTCGTGTAATCAGGCATACCTAAACCTGGAGCCCTGCACATACACTCACTTAGCTTAGTAAACGCCTTCATTTCTTTCTCTGACAAAGTTATGACATCTGGCCCATCTTTAACCGTCAGTCTCACCAATGGCTTGGAGATGACTGAGACATTCAGGATCCACTGATGACAGTAGCCCACCATTCCCAGAAACATCCTAACATCTCTCTGTGTCGTTGGGGGATTCATCTGTAGTAGGGCAGCCACTCTTTCCCTGGACAGCTTCCTCAACCCTTTCTCAATTTGATGACCTAAGTATTTCACCTCTTTCTGACAATATTGCAGCTTCTTTGAGGACACCTTGTGCCCGTTCCTTCCCAAGTGGTTCAGTAAGGCAATGGAATCATACTTGCAGTCATCTCTCATTTTGGATGCAATCAACAAATCATCAATGTACTGTACTAGAGTCGATTGAAAAGGCAATTCCAATTACTTCAAATCCTTCTTCAGTATCTGATTGAAAATGGAAGGTGATTCTGAAAAACCTTGACAAATTCGACACCAATTGTAAACCTTATCCAGGAATTTTAAACTGAAAAGAAATTGTCTGTCCTCATGAAGAGGCACAGAAAAGAACGCTTGAGACAAATCTACTACTGTGAACCACTCTGCATCACATGGAACCTGAAACATAATCACAGCTGGATTTGGCACCACTGGTCAACATTTCACCACTATGTCATTAATTTTTCTCAAGTCTTGGACGATTCGAACTTTCCCACAAGGCTTTCTCAGCCCCAATATTGGTGAATTACATGGGCTGCTCATCACTTCTTTCAAGACTCCCTGTTTCACAAAGTCTGCAATCAGTTGCGCCACCTTTATAAGGACATCCTGCGCCATGTGGTACTGCGGTACCTGGGGGAACACAGCATTTGGCTTCACACTGACTTTGACTGGTTCTACTTCTTTTATCAGTCCCACTTCCTTTCCTGTCAAGTCCCACACTTTCTCTTTGACTGTCCCCTGCAAGTCTGCTGGCAAATCAGTCACTGTGAACATTGGGAAGAAGTTAATCAGAGGATACTCCTCATCTGTCGTCTCCGTTTCAGGCTCTGAAACCTGCCCTTCATCTCCTTCATCGTCACTGTTTGTCTGAACCTCAATCCCCTCATTGGAACAGGTGATCGAACATCTTGCCTTGCACAGTAAGTCTCTTCCCAGTAGGGACACAGGACTTGAATCACAAACTACAAACCTGTGCAACCCTTGGAAAGTGCCAAGCTCAACCTGAACCGGATCTGTGATCGGGTTTGTCAAGAGTTGGTTTGCCACTCTCACTACCTTAACCGTTCGTCCCAAAAGGGGCGACTTCGGAACCTCTGCAGTTCTAACTGTAGAGCGTGTAGCTCCTGTGTCAACCAAGAATGAGACCTTGTGACCCATTACTTTCCCTTGCACATAGGGCCCTCTCTGATCTACTTCTAGGGACACTGCAAACCTGCACTCCTCACTATCTGAACTCTCATCCGACCATTCCTTGTTTATTCCATCCTCACCACGTAATGGGAACTGTTGTACTATGTTGTTTTGACTCATTCTTTGACCTGTTGAGGAAGCATCACCTGTTGCCGTTCCATTGGTGCTAAGGGCAACTGCATTTGCTGTCTAGGTACCAAAGGAACCTGCTGTTGCATTTGCTGCATCTGCACCGGTTGTACACGTGGCATCTGCACTTGTTGCATGGGTTGGAGACCCTGCATCTGAACCATGTTATTCTGAAAGTTCGGATTAGGACCTCTCAACCTTGGTCCTTTAACATTTTGGAATGCATTAACATCATTGCTTTGTTGAACAACACCCTCCTGCACCATCATCGGGCACTCCCACTTCCACTGTCCAACGCCCCCACAAGCATGACAAGGTAACACCTTGTTCATCCCCTGCACATCATTTTGAACCACTACAGTATTCAGATCTGGACCACGGTTCACAAAACCTCCTCAACCTCTGCCTCTCACTTGCGCCTGAAACATCCTGTTTCCTTGCGGCTGTTGCACTATCTGCTGTACGCAACCTCTCTGCAACCCTGACTGTGCCGCTTTAATTTGCATCACCATCACTTTCTCCTTCAACTTTCTCTGCTTCAACTCAATCTTATCACTACAGTACTTCGCATACTGCAACACCTCGTCGATCGGCTTCGCTTGCCAACAGATCAAATGATTCTTAATCATCTGTCTAATCTCGGGCCTCAATCCTTCAACAAACCTGAACATAAGGTGATTCATGTCCTTCGCCTCTATAACCTCGGTACCACTGTAGTGCTTGAACGCCTTCAACAACCTTTCATAGTAGGCATGTATCGACTCCTTGGCCTCCTGCGCCGTTCGATCAATCTTTTGCCAATCAATATTTTGCGGCGATACCCTCTGCTTCAAGAACTCAATCACCTTATAGTAGTATTTCATCACCTCGGGGGACGGTGCTCTTGTGACCCTATCTATTTCTGGTTCCGCAGCCGGACAATCCACACTTCTTTTGCACTCAAGCCACAAATCAGCTGGAACTATAATCTCAAAGAGAGTATTCAGGTCTTCCCAAAGACACTTCGCAAGCTTCACAAACCTGTCCGTCTGCTGATACCACTCTATTGGCTTCTCCCTCAGCCTGGGGAAGTCATTTGTGAATGACAGAATATCACCTCTGGTCCACGGTACATGGACAAGAACCCCTCCGGCCATTTCTCTCATGGGTAACATCTTTATTGTACCGGTATCCGGCACGGCTTTCGTCTGTTGCTCTATGCCGTCACTTTTCCTTTTATCTCTTTTCTTTGCCCATCTGCCTTCCCACTTCTCTAAGGCTCCCCAAACTTGTGCACTCTGCAGTATTTCTTTAAGGTGTGCCTTCATCCCAGTAGACCTCATGTGATTAAAATCCTTAGACGCAAAATCTAACCTGTAACTTCTCTTCAGGTGTTTAGTATTGTCTAAATCTATGCCGTCCTTATCTGCCAGGTTTGCCAACTTCTGGTGCACCTTGCTCACTTCTTTAGTTATCTTTGGGCACAGGTACCTCAACTCTGCTTCAGTGTATGACTCTAGCCTGTTCACTCCCATGCTTCCTTCAACTAGCTCATTTGCCTCCATACCCAACCTCACAAAATTCAGGTACTCTTCACTTTCCGACCGCTCTGCTGTCGCAGGAGTTGTCTGTGATGAATTCAACTTGTCTAACCATTCATTCAGTTGTTGCGTAGTTAAACCTTGCAAGGAGATATTTCCAGCCTGCATCATCTGTGTTTGCGGTACATTCGCACTTGAGATCTGCGGAGTCAACAGTCCGAAAACTGATTGTCTCATGGTATCTGGAGGAACCCCAATCGGACTGAAGTCTAACAGAGACCTAGATCTCTCTATTGTCTGTTCCACTGGAGTCATCCCTTGAGAGCTCCCTACGAACCCTCCTCTTATTATCTCTTGGGTCATTACTCCCTGAGCGCATACAGTAGACTTCGCCTGTGCATAAAATGGTACTGGTGGACCAACTGTAATGGGTAAGGATATAGTGGCTGGTGGCTGCCTTCCTCCCGAAACCTGTGGAGCAGTAGCTCCCATATTCTTATTCATTATCGGTGCTGTAGCTAACTGTGGTCCTGTGACCGAAATGCAATTTGGAACCATCTGTTGCTGTGCCTGTGGCAGTAAAAGTGGAGTTGGCCCAGTTTGTATCAGCTTTGGTCTCATATATACCGGATCTGACGGCACCATCAAGTTTGTAGTAGTCTCCAAAACTGGGACATCAGGGTAAAGCCTCTGAACTGGTGGTGGCTGCAGCTGTGTCTGCATCTCTGGAGCAGTAGACACACTGACACTATTCTGCACCGGAACTGGTGTTGCAACAGTATTTACCTGTACTGTGTTTGTTGTCCCCTGATTTTGCATCAAATTTATGGGACCTGCACTAGTACGTCTATTGTCATCTAGGGCACATGGCGGTAGTCGCTCATGTAACAACCGATTAAGGAACTCATCATCATCTGAGTCATCTGCCTCTGCCCAGGACTTCTTAGTCTCCTTCCCTTTGCTAGACCCCTTGTCAGTCTTACAAGTGGCTTTCCCTCCTTGGGTTCCACCTTCTTGAGTTATCGTTGGAAACAGCCTAACTCCATCTATTATCTCTCTTCTCCAAACCCTCTGCTCGCTATCCCACCTAGCCTCCGCTAGTGTCTTTTCTGCTGTCCTCATTCTCCTCTCAAATTTCTGTTGCCGTTGTCGTATGGCAAATTGCTAATGCCTCAAACTGTGCTGGCCTCGGAGGTGGCTTTTGTTCATTTAACACCCTCCGCAAATTTTCCAAAATCATTATATTGAACGTTCAGTGCTCCGGAAACACCAAACACCCTTCTTTCTCTGTCACTTTGCACCATTGCTTTAGGCAAAGACATGGCGCGACTCCCCTCTCCTCCATTACGGCATAAGCTGGTGTATCCTCTGGCGGTGTAGGCTCCCCCACACTCACGGTAATGTACACATCTCCCCTCAAAGCGCTCTTTAAAGACTTGAAAAACGTCATTTCTGCGTCTTTTATTTTGTTAACTATAGAATCAGGAAGTTACTTTAATTCCCAGAACTCTCTTCGCCTACCGTCTCAACCAATTGCCTTTCACGGACGGCTGCCAATCCATGCGCGACCCTTCTCACTAACTGACCTATTCCAGCACGGCGCCAATGATGTCACACTCACACACACTGCAGCTGACAAAGTCTTGCGGCTTGTCTTCCTCACTCTCGAGTCACACAAAAACTAATGCAATATATTGTGAGCACTAACAAAACTCAAATTTGCCGGTTTACTACAGGAAGAGTAACACAATCGCTTCAGAACTTTACAGAGATCTTGCTTAGCCTCGGCCCTCGGCCGCTACTCTCTCCTTCTCAGTTCCTGCACTTGCAAGCAAAATTTGACCCGCAAATTTTACTCTCGACTTGTCCTAGTGCAGAACTTGCCAAATCTCCATCGAAGTTTTCATTCACTCACTATGACTCAAACCCGACTCGTCAACCACGCCTGATTGACCTATTAAACCGAGCAAACTACAACATAAACCATCAATATACTCTGGAGTCTTAGACCACGCAGGGTCCGTACATCCCCAACAACCACGTGGACAATTTTTTAGCACAAAGAGCTACACTCACATGAAGTTCGCCGACTTCCCTACTCTCTTACTGCGGAGTACGCACACTCCTACTAAAACATTACCTGGCCTAAAATTCTCACAAACCTCACAATTCACCTGCGATATGCATAAGCTGTGCAAGCGCAAAACCTATGCCACTCACACTATCACTAGAATGCCAAGAACATACCCAACTCACTTCGGCAAGCTCTGAGATTCCGGGAAAGTCATTTGGGACTTAGGGGCACATCATCTCTCCAATTTGCATTATTTCAAAACAATTTTCAAACAGTGGTCCCTCGTCCTAGGGCCCCAAAGGGCCGGAACTGTCCTCTGCTACCAGAACTGTTAACACATCCGAACCTTGATAATTTAACTTACAAGAGGACTCGTTTTAGGCCAATGAATCTTTTGACCACGTTTGGGGACTTCCTAGAATGAGATATCCGTTTAGCATTTCAATCAATAAGACAATAACCTCATCAATATTCATCAATACTAGTCAATCGAGCTAATCAATAATATTTAATATAGATCAATACAATGACCACACCATGGCCTTTCAGCCATGATTAACCACAACAAATCTAGTTAAGGGTTAGGATATTTATTCCCTATTAGTTACAGTCTAATATCATGTTTATTAGTTTCAATATCAACAAGCACATCAACACCACTATAACTTGGCAATCAGAGCAAAACTTTATCAACGCAAAGATCATAAACAGTAGAAAAAAGCACGACGTTAGCATGAGTCAACTTTAGCAGAGCATCATTAGTACATTATTCAACAAAGCAAGAATTTTGTCATTTGTCTATTTGCATTCGATATTAGTGAATTCCTTAACTAACCTCAAATTAGCATCAGTATGTTGGGCTTCATGCAAAACAATTTGGCAAACACAAATTTGGAAAACATCTGTTTATGGCCTCTATCAAAAGAGCAGTTGGTACCTACAAAGAAAAGGCAAACAGACAATTACAATTTTATCATCAGATAGTTACCCATCTGAATGAGTCAGCAAACAGCGTAAGTCTTCGTCCTCAGGACCTCAGTGGATTCGCCATCAGCAAGGATAGAACGGGCAAGTCTCAGTAGGGCATAGCTAAGAATAAGGCTCTTCCCTCATAAGGAGGAGAAGTAAGTATTAGGCAAGAAGTACGATGAAGATGGTTTAAAGTATCAGATGGTGGGATGATGAAGAATGGCGAAGAATGGCTGATTTCTCCTCAGGTCACGTCGTTATATCAAACTGTCAAACAAGTCTCTAATTTCCCATTGGGCAATATTTGGTGCATCATTATCTCTGTCCAATAATTCTCCACAAACCTTACTAAAATTTTCACCTAACACAGTTCTCATGCCGTCGATTGGCTCCTGTGATTGACGTCTTCATTGGGTGGAATGTCAGGTAAGAAAAGTTACACTTTACGCTCCAGTCAGTAGTTCCATTGTCTTCTCCTAGTCCAGTCGACCTTGCACCTGTTGCAAATTACACTGTTGCATTCGGCAAGAATGTCTCCTTGAGCAAGTCGGGTCCCATGAGAAAGAATTAACTACAGCTACACACACATATCTCTAGCTTCTGGAAAAATACAGCTTCGTGTCCTTCAGGAAAGCAGCACATCGCACGTTAGAAAAACACAGTTAATATGAGACCAGGCAACTAGGCCCAGACCCTTGCTAACTAAGGCCTAGTGATTAACTTAGCAAAACCCTACTGCATAATCCTTAATGCTAATGCAAAATCATACATTAGTAAATTATTAATTCATTATTAGTCAGTTTCATTAATCATCGTATACATTGATGGCCACTCCCCGTGGGCACATTTCAAACGCGTACATTATTTTTCTCTAGGTTAACACATCTTCTATGGGGCTTCATTACACATTATATTGCAAGCTTTTCATGTTAATATTGATTATAAAAGTCACACTCCAACAAATTTAGTATAGTTGGTGGATGGTTGCTCAGGGGTACACATCTCATTAACCCTAGTGCTCTGAGGTCAGAGTTGGTCAGGATAGCTCATGATGGTAATTAGGGAAAAGTTAAGGCTAAGGAAAAAGATTTTAGCTGTAATTAATGGGGTCTTGTTTGCATGTTGTGGTGGAGAAAGCAGTACGAAAGTGTGGGCTTTGCCTGAATAGCAACAAGATTTTTAAGCTTCTGGTGCCTGCTACGGTGAGTTTGGCTAAGCCAGAAAAAAACACTAGAGGAAATTGCACTGGAATCGAAGGCCCTTTGAAAGGTGTGAGTGCTGTGACTGATCTTTTGGTGAGTTGATCTGTTCTCTTGATAACCGGGAAAGGTCTGGGTTGGTGATGTATTCTCGCACACAGTAGTGACGTTTTTAGAGGATGTATTTAGGAGGAAAGGATTGCCTAAAAGTCTGTTGACAGACAATGGCATGCAGCTCTGTTCTTGAGAGGTGTAAGTGTTGTATCATGCACAAAAAGCGTGTGTTGTATCGCTGCAATCCAACAGAGTTGATGAGTGTTTCAACGGGATGCCTAAAGGCAGTATTAAGTTAGCAATGGTGAATGGCCTTAATTAGTAAGAATGTGTGATGCTGGAATTCAGAATGTCTCCACATGCAACGATGGGGAACTGTTCAGGGGGAATGAAGCACAATGACAGTTTGGTCCCTAGTTGGATTTGTTGGAATAATGGATGTGATTAAACCCAATATAAAGGCGGCTGTGACAAATCCCACTGCATGTACAAATTGCACCATTGAATATCTATATAAAATCCCTACCTCCATGAGTCAGCTGCCCACAACTCGCGAATCAATAGTAAATTGTCAGAAGGAGAGGCATTGCAAGATGGCCCATACGTTGTTTCCTCCCCAGGTTCTTTTGTGGTATATTCTCTTACCTGCAGTCCTTTCTTAGAATGTTGCGGTTAATTGTTGGTGGATTTCCAGTCGGTTGGCTGATGTCACGATGGTGGCTGGGATGCAAGAATAAAGCTCTTATCTCGGCAAAGCCTCCAGGTGATTTCTCCCACAAAGCCTGGAAATCAGGCATTTGATGATTCGAGTAAGGCCAAGATTGCATGGCCAAAATTCCCCAACTAAACAGACAAAAGAACAAATCTAATTGGTTGCAGTAACATTAGGAGTGTAAGCATCAGATCACAAATTACAGCTAGAAAATCTGTATGGCGGATCATGTACAAATAAATGGCACATTCTGCATCAACATCTTTTTTACAAGAGTAGGAATAAAAACAGCATAGCTCCTATATCTTCACTTAGGGATAAAGTGAAAAACATTGAATCCTTCTGAAAGAGAAAACATTAATAAGTGGTAACCGTGTAATGCATATAGTGGTATGCACATGTATTCACTGCATACAACGCATTATTGAGAATGCATTACTTAGTCGTCTGGAGAAAATATTTTCACTGTGTACAAGATCCATGCTTCACCGGCCCATGCATAATCTATTTATACCTATGCCACCGAGGAAACATCCCAATCAAAAATCCATGCTGATCAGAGGGAAGATGCAGTGGCCCAGCCACAATCACTCACTACAGAGTTATTTTTCAGGTGGCCAGTTCGCGCACTTAATGTGATTGAGGAAGATCCAATACTGGTTTGGATGAGGTCATGTTTTGTTTGTAATTCTTTGTTTAGTGTAAATGTGCACAATCAGTATAAGATTTAAGGTAATGGTATTATTCTAAAAATATAGATTATGGTTTGTGGCACACATAGTGATGCACATTTGGATGTTCAAAAAGGTTCAAACAAATGTACAATGCTACGATTATGGTATATCTTAAGAGGAACAAACACAGAGACCTATTAAGCAGAAAGAAATACACAAAAACAAGCTGTACCTCTGTTTTATGTTACTAAGAAATCCAAAAACTAACATTTCTAAGTGGGTGATTACCTCAAAATAAAAGCCATCCACTTAACAATAAACCACTGTGGCCTTAACAATCACTGCAGACAAAAAGAGGTGAATCTAAAGCTTCTGCTTCAGGGAAAGTCATGGAAAGTCAGCTCACTTATCTGACCAGATGCTTGTCTTCCTTAGCACGATCTCATTGCCCCCGCCCCCCTTAAAGCCCCTCCACCAGGAACACTCAATACTCTGCCCTAGGTCACTCAAACAAAACACAGAAAAACACTCTGTGTTTTCACTGTGAATGCACATGTCTGACACCCTCCAGGAATGATTTATCTGCTTGTCCACATGAGTAAAAACACTATTTAACCATGCGATAATACACTTTGGGTTGTACATTGAAATAAATGGGCCTTCACTCCAGAAGAGTCCCACTGTTTTGTAATGCCCAGCAAGGCTTTCTTTCTAACTAGCATGTCATGGCGCAGAGGAGGGAATTAGGTACACCCAAAGTGAACATTTTTTTACAAATGATCTAACAGCCCCTTGGAGTTTTGCCAACTGTAAATCACCATGATTGTCTTGTTCACTGGAATGTGATTAGCATTGAGAAAGGGGGATTTGGAGGATAGGGGACATTTTCATTCCACATGCATGGAGAATCTCATGGTGTGGCCAAGGGGCAAGCATGTTCACTAAGCCACATTCCTGGGTGCTGCTGCCTTTTAACACTGACGCCCTGAGGCCTGACTTAATATGACACTGCAGACTGGAAGCCAAGTACACCGTTTCCACATTTGACTCTCATCTGTGCTAAGGGGCTAAGAAAGTGCTCACTCCCTGGGTTGCTAACATAGTACTCTCCCCAACGTCCTTCAAACTTTTATCCCCTTCAAACCAGGTGCTCTAATTGATCACTACTAAAATCCACAACCAGTCCCTTGTCCTTGTTCCTGGGAACACTTCACCATGTCTCTGAACACATGTCCCTTAACCCTTTTAAGGACAGGGTAAAAATGGAACAAAGGTAAAATCAGAAACATCAAGGCAAACATTTATATTTCTGAAATAATCAGAAAAGGGTAGTTGTTTGGGTATTGCATGACAGACAGGAGTTCTTTTGAGTTCTCCTTGCCCACCTGCAACGATGAGCAGATTTAAAGGACTGGCAGGCTTACTTACATATAATGCTTTATAATTAGGGCTCCTGGTTTTATGGTATTTATGTTTTTGACTTTTCAGACTGTATGTATCTGAGAGAGCGTAGTTTAAATATTACATATATTAAATGTGAATTGCTTATACTTAACAATGCTGTATTAATAATCATTATTATTCGTTTGAATGTATTCTAAACATACTTATAAGAGTGAAGTTATTATTGTACACATATACTAATATCGTCTATAAGAAGTAATTGCCTGCATTATGATTGATTGGATATGTTAACATTTACGAAGATTGCATTTATTAGAATCCTTTAATCTTAAATTAGCGTGAGCTGAAAAACCTAGCTGTGTAGTTTTCATATTAAAGCATATTTTTCTGTTTCTCAAGTGTGCTGACTCGCAAAAGGCCATGACCCAGCATGTGTTCTTTTCTTTGTTTTATGTTGCAAGTGAGAAATTTTCTCACTCACATGCTAGCTATTTTAGTATACGTTTTATACGTTTTTGCAACATTCTTCGAAACATCCAAGGACATTCGACCATGCAGAAGAGAAATTTTGACCTGAAGAACGTGCCAAAGAATGAAGTAACCCCGGATGTGCCACCTACGAAAAATGTCACTTGTGAAGACCAATCAAAGTGTTATAAATTATCATAGGGTGACAAGCGCATTACTTAATGTATAATTTGATAGGTTAAAGATAGTGGGGTGAAGCGACTATCCAATAGAATTTTGGGGGAAGGTATTGCCAAAAGGGGATAAAAACCCATGACACAGAAGACTCGAGAAAAACTAGGTAGGGAATGATATCGATTGCATCCAGAAACTCTGTCACTCTGTTTGGTGATTTGAGACTTGAAATAAACCATCGTTATCCATAGACAGCCCTTTTACACTTCTCCTCCTTATGAGGGAAGTGTCCCCTGTTCATTAGACGAGATAGACTGATGGCAATATAACTGATGTCCTGAAGACGAAGACTGATCCTGAATGCTGACTCATTCCGAGGAGGGTAATTATGACAATTGCTATTGTGATTTGTCTGAATGCTTTTCCTTTCTAGGTACCAACTGCTGTATTTTTGGATAGAGACCCTAGTCAGATGTTTTCTAAATTAATGTTCTAAATTGTTTGCATGAAGTCCAACATGCTAATGCTAATTAGTGGCTAGATTAGGAATTCACCTTGACTGACGCAATGGACATGACCGATATTGTGCTATGCTGAACTGAGACGTATATGATGTTCTATGCATTCTGATCTGTGTATCTCTTACATAAGTGTTTTCATGTTTGTGATCTTTGCATTGTCAAAATCTTATCACAATTGCCATATCGTGACTATGCTCTTTTGCTTCATGGTTTTGAGATTAATACTTTTGCTATTAGATTGTAATCAATAGGGAATAAAATTCACAAAACTCCCATAAAGGTGACTGCATTCAGGTGACTGAAAGGTCATGGTTGCGCCGACAGTTTAATCAATGTCTAAAGTGAAGTATATTGTGGTGATATATGTTGATAATATTATTGATATATTGCTTGACATATTGATCAGCTATCTCATTCTATGGTGTCTTACCACTGGGTCAAAAGATTCATCGGCCTAAAACGAGTCCTAATGTGTATAAATTAACATAAAGGGACGCGTTATCAGTTCTGTTAGCAGAGCGACGGTTTGGCCCTTGGGGCCCTAGGACGAAGATTCATTGTTTAATTTCTTTTTCTGTGATAATGCAATTTGGAAGTATGATGGGTTTCTAAGCTCACCATGGCTTTCCCGGGATCTCGGAGCCTGCCTAAATGAGTTGGGAATGTTCTCGGCGCCATAGAGTGTGTGGTTAGGGTTCTTGCGCTTGCCTAAGCTTATGCAATTTGCAGGTGATTGTGGAAATCTGTGTGAATTTAGGCCAAATTAAGTGTTGTTTAGTAGGAGTAGGCGTACTCCACAGTATGAGAGTAGGGAAGTCGGCGTACTTCATGTGAATGTAGCGCTTGTTGCTCAAAATTATCCACGTGGTTGGTTGTTGTGTACGGACCTGTCGAGGTCTAGGAATCCGGAGTATGAAGACAAATGTGGTCTATGTCGTAATCTGTGCGGTTTAATAGGTCAATCGGGCGTGGTTGACAAGTCGAGCCTGAGTTATTACGTATGTATGAAACCTTCGATGGAGATTTGACAAATTCTAAAGTGCACTACAAGGAGTCATTGACAAGTCGAGAGTAGAATTTGCGGGCCGAATTCTGCTTGCGTATGCGGGAACTGATAAGGAGAGAGTAGCGGCTGAGGCTTCAAGTGAAATCTCTGTAAAGTTCTGAAGCGAATGTGTTACCCTTCCTGTAGTAAACCGACAGATTTGTGTTGTCATTTTAAGGTGCTCGTAATAATTTGCATTAGTTTGTGTGAGTTGTAGGGGTCAGTGAGGAGCGGATAAGCCGCAAGACTTTGTCAGCTGCAGTGTGTGTGAGTGTGACGTCAGTGGTGCCGCGCTGAGATAGGTCAGATGTTGAGAGGGGTCGCGCACGGATTGGCTGTCGTCTGTGAGAGGCAATAGGTTGAGAACGGCAGGTGAAGAGTGTCCTGGGAACTAAGCCATTTTGATCGAATACAAAATAAGAGAATCGCAAAAATGAATTTTGTCAAAGCATTTAAGAGCGCTCTAAAGGGAGATGTGTATATCGTTGCAACCGATGGGGAACCCACACCACCTGAGGGTACTCCAGCTTATACGGTTATGGAAGAGAAACGTGTCGCGCCATGTTTATGGATGAAACAGTGGCACAAATTAACAGAGAAAGAAGGGTGTTTAGTGTTTCCATAACATGGGACGTTTAATCCAAAGGTACTAGAAAATTTGAGGTGAATGTTAAGTACACAGAAACCACCTCCGAGACCGGCACAATGTGAGGCTTTGGCAATTTGGGACTTGATGGCCCTTAAACATAGACAAGAAAGGTTTCAGAGAAGGCTGAGAAGGGCAGAAAAATCATATGCAGAAGCTAGGTGGGACAACGAGAGAAAAATGTGGAGAAGGGGAATTGTAGACGGGTTGAAGTTATTCCCAGCAATAACTCAGGGAGAAGAAAAACAGGGAAAGAAAGCCTCCTGTAAAACCGATAAAGACTCAGGCAAATCTAAAGAAAATAAAAGATCTTGGGAAGAAGACGATGATTCAGACAATGAGGAATTTATGGATAGATTGTTACATGATCGTCCGCCACCATATGCGGTGAGCGACAGTGCTCCAAGTACTAGCCTAGATCCTGGGAACCAGACGCAGGAAAAGGGAGTTACTGATACGGTACAGACTAGCGATACGGCTTTGATACAAAATGGTGTTAGTGTACCCACTGCACCCGACATGCCAATACAGTTGCAACCTCCACCACAGATAAAGAGAGTCTATCCTGATGTCCCAGTGCTTGAAACTACTACGAATTTGATAGTGCCGCCAGACCCGATATACATGAAGCCAAAGCAATACAGATTGAATCGACTCCGAAATTAATGTCCCAACCACCACAGTTGATACCAGGGTATAATCCTGTAGCGGGACCGCCATTAGTACCTGTTCCAGGTACATTGGAACAGACCTATGGTGTTGAGGCCCCAAGAGGTCTGGGTCCAGGTCAGACACCTGCCGCTATATCGCTACCCATTACTGTTGGTCCCCCAGTGCCATTGTATGCACAAGGTAAAGCAGGGGTATGTGACCAGGGAGTGATGACTCAGGAGGCAATAAGAGGAGGGTCTATAGGAACTCCACAGATGAGGGCCCCTGGAGAGCAAGTAAATGAGCCACCGAGACCTTTAATGGACCTTAGTCCAATAGGGGCACCTCTCGAAGCAATGCGTCAAGCAGGACTAGGAGTTTTAACTCCTCAAACCCTGAGTACGAATACCTCACATTCTCCAATGATACATGCAGGGAATATCTCACTGCAGGGTTTTACAGTACAGCAGTTAAATGAATGGTTAGAGAAAACTTATACTTCATAAAAGACTGCAGTGACCACAGATGAACCTGAGAAAGAAAAACAAGATGAATACCTGAACTTTGTACGACTAGGGGCGGAAGCTGCCGAGTTAGTGGAAGGGACAATGGGAGTAAATAGATTGGAATCATACACAGAAGCAGAACTAAGATATTTGTGTCCCAAGATTACCAAGGAAGTAGACAAAGTACATCAGAGATTAGCGAACTTAGCAGACAAATACAATATCGATATCGGAAATACTAAGCATCTGAAAAGGAGTTACAGATTAGATTTTGATTCAAAAGATTTTGAACATATGAGATCTGCAGGCATGAAGGCACATCTGAGAGAGCTGTTGCAGAGTGCACAAATTTGGGGTGCATTGGAGAAATGGGAAGGCCAATGGGAAAAGAAGAGGGATAAGGGAAAGAGTGATAGCCCAGGGTCTAATCAAGTTAGGACGTCACCTGATCTGGAATCGGTAAAAATATTGCCTATGAGAGAGACAGCTGGCGGTGTTTTGGTACATGTGCCATGGAGTAGAGGAGACATTTTATCTTTTACAAATGATTATCCTAGACTAAGAGAGAAGCCGATCGAGTGGTATCAACAAACGGATAGGTTTGTGAAACTTGCAAAGTGTCTCTGGGAAGACTTGAATACTTTGTTTGAGATCATTGTTCCGCCTGATTTGTGGCTCGAGTGCAAGAGAGGGGTAGATTGGCCGACAAAGGAGCCGGCAAGAGATTAGGTGACTGGAGCATCTTCAGAAGAGGTGATGAAATATTATCATAAAGTGATTGAGTTTTTGAAACAGAAGGTGTCGCCGAAGGTGACTGATTGGCAGAAAATCGACTGGACCTCTCAAGAGGTTAAAGAGTCAATACATGCTTATTACGAGAGATTGTTGAAAGCGTTCAAGCATTACAGTGGTACTGAGACAATTGAACCAAAGGACATGAACCACCTTGTGTTTAGATTTGTTGAAGGATTGAGACCGGAGGTCAGTCAAATGATTAAGAATCATTTGATTTGTTGGCAAGCTAAACCGATTGATGAGGTATTGCAGTATGCAAAGGACTGTAGTAATGAGATCGAGTTGAAGCAGAAAAAGTTTAAGGAAAAGGTGATGGTGATGCAGATAAGGGCTGCACAAGCTGGAATACAGGGAAATGGAGTTCAGCAGATGATACAACAACAACCGCAAATGAATGGTGTGTTTCAGGCACAGCCGAGAGGCCGAGGCCGAGGGTTTGTGAACCGCGGTTCGGACATGAATAATGTTATTCAAAATGACGCTCAAGGAGTGAAAAAGATGTCGTCATGTCACGCGTGCGGGGGCGTGGGGCACTGGAAAAGGGAGTGTCCGAATATGGTGCAGGATGGTACAGTTCAGCAGAGCACTAATGTTGGTACCTTACAAAATTCCCGAGGTCCGAAAATGAGACATCAAAAACCGAATTTTCAGAATAATTTGGTACAAATGCAAGGGGTACAGCCCATGCATCAGATGCAAATGCCGCGTTTTCAGTCAATACAAATGCAACCAGTGCAGCAGCAGATCCCTATGGTGCCTAGACAGCAAATGCAATTACCAATGGCTCCAATGGGACAGCAACAGGTGATGCTTCCTCAGCAGGTCACAGGCAGGTAACAAATCAAAACAATACTGTGCAACAATTCCGATTACGAGGTGGAAATGGCATGAATGAGGACTGGTCAGATGATAGTTCAGACAGTGAAGAGTGCAGGCTTGCAGCATCCCTAGAGGTGGATCAGATAGGCCCATATGTAGAGGGGAAGGTGATGGGCTATAAGGTTTCATTCTTGGTTGACACAGGAGCTACACGATCTACAGTTCAAAGTGCAGAAGTCCCAAGATTACCTCTCTCAGGGCGTACCATACGAGTGGTTGGAGTAGCAAATCAGTACCTGACTAACCCGATTACAGATCCAGTACAAGTTGAAATTGGCAACTTCCAAGGACTACATAGATTTGTAGTATGTGATTCAAGTCCAGTATCCCTATTGGGAAGGGACTTACTCTGTAAGACAAAATGTTTGATTACCTGTTCCAATGATGGAATTGAGGCACAGACAAATAGTGACGATGAGGGAGATGAAAGTCAATTTATAGAGGAAGAAGCAGGGACAAATGAAGACTACCCTTTGATTACTCTATACCCGATGCATACTTTGATTGACCTACCTGTCGAATTCCAAGGAACAGTGACAGAGAAAGTGTGGGATTTGACCGGGAAAGAAGTAGGATTGATAAAAGGAGTAGAGCCAGTCAAAGTTCAGATAAAGCCAAATGCAGTGTTCCCACAGGTGCCACAATATCACATGACCCAAGATGTCCTCATTGAGGTGTCACAAATAATTGCAGATTTTCTCAGACAGGGAGTCCTAAAAGAAGTCTTGAGCAGTCCAGGTAACTCTCCCATAATGGGTCTAAAGAAGCCCTGTGGAAAAGTTCGAATTGTGCAAGATTTGCGGAAAATAAATGAAATTATGATAAAATGCTGCCCTGTGGTACATAACCCAGCAGTAATAATGTTTCAGGTTCCCTGTAATGCTGAATGGTTTACCGTAGTAGACCTATCACAAGCCTTTTTTTCGATACCTCTTCATGAGGACAGCCAATTTTTGTTCAGTTTCAAATTCCTGGATAAGGTGTACAGTTGGTGCAGAATTCCTCAAGGGTTCTCAGAGTCACCATCCATCTTCAATCAGATATTGATAAAGGATTTGGAACCTCTTGTGCTGCCTTTTAATTCAACTCTTGTGCAGTACATCGATGATTTACTAATTGCGTCCAAAACCAGAGACAGTTGTAAATACGATACCATTGCATTATTAAATCATCTGGGAAAGAATGGACACAAGGTGTCACCCAGAAAGTTACAATATTGTCAGAACGAAGTAAAATACTTAGGACATTTGATTGAGAAAGGATCCAGAAGAATATCAAAAGAAAGGATAACTGCTGTTTTGCAAATGAATCCCCCAACAACAAAAAGAGATGTCAGGATGTTTTTGGGAATGGTGGGCTACTGTCGTCAGTGGATACCCAACTTCTCAATCATCTCAAAGCCATTAATAAAACTGACAGGAAAAGAAGTCAAGGATGAGCCATATGCTATAACCTTGTCAAAAGAGGAGCTTGAATCATTTGTAGAATTGAAAGAATGCATATGCAGGGCACCAGTATTGGGAATGCCAGACTACGAGAAACCTTTTCTGTTGTTTTGTCATGAACGTGATGCTTGTTCTTTGACTGTCTTAACACAGGTCCACGGAGATGCAAATCGCCCTGTAGCATATTTTTCAGCTACTTTGGACCCTGTCGCAGCAGCCTTACCGGGTTGTTTGCGGGCAGTTGCAGCAGTTGGTCAGAGCCATTCACAATGTGAAGGCATAGTCATGGGATGCCTTTCCGCATTCAGTTGAAATTCTTTTGACACAAACTAAGACACAACACATGACAAATGCACGACTCACTAGGTATGAGATGATCATACTGGGGTCGCCGAATGTCACTCTTAAAAGATGCACTGGGCTGAACCCGTCAACTTTACTTCCTAATGAAAGTGCTGAAATCAAAGATGGGGAAGAATTTGAACATGATTGTCTTGAAGTGACTGAATTGTGCATCAAACCTCGCCCAGACATACAGGATACCCAGTTAAAAGAAAATGATTGCATTATGTTTGTCGATGGGTCCTGTCTAAGAGATTCTGCAGGAACATTGAGAGCCGGTTACGCGGTATGTACCATAACTGGCATTGTCAAAGCCTCCTGGCTCGAGAGAGTGTTTTCTGCACAAGTGGCAGACTTAATTGCCCTTACTAAAGCATGCCACGCAGCTGTAAATCTGAAAGTCACTATCTATACTGACAGCAGATATGGATTCGGAATTGTGCATGATTTTGGCCAACTTTGGTCACAGAGGGGTTTATGACCTCCTCTGGTTCTCCTGTGAAAAACGGTGAACAAATAAGAGATTTGTTACACGCAATTCAGTTACCTCATGAAATTGCCGTGGTGAAGTGCAGTGCTCACATCAGATGACAAGATTTTGTGTCTATGGGAAACGGCTATGCAGATCAAGTCGCAAGATTTTGTGCATGGAACTGTATATCGTTTAAAGAGCAGTGGGAATTGTTACCACAATCGGAAAATGATACGAGTCTAAATCTAGCATTACGAGTGGTTGATACCTTAGACGATCTGAAAACATTACAAGGTCGTGCTAGCAAAGAAGAAAAACGCTCCTGGCAAAGAATGCAATGTGTACAAAGAGCTGATGATCTATGGGTTTCAGAGGAGGGAACGTTGGTCTTGCCAAATAGCCTTTTGTCACATGTGCCCGGCTCTGTCATGGGCAGGCACATCTGGGAATAGATGCCATGATCAGGTCCTTTAAGATTGATTGGTTTAATCCAAAATTCAGACATGCCGCAGAAATCACTTGCCACAGGTGTGTCATCTGTCAACAGATGAATACCGGAAAAGGAACTGTGGTAACTTTGAGCCACATTGGGAGAGCTGGAGGTCCATTCAACAAAATGCAAATGGATTTTATCGAAATGCCTGTTTGTGGGGGATTGAAGTACGTGTTGGTGATTGTGTGTGTTTTCAGTCATTGGATTGAGGCATATCCCACACGTAGGAATGAAAGTCTTACAGTTGCAAAACTACTACTTAGGGAACTGATACCAAGATTCGGGTTCCCGGTTTCTATAGAATTGGATAGGGGTAGACACTTCGACAATGAGGTGATTAAACTTCTGTGTGCCGCACTCAACATTGAACAAAAGCTGCATTGTAGCTATCGCCCAGAAGCATCAGGACTAGTTGAGCAGATGAATGGTACTTTGAAATCAAGGATGGCAAAAATGTGTGCAGCAACAAATATGAAGTGGCCAGATGCCTTACCTCTAGTGCTGATGTCTATGAGAAATACCCCAGACAAGAAAACAGGACTGTCCCCCCATGAAATCCTCATGGGCAGAGCTATGAGATTACCAGCAGTACCTGCAAATGCACTAGTGAATATTACAGATGATATGGTTTTGGATTACTGCAAAGGTTTGGCTGACGTAATTCGCTCTTTTTCTCACCAGGTGGAAGCTAACACGTTGCCACCGATTGGCGATCCAGGTCACTCTCTGCAAGCCGGTGATTGGGTGGTTGTCAAGAAGCACGTGAGAAAATCGTGTCTAGAGCCGCGTTGGAAAGGGCTGTATCAAGTAATATTGACAACTACTACTGCTGTGAAGTGTGCCGGAGTTCCCAACTGGATACATGCCAGTCATGCGAAAAAGGTAACGTGTCCTGTTGAAGAAGAACTTGAAGTTTCTGGTACCTCGACTTCAGGAAGAGAAGTCTCAGGGTCAGAGAACAGTCAAGAAGAAACTGAGACTATCGGAGAGCCCACTGAGAACAGCCTCGTCCCTCAAACTATCAATGAGTTCGAGAGAGGTGACAGAGTGCCTATCACAATAGAGGCAACAGGAGAACTAAGTCAAGGAGAGGTTCTCCCAGAAGTAGACGAATACGGGTTAGAACCTGAACCCAATATAGAACCGGAAGGAGGAAGAGAAGGAGAAATTGTAGAGAGGAGTCCAAACGTGTCAGAATCTCCTGAACCAGTTGCAGGTCCGTCAAGAGAAAACACCATATCACTATAGGAGGGTGCTGTCCAACGTCCTGAAGGGAAACATCGAGAAAAGACACATAGAGGCGACAATTGGTCAGACAAGCAACTCATTAAAATAAAGGAGGTATCAAATGACACAATAATAGAAGAGAGTGATACTTCTCAAGCAGATGATCTGAGTGAAGGAGAACAACAAGGTGAACGAAGGTTGAAAAGAAAAAGAATCGTGAACAGAAGATATACAGGTCCTGAATGGGCGTATGCTACAACATCTGAATGGCAACAAGAATTCTTAGCATTCTGTTTTGATCGAGAAGTACCAGGTCAATACTACGGTACCTGAAAGTATACAAAGAAAACTTGGTTACATTTTGAAAGTTTGAAGAAAAAATTGAAAAGAAAGAGACTCTAGAAAACTACCGGAAGTGACACTAAAAACCGGACTTGACTTTTAAAGAAACCTGATTACGACAAGCTGCTAACCTGAATTGACGAAAAAGGTCCTGGAGTGAGTGAAGACGCTGTAATATACGCAGAAAGAAAATAAAAAAAAGTTTATCCTCAAGTTGATTGTTGATCTGCTATACTGATTCTATACAAACATGACTTACAATAGAAATAGTAGCAAGGGAAGTAAGGTTAGGTCTTATAATAGGTGTTGTGTGTGCAGTAATGGTTGTGGGAGTGATTGTGGGAATGCCATGGAGAGAGAAAGAAACTATTAACGCAACTTCAAAACCTGAAACTACTACATTAACACCGTGGGAGAGATTTGAGCAGGATGCAAGGCATATGCATGAAGGGACTAATGCAAAGGGAGAACTATCTACTAATGTCTTCTATCGCTTACTAAATGAGTATGTGGAAACAATGGATGCGAAAGATTGTCATGTGTGTACTAAAATTCCTTCGTCTGTGGTGGAGGGAGTTACCTATCATAGCCTCCCTCTTACTTATGGAATTAGTTGCAGCTTGCTACTAACAAGATTCCATAATCAAGAGCATGTGCAATACTTTTATTCGAATTTGGATGTTGTGTTTTCCTTTGTGCCTGTGATTGAATTCTTAAATAAACTAGCTAAAGAGCACGATATAAAAATAGTTAGAGGATTCTTTGAGCCAACACTTACATTTGGAACTGCTTATGCACATTGCAACAATTTGACTTGCTTACTGGCGCCTGTAGAAAAGAGCTTTTTAGATCACACAGATAATAGGCGCAAAGTACTAAAAGAAAGGTTAGAAAAAGGAAAAGAAAAACGTACCTATGCAAATGATTATGCTTATACTGCAATCAAGACGCAAGGCAAATTAGCCATAGATGTGTTACACGTAGGTAGGCTTTGTGTATATAGGTCAAAATCGGATCAAGACAATTTGTTTGTGGGTACGAGTGAGTGTAGGCATGTGTTTTTGTTTCAGAGCAAATGGACCTTTATGTTGAATGGACAAGATCCAGCGATTCCTGGAATCTATTATATCTGTGGGCTAAATGCTTATTACCGTCTCCCTTAGGGGTGGTATGGGACATGTTATTTGGGGATAGTATTCCCAAAGATATACTAGATTGATGACCTAAAACAAATACCTAAGACGTCTGAATTACAACATCCTAGACAAAAAACGAGAATCAGTGGCGACTGTCATTGGTGATATATTTGCCATAATCCCATCAGTAGGGGTTATCTTGAATTCTAGGAAGATTCAAAAGTTGTCTACTATAGAGGATAACATGTTGACACATTTTACAGGAGCCATACTCCTGATGGATACTGAATTTGCTGCAGAGTGGAGGGGTCTGCAAAATGCTTAATGAGCGTCATTGTTGCTCATTTATTCCAGATAACAGTAAGAAAATTAGAAGCATGCTTACTAACCTTACTAGAGATAGTACAGATTTGAAGGATCTGAAGGAACTTGGGGTTTGGGAGAAATTTGGAAAGGGAATTGCCCGAGTTGGAAGCTGGTTTACCAACATTTGGAATGGGGTACTTGCAAAAATTTTGATGGGTCTATTAATTGTCTTGGTTTGTCTATTAGGATTATGGGGGGCATGTAAAATCAATGACAAAGTAAAAAGAAATTGGACTAAAAGAGCCAGAAGAAATGAAGAAAGTGAAAGAGAGAAAATGTTCAATGAAATATGGGAAAGCTCTCATAAAGGACAAGATGTTGAAATGTGAATCATGCGCAAGGTGAAAAATTAGAAAAAAAAAGATCAAAAGAAAGATTTGTGTGATGACGAGCGTCATCAGAGGAGGGACTGAGAGAGCGTAGTTTAAATATTACATATTAGATGTGAATTGCTTATACTTAACAATGCTGTATTAATAATCATAAAATATTATTCGTTTAAATGTATTCTAAACATACTTATAAGAGTGAAGTTATTATTGTACACATATACTAATATCGTCTATAAGAAGTAATTGCCTGCATTATGATTAATTGGATATGTTAACATTTACGAAGATTGCATTTATTAGATTCCATAAGTCTTAAGTTAGCGTGAGCTGAAAAACCTAGCTGTGTAGTTCTCATATTAAACCATATTTTTCTGTTTCTCAAGTGTGCTGACTCACAAAACGCCATGACCCAGCATGTGTTCTTTTCTTTGTTTTATGTTGCAAGTGAGAAATTTTCTCACTCACATGCTAGCTGTTTTAGTATAAGTTTTATACGTTTTTGCAACATTCTTCGAAACATCCAAGGACATTCGACCATGCAGAAGAGAACTTTTGACCTGAAGAACGTGCCAAAGAATGAAGTAACCCCGGATGTGCCACCTACGTAAAACGTCAATTATGAAGACCAATCAAAGTGTTATAAATTATCATAGGGTGACAAGTGCATTACTTAATGTATAATTTGATAGGTTAAAGATAGTGGGGTGAAGCGACTATCCAATAGAATTTTGGGGGGAAGGTATTTCCAAAAGGGGATAAAAACCCATGACACAGAAGACTCGAGAAAAACAAGGTAGGGAATGATATTGATTGCATCCAGAAACTCTGTCACTCTGTTTGGTGATTTGAGACTTGAAAAAAACCATCCTTATCCATAGTCAGCACTTTTACACTTCTCCTCCTCATGAGGGAAGTGTCCCCTGTTCATTAGACGAGATAGACTGATGGCGATATAACTGATGTCCTGAAGACGAAGACTGATCCTGAATGCTGACTCATTCCGAGGAGGGTAATTATGACAATTGCTATTGTGATTTGTCTGAATGCTTTTCCTTTCTAGGTACCAACTGCTGTATTTTTGGATAGAGACCCTAGTCAGATGTTTTCTAAACTAATGTTCTAAATTGTTTGCATGAAGTACAACATGCTAATGCTAATTAGTGGCTAGATTAGGAATTCACCTTGACTGACGCAATGGACATGACTGATATTGTGCTATGCTGAACTGAGACATATATGATGTTCTATGCATTCTGATCTGTGTATCTCTTATATAAGTGTTTTCATGTTTGTGATCTTTGCATTGTCACAGTTGCCATATCGTGACTATGCTCTTTTGCTTCATGGTTTTGAGATTAATACTTTTGCTAATAGATTGTAATAAATAGGGAATAAAATTCACAAAACTCCCATAAAGGTGTGGTTATTCATGACTGAAAGGTCATGGTTGCGCCGACAGTTTAATCAATGTCTAAAGTGAAGTATATTGTGGTGATATATGTTGATAATATTATTGATATATTGCTTGACATATTGATCAGCTATCTCGTTCTACGGTGTCTTACCACTGGGTCAAAAGATTCATCGGCCTAAAACGAGTCCTAATGTGTATAAATTAACATAAAGGGACGCGTTATCAGTTCCATATTTGTTTTTTGCTATTTTTCCATGTATTTATCTGTATTTATTGTGTGTTTAATGTACATAAGAAGCTGCAATAGTTGGATATACTTCCACATTTTTTCAACCTACAAATGTATACTCACTTTTGAGTCCAACGGGTTCTAGAAATTTCCAGTACAATGGAATCATCTGAAAACATTTGTATTGTAGAACAACTAAAAAATCTGGGTGTATACAGTGATTTAAACTTCATTAGGAATTCTATCTCCGGTAAGGTTAAAAGATATGAATTGTAGATGTCTATAGGGATATTAGTATGCTCACACCTCTATTGTCAATATGTTTCGGACTCTTCAGTTGGCCTCTTAGGGTTCTAGGCTTTCATCAGGACATTCAGAAAACATCCCTAGAAGCACAATGTTCAGTGTTTACATATTGCTGACCTCACATATTTCAAGTTTAGTGAAATGGATTTTCAATATCCTGTTTGACTCGTCACTGTGGAAAAGTTATGTTTCTTATGTTGTAACGTGTGTCTGTCTTCCTGTGATGAGATAATGTGTACCCAGGAACAATAGTCTTCAGTGCTCATGTATAACCTGCAACATTTGTATTCTACTGTGGAAAATGGTGACTGCAGTGAGAGGAGGTGAGCCAATCATAAATGCAGAAAATGAAGAAAGATACTTCTGAAACGTGGATTAGAAATTATTGGCTGAACCTAAACCACCCCATAGTCTGACCAATGGCATTCTAGTTAGTTGCTTTTTTTTTAGGACTTTAATAGAGCAAAGTTTAGGTGATGTAAGTTCAGTTTCTCTTAGTTCCTTGCAGTTCTCAGCTGTCTGCAGTTATTCTTTCGCTCTGCTACTATAATGATGTGTTATGTCCTAAGTATTCTGCCATTTGCGGTTCAGATACAATAAGGCCAAACATTACTGAACTGGTCCCTATTATGCCATTGTCCAATAAAGAAGACCAGAAATTGCTCTACTGATGAAGACGTCGCTGCTTGCTAATCCATTTAGGAGAGGTATAACCAAACGTGCATTTGTCTTTTTTGCAGATTTTTATGTTTTCTCTTTTAGAAAACCGAACCGCTATTTTTGGTTAGCGCCATAGTAAGATGTTGTTCAAATAAATGTTTGTCTTCTTTACTTTTTGCATGAAGCCCAAACATTGAATCGGAGTAAGAGTTAAGGATGATAAAATCTAAGGGCCTTTGCGTATTTTTTTTACGCAAAAGTGGCGCAAACTAACAAAATTTAATTATATTTTGTACGTTTGTGCCACTTTTGCAAAAAAAAATTGAAGCAAAGGCGGAGCTAACTTTTCATAAATCAGGCCCTAAATTAGTCTGTTCCATTTAATTTCATTGTTAACAATTCATCTGTGATAACTAAATGTATTCTGTTTCCATCATTCTGCTGTTATTGGTATTATTCTGCCTGGTGGAATAAATATTCTGTCTAGGTTAAGATTCTTTCCAAGCTTTGGTCAACCTGTATTATTTCTGTAATTATATAATTTGGTCTTGTGTTTGATTTAAATGATTTTAGCAATGTTAATTTAAAGGGCATTAAATGTTTGAACTTTAAATTGGTGTGGTGATTCATAGCCACATAGGTCAAATTACTGTCTACAAAATTGAAATTGATGTTTATTGATTTGATATTGTCAATGTTGTTTGTTAGGACGTTATCACACTCCTACCTGAGTCCAAAGATTTGTGTCACCCTTAAAGGGTAATTGATGGTTACCCTATATGAGTCACATTATAAATACATTGTCAAAAGAAATATAAGCCTGAACACGTCCACAGTACTAATGTGTAGTCATGTCCCTAATGTCTGTGCGAGTACAACAAATATATATTATCATGAGAATTTATTTTGCCTCAAGAGTCAAGCATGTGTTAGTGCCTAGAAAGAATAAAGGGTAAAATAACCAATGATTCCAGGTACTATTAAAATACTTATATGAGCTCACCATCATAACATTCATTAGCACAAATATAGGGTATCATTAACTCAATACAGAACATGACAACTACATCTATTGCATACTCGATGATCCACAGAAGAATATCGACTCATTCCTTAGACTTAACAACATATATGAGACAACCAATAGTCACACTTGATGCACTGCATTGCATATGAAGGTGATCACACTGGCATATCAAGTGGAAGTCTGGTATCACCCTAAACATAACTGGCTAGTTGCCTTCTTTTTGGAAGGTAGGACCGAAATGTAGTCAGATTCTGTATTTGAAGAAGGTGTCCAAATTTTATAAAAGAGAGTCATTACTCAGTTTTGTTCGTTTCAAAATTGTGCTAGAAATAAGTTTTCTATTAAAAAAAATACAATACTTACTACATCAAGGGTGCCAATTCACCAATAAACCTACTTATGTACCACTCTCTTCCAGTTTTTGTAAAGAAGCTGCGTAAGCACCTGGTATTTCAATGGTGCCAGTGCATCTCCATAGCGTTGGTCTTATGTTCGTGTGCGTCGTGTATAAGGTCATCGCTGTGTGTGATGCATTAGAGGCTGCTAGGAAATGTAGTCACATACCTACATGCTACGTTACTTGCGCCCCATGTGATTTCCAGTGCCAATGTTCTTCTTTTATTTTGAACCCTGCCATTGCTGGATGATGGTTGCTTCGTCCTTTTAAGAAAATAGTATTTTATGCGGTAATGAATCATGCCTCGGTTTGTGTATTATTTCAATCACATAATCAGCAGATTTCATGTTTTAATTTTGGGGTCATTTGAACCTACAGTAAGGTATTTTCAAGGTATAGTTACCTATTTGGGTACCATAGGTGTAGTGTAGTTACAAAGTTTTCAGTGCTGGCTGGCCATAAGTCAGGACTTTATGCAGCTCGATATATTTTTCACTATCCCAGCAACTTGTTTTGTGCCTTAGAATTTTATCTTTGAGCCTGTTATATATGAGTTTTCATACCGTATAGCCATCTTCGTTCCCGGGTTAATAAAATTTTTGTCATACAGTCTTATTTTTATTTTCATGGGCACCTGATCACATAGATACAATTTGTAGAAGTACAAATTTTATGGTAATGCTGTTCCCCTGGGCCAGGTAGGCGGAGATGTATTGTTTTGGGTGCTGATTTAGGTTGCAATAAGAGAACTGGCCACACAGGTAATGTCCAGTTGCACGTGCTTCATTCCATAGTGTGTGAGTAAGAGATTGATTTCTTTCCCCTCCCACCTGAATTAACATTCATATGACCCCCACGGGTCCAGTGAGATATACATTTATTTCCCGTCAGTTGGTCTATGCTTTTAAGCACACTCTTCAAATAGAGACTTATGGATAGACAATGCCTGGACATGTGCATTACACGCCTCTAGAATACGTATCAGACGTGGAAGGATTAATACTACTACAGCTTGATAATCGTACCTTGATTAAGAGTCCTGTCTAACTATCGCTTTAGGTACCCAGGTAGAATCACTTATGCACTATAGAAGCGGCAAATGAATGTGAATGGTAAGAAACAATTGTTCACAGTTCTTTTGTTGTATTTTTAAATTGGACTGGAACTTTCTTTCAATATTTACAAGAAGAAAGATTTAACCCTCTTTTTAAGAAAAATTTCAAAAGTATTAATACATTTCTATTTTCATAAATTATACTTTAAGAGACTGTTTTTCCTCTCAGAACTGTCTTTCTTCATTTCATGTGGAGGAGTGTATGGGGAATAGACTGTGCAGGGAAGTCCTTTGCCAGTCTTAATTGAGACAATTCCCATCCTGCTCACTTCAGTGTATGTATTATATTTATCTCCTCAGGGTGGCACCTTGGGCATTCATTTAATGCAGACGATTTGGCGTGAGGTAAGTGCAAGCTAACATGCCGAATTATGTGAATAGTTTTTCTTTACACCATACTTTCTTTTATGTATGTCCTAAAAAATATTTTTTAGGAGCAAAAGCAATGTTTTAAGAAAAATATAAATACTATTTGTTGTAAATGTGAATCCTTTGCTGTGATGTCGCATGAAAGATAAACAGGCACAGCAGGACTCTGTGACAGGATATTTATTAGACGTTTTCATGCATACACAGATCTCTGCTCGTTTTATACCCACACACATGCCAGTAGCTGTCAGTCTTCAAAATCTCACATTCCAAATCTAGATTCCACACACACCAATGTCATTCTATAATAAAATGACATTGCATCATTCCATTTCTCCCCCCTTTTTTTAGAAAGAAAAAGGGAGAAAGGAAAGCGAAGAAAAGAAGAAAAATGACATATTATTCTAAACAACATCAACAATCTTCAATTAATCTACGTGGCTTTCTTAAAGTTCTTGTGGATCTTCTGATCAGAGTATCATGTTCCAGATGATTATCAGTTTGCATGTTTATTTGTTCATTAGCTCTCACTTCAGACTTTTCGAAGAATGTTTTATTTCTTGTTACTCGATCTCTTTCATCTTGTGCAGTAACTACTGCTCCATGAACGTATGTCACTAATGGAAAAGGGTAAAACCTACTTTGCGATGTCCTTATCTATCGTTGTTTTACCAACACTCCGGGGGTCATTCTGACTTTGACGGGCGGCGGAGGCCGCCCGCCAAAGTCCCGCCGGCAGAATACCACCGCGCGGTCAAAAGACCGCCGCAGTAATTCTGAGTTTCCCGCTGGGCTGCTGGGCAACCGCCAGAAGGCCGCCCGCCAGCCCAGCGGGAAACCCCCTTCCATGAGGATGCCGGCTCCGAATGGAGCCGGCGGAGTGGAAGGGGTGCAACGGGTGCAGTTGCACCCGTCGCGATTTTCAGTGTCTGCCACGCAGACACTGAAAATCTTGGTGGGGCCCTGTTAGGGGGCCCCCGCAGTGCCCATGCCAGTGGCATGGGCACTGCAGGGGCACCCAGGGGCCCCGCGACACCCGTTACCGCCAGCCAGGTTCTGGCGGTCAAAACCGCCAGAGCCAGGCTGGCGGTAAGGGGGTCGGAATCCCCATGGCGGCACTGCCTGCAGCGCCGCCATGGAGGATTCCCTTGGGCAGCGGGAAACCGGCGGGACACCGCCGGTTTCCCGTATCTGACCGCGGCTGTACCGCCGCGGTCAGAATGCCCATGGGAGCACCGCCAGCCTGTTGGCGGTGCTCCTGCGGTCGTTGGCCCTGGCGGTAGACTACCGCCAGGGTCAGAATGACCCCCTCAATCTCTCAGGTGATGATGTTGTTCCTGAATGTTTTTCTTGTAGTCTGCATAATATTTCATATTTTATTTAACTTCTGTATCTCTTTTCACAATTTCAGCATGGGTTTTTGACAGACTCTTCAGGGGATATGGTAAATAAGTTTGCAAAGATTGACCAAACATTAGTTCACAGGAACATTTCGCTGTAGACCCATGAGGTGTATTTCGATAATCATGCCAAAACGTGACTTAAAGCCTCTGTAGGAAAGTGCCACTTTTCGCATGGCCACCCTGCCACTTTTGGCCTGATATCTGATGCTAACTTGACTGAGTGTGTGCTAGGATACTGCTAACCAGGCCCCAGCACGTTTCCCTAAAACTGTACCATTGCTTCCACAATTGGCACACCCCTTGCACACAGCTATGCCCCTTGTAAAAAGTACAAGTGGCCCAAGGGCCCTGTGACCAGGCAGGGTCCCTAAGGGCTGCAGCATGTATTATGCCACCCTAAGAGACCCCTCACCAAACATGTGCCCACTGCTATTGCAGCTTGTGTGTGCTGGTGGGGAGAAAAAGGTGAAGTCAACATGACACCTATCCCTGTGTGCCATGCTCACAAAACAATGCCTGTAGCTTAGGTAAGTCACCTCTATAGCAGGCCTTATAGCCCTAAGGCAGGGTGCACTGTACCACAGGTGAGGGCACAGCTGCATGAACAATGTGCCCCCTCAGTGTCTAAGTCCATTCTTAGACATTGTAAGTGCGGTGTGGCCATATTGAGTACATGGCCTGGGAGTTTGTCATTACGAACTCCACAGCTCCATGATGGCTTCACTGAAGACATGGTAATTTGGTATCAAGCTTCTCAGGCCAATAAACCCACAATTATGCCAGTGATGGATTTATTGAAACATGCACACAAATGGCATCTTAGAGATGCCCCATGTATTTCACCCAGCACTCTAGTGTGAGGCTGACTGGTCTGTGCCAGCCTGCCACTAACAGATAAGTTTCTGACCCCAAGGGGTGAGAGCATTTGTGCTCCCCCCTGCGTCAGGGACAAAGCCTGCTCTGGGTGGAGGTGCTTCACATCTTCCACCTGCAGGAACAGCAACACTTGGTGGTGGGCCTCAAAGGCTCTTGCCCTTTTGTTGTGCTGACACAGGACACTCCAGCTGGTGGAGATGCTTCCCCCCAAACCAACTCCCACTTTTAGCAGCAGAGCTGAAGTGACCCCGCCTTGCAGAATCCTCCATCTTGGTTTGAAGGAAGATAGCCAATAGGGTTAGGAATGTCCTCCCTTCCCCAAAGGGAGTGGGCACAGGGAGGGTATAGCCACCCTCAGGGTCAGTGACCATTGACTACTTCCCTCTGACCCCTGTAACATCCCCAAATTTAGTATTTAGGGGCACCCCTGAACCTTGCTCTTCAGATTCCTGGTGACCTAAAGAATACGAAGGACTGAAGAGAGGCACCAGCAGTGAAGACTCAAGACGACAAATGACTTGGGCCCAGTCTTACTGGCCTGTCTGTAGCTTCAAGATTCTTGCTACAAAAAAGCAATGCATCCTGTGCAATTTGCGCCATGCAAAACGCTTCGTACATCTGGCCCTTGGTCCCTAGGAAAAAGTGGATTATCTCTTTATGTAGCTCTCTTGGGATAAGAAATTATAAGGCATCTCTTTGCATATTGACAAGTGACACAAGTGATAAGGTAGTCCTTGCAGTCGTGAGGTATCTCCAATGTGCATGGGTGGTAAGATCAAGAGAATACCTCTCTGACTGATCTGCAAATACGCAAAGACACCTGGTCAAATGCAGATTAACTTAAGGAGCCTAAGCAGAAAGTCTACAACTGTGTAATTCTACTGAGTGTTTTAATGGGCTTTTATTCTATGTATATATGTTTATATTAGTCTAACTTTTTAGAGTGGGGCAGGGATACTTATTGTATTGTATGGCACTTTTTTCTACCTGATTTTTAACGACCATTGTGTCTATATATTATATTATTCTTATACGGATGCTTTTATGGCCAAAATAAAGAATATTTCCTCAATCACCATTGAATCCGTCAGAGTCGAATGGGAAACTTCCTAGACGAAACACGTGTTGGCTGGTTTGACAGATTCAATGGTGATTTGATGTGAAGACCTAATGTGAATTACTTATGTTGGATTGTGGCATGACTAATTAAGGAGGATCCACGTGGAGAAAACGTGGACACAGTTGTGGACAATAAGGCAACAATAAAATAACTCTTTGAAATAATTTGGAAGTATTGGTGACATTATAATGCTAGGTGATCATTACATAAAATCTATTGAGAGGTTTTTAAAAAATTAATTGTTATTTCTCATTTACATATTGTTGAGATACTAAGGTGAACTATTAGCTAGATGAGTGCTTGATATATATTTAATACATTTACCAGGGATTACGATTGCTGGTATACAGGATCTTTTTTTGGGGAGTATTCATCCTGTTCAGTGCACCTTCTGGCTAATTGCTAGTGAATAAAGAACAGAAAGAGCCATCATACTCTGTGAAACCTTCCCTAAATTTAGCATTACTGTTTGCTAGCTAGTCTGATGAATTCCAGTGGGCTGTTAAAGTAATTCTTGTTCTGAATTGTTTATGCAAAACTGGGCATTTGATTAATTGATTTGACATGTGCATCCCTAACTTAAATATTATTATGTATATAGCTATAGTTTCTATTTACTAATTAGTTTACAGCAGTATAGTGTGTTTACAGAAATGTTTATAGCTCAAGACATTTTGTACATACACTGTTGCTTTTACTGTAACCAGATGTAATAATCCACACTTGGGACGTTTGTTTCATATATATACATAATGTTTATTCTTCATTAAGAAGCCCCATACCATCCTGCATCCTCCACTCAGTCTGCTGGACCCCAACTGCCAGTGCACAGAATCCTACCATCTCATCATTCTTTATCTTAAACCATTACACATTGTATAGCACCGTGAGGCAGACAAGTGTAGGTATGCAGAACAGTAAGAGCATAATACTTTAACATAACAGTGTATATTTAATGAACAGTTAATACTATATATAAATACCACAGCCTAAAAACATCTCCCCTTCCCACAAAAACAAAACAAGAAAGAAAGAGAAAATAAAAAGAAAATCTTCTTCACTTTGCAAAATCTTTGATTTTGCCTGGTAAGATACCTTCTAGCAGATCCGACAGTAATATACTCTTTTACTGTGCCCCTACTTTGCTCATGTGAAGGTTTGTCATCAATCTGACTCCTCAGCATTGAACAAGTTGCTTTGCCTTGAACTTTTGTCATATTTATGTAACTGGTTGGTGCTATTTATCTGCCCACAAAAGTTCTCCTGTAATCCTGTTGTGTCATTACCACACAACTGATTTGTTCCAATAGTTTTGTTATCTGACCCACCACACATAATGCATGCCTGAGAAGCTGTGACACAAATGACTTTGTTAAAATTTCACCAATTCCTTTTTCTCAAGAAAACTGAATTATTTCCCACTCTCTCAACAAGAAGAGGTTTCTGAAATTTGGAAAGGCCTTTAGGAATACAACTAGTCTTCTTTATCTGATAGAGACTTCTAGCTGCCGATTCCTTACCTTTAATTTTCCCCAGGCATCAGACTGGATCTGGAATCTGTTACTTGATCAGTACCCCTTGCACATGCTGTAGGGTTGCTCCATTTGGCTCCGCATTGCATAGTTGGCGCCTGAAGTGATGTTGTGGTCACTTATATAGGCACCGCCCAGGCACATGGGTGTCAGTTTTTTTCTTTCCATGCCAGTTAGCGCAGCTCTGGAGAAAGCTACCCCTCTGTTGCTTTTTGACAGGCCTTTTTTGTTATTTTGTCAAGTTTTTCTTCAAGTATGTCAAGGATGTCTTCGAGGAAGGCTGAGTTCAAACCATGTGGCGCCTGTCACCACGCCATGTCGGTCACGGACCTCAATCTCATTTGCCTATGGTGCCTCGAGCGCGACCACAACTCCAATTCATGCTCGGACTGCTGGGCCATGGCGCTGAAGGCTTTGAGGAAGCAGTCCCTAAATCTGCTTGTGGTCTAGCAGTTTGTGATGCCGACACGTGTGACTCCTCAGAGGTCTTGGTCCATGTCGAGAAGGAGGCCAGAGGACTGCTGCAGGAGCCCCAAATCCTTTTCGGCCCATTCAAGGTCCTCAAAAATTCGGGGAAGAGGCACAAGAAGCAGAAGAAGTCCAAGAGGACTTCAACTTCACCTCATCCATCAGACCAGGAGATGAGCGGGAAACATCAGTAGTCCCGGCACGGGTTCTGTGGAGCCGTTGTCCAGTTCAACTCCACGCCTCCCCCGTTTCCCGGAGCCGAATCAACACGCACTCAAATGAAAGAATTTTATGAGTCCATGTGCTGCATATTCACGTGGGCCGACCCCCTCTGGTGCGCCTTCAGGCCCCGCTGGGTTGGAGAGGGCTTTATCAGGTTCTACACCAGTGGCTTTGGCCTGGGCTCTGATGGGGTCTCATGGATCCAATTCTGGATCTATGCCAGTGAAAGTCCTACACACACGACCTTCTCCGGCACCAGCCCATTCTGATTCCTGACAATCCGGAGCCTAAACACTGTTGTATGAAGTCGATTTCCGTGTCGATGGCACCCACAGGTGCCATATCATTGCCTGAGCCTTATTTTACACAGCCATGCATGGGGAAAAGTGGGAGGGGTCACTAGCACCTTTTGAACAATAGTTGGAGAGTAGTTTGGACTGGTATGAGGAGCTAGGAGAGGCCAGTGGTCTGGACACCTCTCCAGATACTGGCTTGCTCTCTCCCCCGACTGGGGCTATGGAGGAGGGAGCTTCCTATGCAATGATGGTGTGTAGGTCCTCGACCTCAAACTGCCCTCAGTGGCTGTCAAGATGAACATCTTAAGGCACCACTCCTAGCTGAGGACATCTGTTTTTCTGGGGGATGTCCAAGCAAACCTGATGGACATGCCTTTCGATGGCACTCGCTTGTTTGGCGAGAAGCCGGACTCGGTGCTGGGGTACTTTAAGGAATCTCGGGCTAAAGCCAAGTCCTTAGGCTTCTTAGCAACCCCTCATTCACCGTCTGTCTTTCGCCCCTTTTGTGGAAACAAAAGGGGCGTGGTACCGCGCCAGCCCTATGCCAGCCACCGCTCTACATAACCAACCCAGGCTATTCGAAGATGTCGCCGCAGTTCCTTCAGACCTAGGGAGTTTGAGGGCCAGAAGTCATCTGCCACTTAAACCCCGGCAGCTGCAGCCTCAAAGCCCTCCTAGTTTGGTTCTGCGAGACCATGCTGGCCCAGTTGGAAGGAGAATACACCATCATCTCCTCCACTGTCAGTCCATAACATTAGATGCATAGGTACTGCAGATCATCAAGAAGGGCTATGCCCTGCCTATCCAATCCTTTCCTACCGCATACCGCCAACGTTCGAACAGCTGGCAGAGGATCATTTGTCGCTGCTCCAAGAGAGCCATAGAAAGGGTCCTGATATCAGAAGTAGGCAGTGGTTGTTATTCCCACTACTTTCTGATACTCAAAAAGAACAAGTGTATTCAACCTATTCTAGACCTATGGACCATCAATCTCTTCCTCAAGAAGGAGAAGTTCAAGATGCTCCCATTGGCTCAGGTCTTGCCTACCCTAGACCTATAAGTCTGGTTGGTAGCGCTGGACATATAGGATGCATATTTTCATTTCACCATCCTACCGGCCCACAGGTAGGCCCAAACATTTGAGTTCACCATGCTGCCATATGACCGTACCGGTGCTCCTCGGGTGTTCACCAAGGTGATGGCGGTGGTCGCCACTCATCTGCACAGGTCAGCGGCTTCAGGCTTCTCCTACCTCGATAACTGGCTGTTGAAGCTGGGCTCGCCCCAGGCTGTTGTATCCCACCTCCAGACTATGGAGAACCGCCTGCGTTCGCTGGGTTTTACTATAAACGTGCTGAAGTCACACTTAACTCCCTCTCAGACTCTCTCTTTCATAGGAGCTATTCTGGATGCAGTGCAATTACAGGCAGATTCTCTTGAGCAGAAAATCTGAGATATTAAGGCTATGATACCGATATTTAAGCCTCTATCTTGGGTTTTGGTGAGACTGACTCTGAGGCTGCTGAGCCTCATGGCTGCCTGCATCTTGCTTAAAAAATGCCAGATGGCATATGTGGGCTCTGAAGTTGGACCTGTTAGTTCCAGTGGGCTCAGCATCAGGGAAATCTCTCTGACATGGTCCAGACCTCAGAGGGAACTTCGAAAGATCTTCAGTGGTGAATTACGAACTACACTTGGGTCAGAGGCAGACTCATCTCCCTTCCCCAACAAGACCTGGCAGTAGTGACAAATGTGCCACTTCATGGATGGGGCACCCATCTCGGAGAGTTGGAAATCAGAGGACTCTGGTGTCTGGCCGAATCAAGACTCCACATCAACATGTTGGACCTCCAGGTGATCCAACTAGCATTGAAGGCATTTCTTCCCTCTGTCAAGGGGAGGTTGGTGCAGATGTTCATGGACAACACCACCGCCATTTGGTACTGCAGCAAGCAGGGCTGGGGGGGTTGTGGACCCTTTGTCAAGAGGCCCTACAACTCTGGACATGGCTAGAACAGCAGGGCATAACCCCAGTGGTTCAACAACTTGAAGTTCTCTGAATGCTGGGGCAGACAAACCCAGCCGTCAATGCCTAACGGATCACGAGTGGCGTCTCCATACGGAGGTGATGGAAGTCTCTTTCAGCAGTGGGGAGAGCCTTTGTTCCATTCTCTTCGGAGGTAAATAGAACTAACCATGTCAGCAGTATTGCCCATTGGAGTTTCCAAGGCGTTAGCTCATGGAGTCCCAGTCCTGGATATATATCAGGCAGCAATGTGGGCGTCACTGCACACGTTTGCCAAACTGTACTGCCTGGACAGTTAGGTCTGCAGGGACAGGCATTTCACCCATTCGGTCCTACAGGACTTTCTAGTATGAAACATTTGTCTGCAGCCCATTGCCAGGAGGATATGGCTTGGGTATCTAATCAAAGGTAAGAATCTACAGCTAGAAGTCAGATGAATAGTATATCTACCTTCGGTAATGCATTATCTGATAGAAACTCTAGCTAGCCGCAGATTCCTTATACCCACCATTGCCTACTCACTCTGCGGACTTCTTTACTAGGGTTAGAGTGATCCCTTTTTCAGGGCCCGATTTTGGACACACATATGCACCAGTTCTTATCACAGCTCAGCGCTTCTGGCATGAAAAGTTGTGATTAAAGTAACTGATGCCTGCTCGCTTGGGTGGGGTTATATAGGTGACATCACTTCCAGCACCAATGATGCTGGCAGAGCTGAATGCAGCCACCTGACGGCACGCACAAGGTGTATTGCTCAAGCAAAGGTTTCCAGATCCAGTCTGATGCCTGAGGGAAATCAAAGGTAAGGAAGCTGCAGTTAGATAGAGTCTCTACCAGATAATGCATTACTGAATGTAAGTAACTTGTTCATCAGCACTCAGTCTCCAACTTGAACATTCCTTCCTTTAACCTTGTATTTCTTATAATAAAATGCTTTCTTTTTTGCCTGAACATTCTGTGCAGTGTTTCTAACCTCTGAAAGATCCTTTACTATTACATTTTTTCCAGAAGCCATCCATGGAGAAACTGCCTTTGCAAACCCTACTCTCTTCCTTAAAAGTTCAAACGGTGTTCCTCCAGTTGTTAAATGAGGAGTATTATGGTAAAAACAAATTTTGTGATTTAAATATTTACATACATTCATATTAGCAGAGATGGCGATTTGAATCCTTTCTTTAATTATTTTGTTTGCCCTTTCTGAAAGTCCATGTGAGTGTGGAGAATAAGAAGCAACTCTGCAATGAGTTATTCCATTTTCTTTAAGAAGCTCTCTATTGGTACCAGTTGTGTTCCGTTGTCAGAGACTAAACGTTTCGGTACCCTTTCTATAAAAAATACATCATTCAGAAATTCAATTGTCGCATCAGTTGTGATTTCACTCACTGGTTTAAAATGGATCTATTTTGCAAAATAGTCAATCAGGACAATAAAAAACCTTTGGTCAACTGAGAATCAATAAAAGGTACTAAAAAAGCAACAGCTATTATGTGTTACGGCTGTTCATGCATTTCAGCATTAACCAACTGTGTTTTACTAAAATCCCAACTTTTATCAGACAATAAACATTCATGGCAAGATTGTAGATACGTTTTCACCATGGTGTCAATGCCTGGCCACCAATAGTGATTATGCATACTTTGTTGTGGATGTCAACCCTAGGTGCCCCTCAAGAGCAATATACATCAATATCTTCCTCGGGGCTTCAGGTAGCACAAATAAATTTCCCCTGAGAATGATTCGAGATTTGACACTCAACTCAGGTAGCACATAGAAAAAATCTTTGATATCACCAGAAACATTTCTGATGTTCCTAAAATCACTTCAAGATATATTTTTAAGAAGCTCTTGGTATTGATTGTCCTTCATGCATTCATTGTGCCGCTCATCTGGAGATAGTGAAGCACAACACTTCTCAACTGCATCAACAGCAGCTACCACACATTTTTCTGACAAACTTTCTTCGTTTATATCACTACACTGCACCGGTAGATGTGACAAATAGTCGGCTCGAACATTTAAGCTACCACGCACACATTAAATTTTAATGTCAAATTCCTGTAAGGAAGTTATCAGTCTAACTAATTTTGAAGATGACTTACCAACTCCCTTATCACTCATAAAGTACAATAATGGTTTATGATCTGTCAAACCTTTAAATCTTTGACCCTATAAGTATGTCTTAAATTTATTTATAGCCCAAACACAGGCTAACGTTCCCCTTTCTATGGTGCTACCTTTCAATTCATCACCATTGAGAGTTTGAGATATAAAAGCAATGGACCTCTCTTTTCCATTCACTCTTTGACTTAATACAGCACCTAGACCACCCACACGTGCATCTACTGTAACCACACATTTTCCGTTGAATAAACAGTTTCAAAACACCACATTTTAAAATCAACTTTTTCACTTCTTCATATGCTCTTGTTTGTTCCTCTGACCAGGAAAATGTCTCTTTCTTCCTTAGCAATTTCTTTAAAGGTTCAGCTATCACACTGAAACAAAAAATAAACCTAGCATAGTACTCGCTGAGTCCTAAAAAGTAACATAAACTGTCTTTGGGTTTTGGGGCATATTTTGATTGCTCTTAGCAAATCTTCCTTGGGTTCGATGCCTTTCGCAAAAATTCGGTGACCTAAATATTCAATCTCACTCACTCGAAACTTGCACTTACCTTTACGTATGGTCATACCATGTTCCTGGAGAACATTCAACACTCTGGGCAAAATCAAATCATGCTAACTTATATTGGCCCTCATTACAACCATAGCGGTCAGTGATAAAGTGGCGGCAATACCACCAACAGGCTGGCGGTAACTACCTCCAAATTATGACCATGGTGGTGCGAACTCAGACAGACAGCCACTTTCCCACACCGACCGCCAGGGCTGAAACAACAGGCACCATGGCGGTAGCCGCCTACAGCCAGACGGAAGTCAATGTTCCACCCACCATATTAAGACCCTGCAATCCGCTTCCTTTTCCAGGGCAGTACCAATGACAGCAAAAGCCTGGCAGAAACAGATCTCAGAATGGAAAGGATGCACCTTTTGAGACACAGGGAACAACCACGACGCCACGGAGCCCGAGCTGCAAATATTTCCAATGATATTTTACGTTCTGCTCCACCACGAACACCAACAACGGCGAAGACGACCACGGTGAGTACAGCCACCTAGCACCCAGGGGAGGGGGGAGGAAAAAGAGAGTGACACACACACACGCACAACTCACAACTTACACCCCCACCCTCAACACCATACACACAATCAGATGCAGTAAAAACACATATTGACCCTGTACCCTTCAGGAATAATGCAAGGACAACACGAATAGATGAAAGTGAGTGTAATAATATAAATACAGTAAAAATACAAACATTCAATCTAAAAGTATATACACATGTACAGTTCAAGGGACACTGCCCAGTCCTCAATGTGGGTGGGCTACAGGGCGACATGACAAAGTCCAAGGCCCCACCTGTCTCCTGCACCAACATGGAGAGAACACTGCAGGGGCATCAGTTGGAAAATAGGCAGGCACCTCAGGGGGACGGGGAACAGGGGCACCTCAGCCAGCAGAGGATAGAAGACCACTGGTTCTGGAGAGGGCAACATGCCTATTGCTCGGTCCTGGGGAGCACAAGGCCACAGTCTCTCAAGTGGGTGACTTGCCCACATGCTCTGGAGGGGGTAACATGCCCTATGCTCGGTCCTGGGGAGTACAAGGCCACAGTCTCTCAAGTGGGTGACTTGCCCACATGCTCTAGAGGGGGCAACATGCCCTGTGCTCGGTCCTGGGGAGTACAAGGCCACAGTCTCTTAAGTGGGTGACTTGCCCACATGCTCTGGAGGGGGCAACATGCCCTGTGCTTGGTCCTGGGGAGTACAATGCCACAGCCTCTCACGTGGATGACTTGCCCACATGCTCTGGAGGGGTCAACATGCCCTGTGCTCGGTCCTGGGGAGTACAAGGCCACAGTACCTCAAATGGGTGACCTGCCGACATGCTCTGGAGGGGGCAACATGCCCTATGCTTCAGTTCCTGTGGAGGATGGGGTGAATGGGTGTCATACCCACCAGTTCTGGAGGGGGCATCGTGCCCTGTGCTTCTGATCCTGGGGAGTGCAAGGTCACAGTCTCTCAGCTGGGTGTCATGCCCACAGGATTTGCGGGGGCAGGCTGCACAACAGCCCATGGAGGCAGGTCTACAGACCGTCTGCCAGTGGTGACGGCTGCTCAGTGGTGGTAGTGGTGCTGCAGCTGGTGGTGGTTGTAAGGGGAAGCTCCTGCCCATCCCCTGCAGCCTCGGACGGCTGCCCACTGCTGGTGGTGGTGCTGCTGCTGCTGCTGGTGGTTGTGGGGGAAAGCTCCTGCCTATCCCTTGCAGCCTCAGACGGCTGCCCACTGCTGGTGGTGGTGTTGCAGGTTGTGGGGGGAAGCCCCTGCCCATCCCTTGCAGCCTTGGATGGCTGCACAACCATGGTTGTTGTTGGGGGCTCCGACTGAGACCCAGCACCAGGCCCCTTGTCCTTCCTGCCTGGTGGTGCAGGCCCCTTGCCATTCCTGGCAGCAGCTGGGGATGGCTCCTTGCTCTTCTTGGCAGCAGCTGCAGATGGCTCCTTGCCCTTCAGGGCAGCACTTGGGGCAGGCTCCTTGCCCTTCCCGGTAGCAGCTGGGGATGACACCTTGCCCTTCAGGGCAGCAGCTGGGGTGGGCTCCTTGCCCTTCCGGGCAGCACTTGGGGCAGGCACCCTTTCCTTGAGGCTGCCTGGTGCCCTGGATCCGTTACCACCACGAGTGGGTGTGGACACTACTGGGCCTGTGGACTGGGTGGCTGAGGTGCTTGCCTGGGTTTTAGCCACCCTGGCCAGACGTGAAGGTTGGGGGGAGAGGTAGGGGAGGGGTCAATGTTGGAGAGGAAATGCTGCTTCTGGACATTGGGGCGTGAAGAGGGAGAACGTTTGGGAGTGGAGGAAGCGGGAGTGGTTGTAGGAGGTGTGTGTCTGCTGTGTTTGGGTGCAGGTGCATGGGCTGGATGCTGTTGTGAGGTGGATGGCTGTTAGGTGTCTGAGTTCTTGCGTTTGTGTACAGTGGGGGGGGACAGACACAGTGGGAGAGGACACAGGGGACGTGTGCATGGCTGTTGTGGTGGTGTCTGCCAGTGAGGTGTGTGTTCTGATAGGTGTGCTGGTGATGGCACTAGTGGATGAGGTTGTAGTGCATGCAGGTGTGAGTGTAGACGCAACTGGGAGCGAGGTGGAGGAGGAGGGGGCCACAGTGGAGGCAGTGGATGTTGGTATCTCTGCATCTGGATGATGTTTGTGTGAGTGCCTGTGGGATGATGTGTGGTGCTTGTGTTTGACTGTGCCACTCTTGTGTGTTGTCCTGTGTGCATGCTCGTCTGCCTGTGTGCTTGGCATAGGTTGGGGTTAAGGGGAATGGGATTGGGAAGAGGAAGTTGGAGGGGGGAGGGTGTAAACAGGGACAATGTCTGTCATCAGAGAGGAGGCCAGAGCCTGGATTTATCTCTGTTGGGCCACCAAGCCAGTGTGAATGCCCTCCAGAAATGCATTTGTCTGTTGCATTTCGGCTTTCAGCCCCTGGATGGCATTCACAATGGTTGACTGCCCATCAGAGATGGATCGCAGGAGGTCAATAGCCTCCTCACTCATGGCAGCAGGGCTCACAGGGGCAGGGCCTGAGGTGCCTGGGGCAAAGGAGATGCCCACCCTCCTGGGTGAGCGGGCACGGGCAACTTGATGAGGGGCTGCTAGAAAGGCGGTGCTGGTACGGGGGTGGCAGCTGTACCTGTTGCTATGGTGGTCACAGAAGTGTCCGCCGCCACCAGATAGCTGCCATCGGAGGAGATATTTGTGTCCGAACTGTCCCCTCCAGTCTCTGCCGTGCAGCTCCCCTTGCCCTCCATCCCACTGGTGCCCTCCGCATCGGTGGACTCTGTCTCCTGGGTCCTGTGGGATGCAGCTCTCTCCGTCGCCGGTGCCTCTGCTCCTCCACCAGATGATGTTAATGCACACAAGGACAGGATGACAAAACAAAAAAGGGGGGGAGAAAAAGGATACACTGGGTCAACGGCTGCACCAACACCACCGTTGGCGTACATACCACCCTCACACACAGGGAACAGGCCTACGCACCATGCAATGCACTACCAGTAACAATGCTAGCCACCAGGGCATGGGGAGAGACACATACTGCCAACTGCAGCATACCTGGGACCCACACAGCCCTGCCCTGTAGTGGATGCCTACAAGCTAGGTAGGAGGAATATCACATCAGAACCCTGTCCAACATGGGACCTACCCTGCAATGTCAGGCCTGGCCTAGGGACACCCACTAACACACATCCCCCACCCGGGTACCCCCCTACCATGCATAAGTTGAAATAATGGGTACTGTACTCACCCCCTTGAGGGTGCTGTGATGCCCTCAAGCGCCCATCCAGCTCTGGATAGGCCACCGCCAGTATGCAGGCCATGAGGGGGGGTCAGAGTTCGACAGGCACCCCTTCCTCGTTGGGAGGCCATCCCCAGCTGGGCCTCCGCAGTCTTCCATACCCAGCATCTCAGGTCCACCTGCCGTTTCCGACAATGGGTGCTCCGCCTGCCGTAGACCCCCAGGGTCCACACGTCCTTGGCGATGGCACGCCATATACCCTTCTTTTGATGGGCGCTGACCTGCAGAGAAATACACACAGGGAAAGGTATTAGTCAGACCATCCTGCCTGTTACACTTATGGCCCACCATACACCTTCACATCGCCATTTGCACACATAGGGCCCAGCACACAAGCTGCACACCGCCCAGGGGACATCCACCAACCTCCCCATACACGAGGCCTTCACACACAACACTCCATGCATTCATGCCCCGTGCATCGTGCTCACAGTGTACTCACCTGTTGGTCTGAAGGCCTATAAAGCAGTCTGCACTGGGGGTAAGACCCCATCCACCAGTCTCTCCAACTCCGCCGAGGTGAAGGCAGGGGCCCTTTCCCCAGTCACACAGGCCATGGTAGGTTCCAGATACAGGTCACAGCAGCACATGCAGTGTAGGTCCACACAGGACAGGAGGATGCCATTTCAGGGGGGGCATGCCCTGGATTATAACTGCGTCACAGTTCACAATTGGACATGCAGGACAAATGCCACTTATACATTTCAAATTACCATCATGCATCGTACTGTTGTGGCTCCAAGGTTTAGTTTGTGACCGGCTCCTCACTCTTTTGCCCCATAGATTGCAACCGCTGTGGATGAATAAGATGAATAAGAGATGGAGACATACCCCCGTGTACAGACCCTGGTGGACTTCGCAACACTGGAAGACAGGCACATTATCCTCACCTATAGACTTGACAGGGCCACAATCACAGAGCTATGTGCCCAACTGGAGCCTGATCTGATATCTGACATCCGCCACTCCAGTGGGATCCCCCCTCTTGTACAAGTCCTATCTGTGCTCCATTTCTTGGCAACTGGTTCTTTCCAAGTGACAGTGGGCTTGGCATCAGGACTGTCACAGCCAATGTTTTCAATAGTGCTGACCAGAGTGTTGTCTGCCCTGATTAAACATGTGCAGATACATTGTTTTCCCACAGGTGGAGGATTTGGCCATAGTGAAGGCTGACTTCTATGCAATGGGACATATCCCCAACATATTGCATTTGTTCCCCCCCCCCCCGGCAAAATGAACAGGTATTCAGAAATCAAAAGAGTTTCCATTTCATGAATGTCCAGATGGTGTGCCTGGCGGACCGGTGAATCTCCCATGTCAATGCTAAATATCCTGGGTCGGTGCATGATGGCTTCATCCTGAGGAATAGCAGCATCCCAAATGTGATTACCCAACTACAGAGGCACAGGGCGTGGCTAATAGGTGAGCCCTGGTTCCCACCCAGTGGATGTTGGTGTATGGTGTGGGCTATATGGGATAGTGTGTGGCTAAATGTTGTCCCTCGATATTTGCAGGTGACTCAGGTTACCCCAACCTATCATGGCTACTGACCCCTGTGAGGAATGGCAAGACAAGGGCAGAAGAATGTTACAATGAGGCACATGGGCATGCAAGAAGGATAATAGAACGTACCTTTGGCCTCTTGAAGGCCAGGTCTTGGTGCCTCCATCTAACAGGTGGATCCCTGTGCTACTCACCCAAGAAGGTCTGCCAGATAATCGTGGAATGCTGTATGTTGCACAACCTTGCCTTGAGATGCCATGTGTCTTTTCTGCAGGAGAAGGAGGCTGGAGATGGCCATGTGGCAGCAGTTGACCCTGTGGACAGTGAGGATAAGGAGGCAGAGAATGAGGACAACAGAACTCCAGTGATCAGACAATATTTCCAATGACACACAGGTAGGACAGTGTTACTTCATCTTTCATTGACATTTTCTTGTTTATCTTTGTCACTGGCATGCTGTTATTTCCCACTTTTATGCCCACTTACTGTACCCTTTGGTAACTCATTTTGCAGATGTTGGTGCCCAACTATAGCTCTTGGTGTGATCACTGCAGCCAACTACAGGTCTTTCCAATGTGAACATTACTGTGCAGTTGTAAGGGTGTTTATTTAAGTGCTAAGAAGTAGAGGGGCAAGTGCATTGGGATGGTGTGATGATGGAGGAAAGTCCAGGGTATCGTTCCAGGCTATTGGTCGCACAGGTGCATTGTCCAAGGGGACATAGGAAGGGGAGAAATGGCAGTTCAAGGTGGACAGGGTGACAGAGTGGGACACAAGGGTGACATTCAGGAGAGTCTCATTTCCTGGCGGGGGTCTTGGCAATAGTCTCTGGCTTCAGCCTGGATCTCAGGGAATGTTTGCGGGGTGGTTCACCTTCTGCAGGGGGAGGGGTACTGGTGGCCTGTTGGTCCTGTGGCAGGGCCTCCTGTCCACTAGCAGCAGTGGAGGCGGAGGGCTGTTCATCAGTGTGGCTAGTGTCATGGGCCCGGTGGTGTGCCACTGCCTCCCTCAAGGTGTTGCCCATGTCTGCCAGCACCCCTGCAATGGTGGCCAGGGTGGTGTGGATGTCCCTCAGGTCCTCCCTGATCCCCAGGTACTGTCCCTCCTGCAACCGGAGGTGGAAGGCAGTTCAGATGTCTGGCTAGTGGTAGGGGCCCGCTGTTGTGAGGCTGCATCCCTCATAATGTTGGCCATGTCTGCCAGTACCCATCCAATGGAGACCAGGGTGGTGTTAATGGCCTGCAAGTCCACCCTGATACCCTGGTACTGTTCTTCCTGCAGCCGCCTGTTCTCCTGCACGTTGGCCAGGATATGTCCCAGCGTATCCTGGGAATGTTGGTATGCTTCCGGGATCTCAGTGAGTGCCTCCTGGAGAGTCGGTTCCCTGGGCCCGTCCTCCCCCTGGTGCACAGCACTCCTCCCAGTTTCCCTGTTGTCCTGTGCCTCTGTCCCCTGAGCGGTGCACCCACTGCCACTGACCCCAGGTCCCTGATTGACTTGTATGTGAGGTGTGTCCTGGTGTCCCTGTAGTGGTGGACACACTGCTGATTGACGTGTCCTGGGGACAGAGGTACGCTGGGTGGGTGCTGTGGTGGTGTTTCCTGAGGGGGATGCTCTGTGGTGGTGTATGACTGTGTCTGGGTAACGACTGTCCAGAGGTCCCTGATGGGCCAGGTTAGTCATCCACATCTAGGCAACCAGAGTCGCTGCCATCGCTGTGGGCCTCTTCTGTGGGGGGACAGGATATTGCTGGCACCGCTTCTCCGCTGACATTGGCTGGGCTACCTGTGGGAATGTAAATGCAATGTTATTGCTTCTTGTGTAACATATTGTGCATTGGTGGGTTGCCCTCTTTGGTTGTATTCGCCCTGGCAGCTTTCACTTGTGTAAGTTGGTATGTGGTGGGCTAGCTGATTCTCTCTAGTGTGCATGTTTTAGTGATAGGTGTCAATGCAGGGCTGTGAGTGGTGTCCATGCATTGGTGGTTCATGCAGGGCTTGGCATCGGGATGGGTGAGATGTGATGTTGGGGTGTGTGGGAGGTGTTGGAGTGATGGGAGTGAGGGTGGGGGTATGTGATGGCATGCAGGTAGGGGGTGATAGCAATAGAGAGTTGACTTACCAGAGTTTAGTTCTCTTGCTACTTCTGCCAGGATGCATGATTGCCAAGACTTGCTCCTCCCATGTTATTAGTTGTGGGGGAGGAGGTGGGGTTCCACCGCCAGTCCTCTGTACAGCGAGTTGGTGTCTTGCTGCAATGGAACATACCTTCCCGGTAGGTCGTTCCACCTCTTCTTGATGTCATCCCTGGTTCTTGGGTGCTGTCCCATGGCGCTGACCCTGTCCATGGTCCCCGGCTATGGCTCCATCTTCCTAGCAATGTATATCTGCTGCACCTGTGCTCCAAATAGCTCTGTCTCTACCTGGATGATTTCCTCCACCATGACCTTTAGCTCCTCCTCTGAGAATCGGGGGTGTCTTTGTGGTGCCATGGGTGTTGTGTGAGTAGTGTAGGTGAGGGTGTGTAGGGTGATGTGTTGGGGTGTGTGATGTAAGGTGCGTGGGTGGTGTATAGGTGATGGTGGTGTGTGGCTGTGGTCTTGTCTGTGGCCGTGGTGTCTATCTTGTGCCAATGGTTTGTAATGGTAAAGGGTTGTGGGTAATATGGGTGTGTGTTTTATAGTGGTGTGGGTGTGGTGTGTGTATTGGTGTCAGGTGTGTGTAGTTTAAATTGTCCAATGTGGTGCTGTTTTGTATGTGTGTGTGTATTTTGAGCGTGGAGGTATGTACCGCCAATGATTTACCACAATTAAATGTCCGCCGTGGTGATTCATGGGTCATAATGTGGTGGGTGTAGTTCTGTTGGCGTAACAGTGTGGGTTTTGATACCACCAGTTAATCACTGACCTTTGGTGTGGCGGAATTGTGTCTGTGGCTGAATAGTGACAGATTGGTGTGTGTGAGTCATAATATGGTGAGCGGATGTCTGATGCGGGGCGGTAGGTTGGTGGCAGTGAGTGTGGCGGTAAGCGGGATTTACCGCCAGCGTCATAATGAGGGTCATCATCTGCAAAAATAAGACCATCATCTTGATAGGTCTTAATACCAACCATTCCTGCAAACAATCCATCTGTTAGTCTTTGAAATACAATGGCCACCGACACTAACCCAAATGGCAATTTTAGATACTTAAATATCCCAAAAGGTGTAATGAATGTTGTTAAAGGTTGTAGTTTGTCTGTCAATCTAATTTGATGGTATGTAGCTTTTAAGTCAATGGTACTAAAAATACACACATCACCTATCTTTATCAGCACCTCCTGTATTTTTGGCAGTGGATAAAAATCTACTATGATGTTCTTGTTCAGAGAGCTAAGATCAGCACACAACTCGATTTCTGTTATTTTGTGTGCAATAACAATACTGGATACCCATTCAGGACATTCAATTAGAGCAATAGTTTTATCCTTGCACATCTTATCTAGTAATGCTTTCTAATCCTTACACACACTCAAAGGCACATTCATGACTTTATGAATAACCGGTTTTGCATTCTCTTTCAACCCTGTGTCATGCAAAACTCCTTTCACACACTGTAGGAAAGTGTCTGTTTTTGACATGGTTACCCCCCTCCACCTTTTTACCTGATATCTGATGTGATTTCAACTGAAAGTGCACTGGGTTACTGCTAACCAGGTCCCCAGTGTTAGATCTCTTTCCTAAAACTGAACTGTGTTGTTTCACCGATTGCCAAAACATTTGGCATCCTCTATAAGTCCCTAGTAAAATTTACCCATGAATGAAATGGTAGCCCAGAACAAAAGACTGTCTGGGAAGAGGGTGTAACACCCACTACCACAGGATGACCTGCTGATTAGCCTTCCTAAGGGAACAAGTGGCTTCCTCACAGGAGAGGAAGCCATTCCCCTGTCCAGAGACCATTTGGCACCTGGACAGGCAGAAAAATTAGGTAGTCAGGTAGACGTGCCACCTCCAGGCTACCACCACACCTAAGGTCGGATACTGCGAGGTGGACATGATTGTTCAGAGGTAGCCACCTTTGAACTGGCATACCTAGGAATTCTGGGACAGGGTTATGCCACTTCCCACAGGAAGTGTTTATATAGGAGGTGCAGTTACCACAAGGGTCAGTACCCCATTGGCTACCACCTTACACACCCTTAACGTCCCAAAATACAGTATTTAGGGAAGCCCCTGGCACCAGGGAAGCAGATCCTGCTGATCTAAAAAGACCAAGGACACCGAAGAGCCACAACAGCAGAAGAGGAGAAAAGATTCAGCTGACCTGATACCAACCCCAACAGGCTGTATCCCTCATCGAAATCTGCACTGCAGCTGTGACTCCAGAAACCTGGGAGGACTACCAGCCCTCGAAAAAGACTCAAGACCTTCTGTGAACAGCAGACCTGTTCTCCAACAAACTCCAAAGAAGGGACTCTGAAGCCACGGGAACCACCAAAATCCGACACTTGAAGCCACCACTGCACCCACTGTCTCTGACTTGAGTTGAAGTGGACCACCGGTGCCAACAAGAGTCCAAGTCCATCATGTTTTCACTCCTCCTCGACTCCCTGACAACGCCTGCAGCCTCTGCACGCAGTCCCACTCTACCGCGACTGCTCCGGTCAGAGAAACCCTACACCTAAGGACACCTCTGAACCCGTCTCCCCTGCGCCGTAGAGAAGAGGACCAAAGATGCCTACCTGTGCCCGAGCATCATGAGGCCTGAGCCCCGCTCTTGGTTCAGCCTGACTGGCCTCCTGACCAGAGCCTGCAGCCTCTTTCTGCAGTGACCAATCTCCATAGGAACGCATTGGGCACCCAACACTGTTTTGCACTCTGCACCCGCCCGCTCCCGTGCAGCTGAGGGTGTACTGTGGGTGCTGCTACTCATCTTAACCCCAGGAGACTGGTCTTGTCAGTCGCTGTACCTGTTCGCAGCACTAGTTTTTCCTCCCATAGGATAACATTGCAGAACTCAGAAATTGCACTGTGTCCACTTTTTCAAGTGAAAAGAATTCCTATTTAAAAACGTACTTACCTGAACGATTTTTCTCTCATGCCTAAACATATATATATATACTTGCTATTTTTATAAATTGGCGTGGATCTCCTTCTTGAGTCGTGTGTTTCATTGATTTACTGTATGTATTTGTAGATGCCTTGCACTCATCAAACCATTCATCGCTATTTTGCTTAAGTAAAAAGAAATTAAACTTTCAATGACAACATTAGGCTGTTCACTAAATTATTTATCCAAACGAGCTACAGCTTCACAAAAGTCATCCCATGGTGCATCCTCGTCCTCAGACGACTCTATTTCTGGCAAATTATTGAAACCTTCCTGAGCCGCAGCAACCAGAAAACTAAACAAAACTGATTTTTTTCCGCACCGGATGAAAACTCCTGGCATCAATAGCTAAAAGGTAGTTCTCGAAATTCCTTTACCACGTGTGCCATTTAACTACTGGCTTTCCTGCAGATTGTAAAAATGGCTGTGGTTGGGGACAAACTGTTGCACAGCCATGTTTTAAACACTTACCCTTAAGGCACAGGAAAGAAGTAAAAAAAAACACTCTCCAGCCAAACTTGAGTGTTTAAATACCTTAATAAATAATATTTGTGTCGCCCAAGTGTTACTCCAGCCTCATTAATGGTGAACATATCACTGAAATGCGCCTCAACAAGGTCTTTTTTTGGTCCTCATTCACCTCTATAACCAGAAGCAGTATGGGCTCCTCAAAACATTGGGGGGGTACCCTTCAAACTCGTATCTGAGATTTCGGATGAGGTTCCTGCCTGGAAAGGCCCGAGTCTCTGATGAGTCCAGACTTTACAGCCCGATTTCAGAGCATCTCACAGGACCAACGATTAGTGTAATTACAGGACAGTCACACATGGTTGCTTATATGTATTGCCTTTCTAGCCACTTCAATAATGGGTGCCCAAACTTGTATCTTCTATTTTCCACCTCCTTCACATCAAGCTTTAAATTATAGATGAGAGAATCTTTCCACTCTAAAAACACCTGGGGGGAGGAGCTAATCCATTGTTTGCAAATCCCCCTCCTGGCTAATAATAACACGTAAAAAAACAATTTAGCTCTATCTCTATTTAACTTCATATGATCCTGCAGGCTTCCAAAAATAACCAACTTACCTGACAGTTTATAGAGAGAATTTCACTTACTGCCCACAAGCATCCTTCCAAACATTGTTGACAGGGGACACTTCAAAAACATATGTAGGTTGTTGGCATAATCCAGGCCACACACGTCTTACAGCTGACTGAGTTACCAGGCGTCAGTTTTGATAGCCTCTCTGTGGTCCAAAAGGCCCTATGAATGGAAAACAAGTGGTTTCTCCTTAGACAGGCAGGTTTAACTGTAGCATACAAAACAGTAGCAGATACTTCCCATAAATCTCTTATCTGTATTCCCAGCAAGTGTTCTCCCCAAATTTCTTCTGGCAGCTCTTTATTTGGAGGTATTTAAATTTAGAGTCTACCACCCATCTCCATATTGAGTTCCTCACACAACATCAAATTTCCGTTGTCACAGAGTTGGGCCCATTCCAAAAAACGTACCTCAGTCAATGGTATAGCCAATCTATCTTTAACCCACTTTGGAGATCCCAGAGAGTCCCATATAGAAGCATGCTTGCTATAATATGGTAGCGTAATAGAACTAATTTTCATCATTGTTTTACATATGGACCCCAGCCCAGAGCCCCCCAACTCATTCAATAGCCCTTTCCCATTTTTCAAGAAGAAAGCCCATGCATAATATTGAGGGACGGGCAAAGCCAGTCCCCCCTTTCTCTTTCTTCCTTCTCAGCTTCCTTGAGGCCCAAATAAAACTGCTCAGTTTACCCTGAAGTCTGCTCAGCCACTCTTTATTAAACATCAGGGGTATTGTGTTAAAAATAAATGTGTTTTGGCAATATCAACATCTTAATTATGTTGATTCTCACTATAATAGTAAGGGGTACCCTACAGGAGTTTCTCATGATCTTTGTAAAAATTGGTCTATGCAATTCTATATATATTTTGAGTTATGATAAACCCCAAATACTTAAATTCTTTCTTAACTGAGGGACCCTCCCCCGGCATGTTCCAAGCCATAACTTCCATCTTATCATTGTTAATAGCATATCGGCAACCTTCCCAAATTCCGCTGCCAGCTCTTCCAAAGCTGGTATCATTTGCCTTACGTCAACTGTATAAGCCAATAAATCATCTACATATAGGGAGACTTTCCTGCAGCATTCCCTGCTCTCCCCTGACTTTACAAGCTAAAGGTTCTATGTACAGATTGAACAGCAATGGGGATAGTGGACAACCCTGCCTCGTCCCTCTTTCAATTTTTAAGGGGTGAGTTAGAGAGCCATTGACCAACATTCTAGCATAAAGATTTTGGTAGATCTTTTGCAAAGCCCAAATAAAATTCCCTCCTAAATTAAGAACCTTGCAAAGGGTAAAAGGGTATTCAAGGATGTCCAATTTATGCTGGCAAAAGCTTTTGTAACATCTGTCATCACAACCGCCAAGGGTACTTCACATGTATTAGCTAAATCTATTGAGCCTATCAAACCCTGCGTCAACTCATGCATATATCTACCTTTTTTAGAACTCTTTTTGATTGCTATGTATAAGCACACCTATAACACTGCTTAATCTATCAGCCACAATTTTTGCAAAAATCTTATGCCTCAATTTAACAAGTAAATAGACCTATATGAATCGCAGCACTTAGGATCTCTCCCTGGTTTTAATATTAATGTAACAATAGCCTCCTTCCAGGATGGAGGGAGGTTACCACCTGCCTCCAAGATATTATCACATAGAACTGCAAGAACCTTCATTATACTACTCCCTAAGACTTTATAGATTTCCATTGGGAAACCATCCGGGTCTCGCGCTTTCCCTAATTTACAAGATTTTATACTCTGCTCCACTTCAACCTGCCCTATATGCTCATTCAAGCCTCTGATATCCTCATCAGTCATAGTAGTCAGGCCTGAATCCCTTATACAGCTCTTAACTGCGTCTGGTTACACCACTAAGTTTTCTGAGTATAATGCCTCGAAAAACTCCAAAAGGATTCCTCAATCTCCTCACCACTTCTGGTAATAACCCCGGAACTCTTACACTGTATTGAATTAACAGTATTCCTAACTGAGTCTGATTTTATTTTCCAGGCCAGATGTTTATCACAGTTTTCCCCATACTCAAAGAGTTCCACCCTCTTCACCTCACACATCTTCCTAATTCTTCCCTCTATCACGGCTGAAAGCTCATATCGCACTTCCTGATCTAACTTACGCAGTTGATAAATTTCCACATCATCAACATCCAGGTATGTCACTGTCTGCTCTATCTGCTGCATATGCTCATCCAGCCTATTAATCTGTTTTTTATATGTCTCCCTCTTAATGGGGAACACCCTCATCAGTCTCCCTCTTTAAAAAGCCTTAAAGGCATCCCACACCAAAGCAGGCAGAGCCAATCCAGAATTTAGATTAAACAATTCCTCTGCATCTACGTGTAATTCTGCTACCACTTTCTCGTCTAATACTGGAGTTCTATCTAAAGTCCATCAACTCTGGCCGATGATCCCTGTTAACCAGAGAGTCTTGCTGATTAGCGAGTGATCTAATAGATGAGCACCAACATGTAGTACCTCCTCCACATTCCCCTTAAACTCTGATCTATTAAGACATAATCAATTCTAGACTGATGCCTATATTTTTTGTCATTGTGTGTATATCCATGTGAGGACCCCATCCTTTCTCTTTATACATCATATAGCCCCAGCTGAGACATCATAGTTAACACTTGAAGTCCAATTTTTCATTAATCCTTAACCTTCTACCTGAAGATCTATCTAATTCATAATTCAGCACAACATTAAAATCCCCTACCCATATAATAATATCAGAGAATTGCAGCAAGTGTTGAAATAGGTCAATCAAGGCTGCGGTAAAATCATTATTAGGCCCATAATAACCCACTAGGGTAAATGCGTGCTCGTGCACAACCAATTCCTCAATTGCCCATCTCCCAGCCTTGTCTACTCCCCCCTCCTGAAGAGAAAAATTTGATATTTTTTAGTAAAATGGCTACTCCTTTACTACCTCCACTCAGGCTAGTACTCACAACTTGTTGTAACCACCTGCATGGTCTAAACAACACTATGCATTCTTCGTTAGTTAGATGCATTTCTTGTAATACCAATATGTTTGCTTGGGCGTCCCTCAAATATTGCAGCAGCCTCCTTCGCCTGTTCTTCACCCGTAAGCCATTAATTTTCCAGGACAGAAACCTCAACACTTTTGCCCTCATCATCTATCTTTTACCTTCAAACACAACTCAGATAACCCCCTGAACCCACCACTTCTCCACCACTTTTGAGGGCACATTTCTTTTTCTTTTTCCCACATGCTCCCCACCCAGCGTCTGCCACTCACCCAAACTCTCCCAACTCAACCCAACCAATAGCTTTATCTGGCAGAACCCACCCTGCCTCCTTTCTCATGGGACCCTGCTAAGCTCAAGCTTATATCATGCACAAAAAACGAACTAGTGTACACATCTCATGTACCGTGACTTTCAACTTCTACGGCGTGACCCCCCTTCAAAGAGGGATACTGGTTTGGAGAGGGGGAGAACTACACTCTTCGTCCCTCTTGACTGCCACTTTCCAAAACTTTAAAACAGATCATTACTTCCTTGCAGTCCTTGAAATTGTACATTTTATTATTTGCCATAACTCTCAAAGCAGCGAGGAACTTCAGGTGGTCCGTCAGCCCCAACTTCTTCAACACATCAATTCTTTTCCCCAGCTTCCATTGCTTATTGAGTGTTATGTTTTAAAGGTCAAATCTAATTTTGAAGAGGACTCCCTCCACCAATAATGACTTCTGTTTCAGCACAGCCAATACATTTCGTTCTTTAATTTCATATGTGTGAAAATTAACCAGGATCTTCCTTGGTTTGCCTCTATCGGGGGCTTTCTGAAAGGATCCCTATGCACCCTTTAAATGTCCCTTGCAATGTCTTCCTCCGCGTCCTCCACTTGGCCCCCTTTTTTAATCAAGTGGACTACAAGGCCTTTCAGAACGCCACCCTCATTCCCTCCGGAACCCTTTAAATTCTCAAGTTATTCCTTCTCTAATTATTTTCCAGTGATTCTAGTTTGGTTGAGGTGCCTTCCTCACCAACTGTCAGTCTCTGTATTTCCTCCTTATTATGTTCCACTGCTGCTTTCAGACCCCCTACTACTTCCTCCAGGGTGGCTCTCCTGCCTGCCAGATCATCAGTCTTTTTATCAAGATCCTCACATAAGCCTCTAATCTCCTTCTGGTTTACGTTCGAGATCTCAAAACTACACCCAACTTCCAAGCAAAAGGATCTAAGCATTTCCGCAATAGATTGGGTTGGTGGCTCTTCTCTATGGCTTTGTTTCTGTCCTTCTTTGTCTGCCGCTAACAGTTGTCGTGGGGGCTCCCTCAATGGAATTGTAGCCATGGACTCCCGCTTCAGCTGCGGTTAGACTGTTCTAACTGGCCAAACTCAAGCACTTTGGTATTGTCATTCATTGATATCCCAACTAGACAAGGTGTTCTACTTTTATCTCCCATTTCCCCTAAATATAAACGCTCTAAAACCTGGTATCTGTTGGGACTACACTCAATCTGGATATTCTCCAAATTCATACTGCCCCCAGACCGAGTCCTATCCAGTTGCAAATCCCCCTGTGAAAACGTTACTGCTTTTTCCCTTAAAACCGGTGACTTAGGCAGAAACCTGAACTAAGTCCTTAATGAAGGTGTGATCTTAGGTCTTTTACTTAATGTCTCCAGTTTCTTGCTACCTTTCAAGTCAGGAATTATATCTTTAACTCTACCAACTTGCTCACAATGGTTACCAAGACTATTTGCTCTAACGAGGGGCTCTACAACAGCTGTTACATGTTTCTCTTTGGTTCCTACTAACTTTTTCCTGCTTCTTAGAGCGTAGGCAGGGCTCCTGCCATGTTTACTTGCTACCGCAGCCCCCCACTTGTTTGCTGTTGGTCGATTCCCCCCATGCACAGCATATTTCCTTACCCCTGAAGGTTTGGCATCCCCCCAAGCTGAAGTGAGGTTGAAGCAGGTGAGTTTTCTGGCTCCTCGTGAGCCAAAATTGCTGCTGACGACGGACGAGCCACTTCTTCGTTTTCTGCAATCCTCCTACCTCCTCCGCATTTGCTGAGCCTGCTGCCTTTCCCCTGGAAGGGAATTCTTGCAGCTGACTGACTCCCTTCCACGTCGGAGGTCAGATGCTGCCCGGGACCAAGCCAAGGTTCGCTCCAAAGTGGCTCTGAGCCACTTCCACGTCGCGGCCCCTGCACCGCATCTTGGTCCAGGGTCAGCTCGCCCTCAGTAAATAAAAATGCCAGACCTGCCTACAATGGCTATAAGTAACCGAACTCCTTACACAGTCACATTCCATTCCTGCTCGGGCCGCACTCGCGTTAAACGCTGTGTACACTCTGTGTGCTCTACTCATTCTCCTGAGCTCAGCGAGAGCTCTCTCCTGAGGCCCCCTACCTAGCCAGCCACCAAGTTCTCTCCCTATAGAGGCAGATTCAACAAAGTCTTGTTCAAATGACAGGTATGTGAAAATGTAATACAATGCCTTCTACTTGGTGTGGGTATCACTGCTGAAGATGCATATAGTATACATCTAATGAAATGCTGTGGATTTATGTAACAGAGTGGTGTGCCTGTAGCCGAGCACCACTGGAGTACAGATGTCGCAATACGAAGAAAAGAAACTCTCACAATGGCGTCTCTGATGTAATGGTGTAACCACAGAGGCCTTGTAGTAAAGCCTGCGGCACTCATGAAGGCTGGAGACGCTCATGAAGGCAGGCGCGCTAAAGCCTTGTGAAGGCAGGCACTTTGAAGGCTTGTGAAGGCAGGAGCTCTGAAGGCTTGTGAAGGCAGGCCGGCTGACAAAGACGAAGGATTGTGAAGGCAGGAGCATTGAAGGCTCGTGAAGGCAGGCACACTGAAGAAGACCTGCTCATGATGCTCATGCAAATTCCTCACTGGTCACAGCACTCAGCTGACTCCAACCGCCACACAAGTCCAGGCAGGTAAAATAAAGAATGAAACTGCTCACCCCAGCTGCACATACATGCCTCTCAAATATCTTACAATCTGATGTTATGATACAAGCGTTGTTATAGTAGACTCCTCCAAGTTATATGCCAAAACAGTCTGAAGAGTCACCAGCATACATCCGTGACTATGGTTGGGGCTTCCTAAGTGATCCAGCCATCCTTGTCGCCAATATTTATCTAATAATCCACATTTGAGATGTTGGTTTCATTTATATCCATAAGGTTTATTCTTCATGAAGAAGCCCCGTACCATCCTGCATCCTCCACTCAGCATGCAGGACCCCAACTGCCAGTGCACAGAATCCTACCATCTCATCATTCTACATCTTAAACCATTACACATTGTATAGCACAGCGAGGCAGACTGGTGCAGGGATGCAGAACAGTAAGAGCATAATGCTTTAATATAACAGTGTATATTTAATTAACAGTTAATTACCTAGTGATGCTCGCCCCTAGGTACTTATAGTAAGGACTATGAGTCCATAGAAAAAGCATTTTTTGACATGGCCTATATCTTTGGCACCGTTTGCCGAGTCTTCGAAATTTTCCAAAAAAAGGTGTTGCGGTGATTCGTGTTGCGCACTGAAAGTTTCAGGATGATCGGTCAATTGGGGGCTGAGAAAAAGGGGGCTCAAAAAACATTGCATTTCCCATCTTAATTCCCATAGGATTATTTAGACAGGTCTACAGTCCTAACCACTGGATGGAATTACACCATATTTGGCAGAAAGCTAGCTGTCAGTACGCAGATTACGCTTTTGCTTATTTGGAGTAAATCTGTTTAGTAGTTTTTGAGAAATTTAGGGAAATTCGTATTTGTGTATCTCTGGCCCGAAGTATTCGCAAATAAAGACGAGCTCATGCAGGGAAATGCACAGCTCTGATTGTCCGCCAACACTTCAAACCAGGAAGTGTTGGCAGCCATCTTGGGACTCGGCTGAGCCAAGTCCCAGAACAAAAGTGAAAAATAAAATAAAAGGGGCCAAGGATACAGACACCCTGACCCCTTAGCACTGGTTGGGGTGGGGGGGGCGAGAGGGACACCACAATCAAAAAAACATAATTTGCGGCCAAAAAAAAACAAGAGTGGGCTCTTGCGCTGGTTTTTATATAGGCCCCAAGGTGGGTTCGGTCCTGGGGGCATTAAAAATGTAGTCTGGGGGGCCTTCCAGCCCCACCGCTGCCCTGGGAACCACCTCCTCCCCAGGGCTTTCCTTTTTAAATATAAGGGGGGGGCCATAGCCCCCCACTGACCTGGGGCCCGCCATCATCCCAAGGCTTTCATTTTAAAATATGCGGGGGACCCGTGGCCAATCCTGCTGCCCTGGGGACTGCCACCTCCCCAGGGGTTTCCCTAATGAAAATGAGGAAGGCGTGTGCCCCCTCCCCGCTGACCTGGGGACCACCACCTCCCCAGGGCTTTCCTTTAAAAATATGCAGGTGGGACCACGGCCCCCCCACTGCCCGGGGGACCACCAATCCCAGGGAAAATATTTAAAAAAGAAATGGTGTCCTTTTGGGACCCCCCAAGCCCAGGGAATCACCACCCCGGGGCTATGTTCTAGTAGGAGGGGGGCGCACAACCCCCCTCTTGGAGCCACTGGCGGCCTTGGGGACTGCCATCCCCAATGACCATATCCTGTTATGTCAGACATAGCTGTTTGCTGTGGCTTGGCTGCAGCGCTGCAACCAAGCCAAGCCACAGCAAACACTGCTGTTTGGCAGCGGGACCTTTGTCAAATATCAGAGCTTTCATCTCTGTCCCCTGCATGCATGGAGGGGACAGAGATGAAATGCTTCAGCAAGCAGGGCGTTGCGGTCAAAGCAGCTCCATGCTTGCTGAAGCAGTGGCACTGCAGGGGAAGCCTTAAGGCTTCCCCTGCAGTGCCAATTAGCCCATAAAGGGTGTTTTATTTTTACTTTTAATTTAAAATAAACTAACTAAATAAAAAAAAGATATAGGGAACACAGGGGAGCCCTTGAGAGATCCCTCGTGGTCCCAGACAGCCCATAAAGGGCTAAAAAAAATTTTTGGAAAACCCATAGCTCAGTGTGAAGGTCGCTTTGGGGGTTCGAGTCTAGCTGAACTCTTTGCAATTTTTTTTTTTTTTTTTTAAATTATTATATTTATAAAAAACATTTTTTTTATTTTAAATTGGAAACAAAGAACTCATTCTAAGTATATCAGACGTCAAACACTAAAAAACTCTATTTCTCTCTCTCTAACTTTCTTTTGTGCTCTCTGTCTCTCTTTCAATCAATTCTCCCACTCACACACCCACTCAGACACTTACGCACCCACTCAGAAACTCATGCCCCCACTCACAGACCCACTCAGATACTCACACACCCACTAAGAGACCCACTCAGACATTCATGTACTCACTAACAGCCCCAGTCAGACCCTCAAGCACCCACTCAGACCCACTTACACAGTTACAGACCCACTCACACACCCACTCAGACCGTTACACACCCACTCACAGACCCACTCGTACTCTGATGCACCCACTCACAGCCCCACACACTTACTGACATGCCCACTAAAACACTGATGTATGCGCTCTAACACCCAAACAGAAACACTGACAGCCACTCTTACCCCTATGCTCACACCCAGAGAGGCCGCAGACAACTTCCACCGTGCAAGCTCAAAAGGCCATGCACAACATCAAGTTGGGTGGTCAGGCGGTTTGCTACTACACACAGGAGAAGGCCATGCACGTTTAGGTGCTTAAAGGGGGTTGGCCTCAAGGCCTGGCCACAGGCCATTCACAGCGGTGGTTGAATTAACGTATAGCAATAAAAATTACTATACGTTACAAAAAAGGTAGAAATTCACTGAAAAAAACAAAGGTTACAGGGACATTATAGTTAGGTTCTGAATTTACTTGCACAAAACCATAGAAATTCAGCAGTTTTAGTTAGAGTCCTTTCAAGTAACTAAGGGCCAGATGTAGCAAACAGTTTGCACGCCGCAAACAGCGAATTTCGCTGTTTTCGATGTGCAAACTGCACTTGGCAATGCACAAAACCCCTTTTGCGATTCGGTAACCTGGTTACCGATTCGCAAAACGGGTTTGCGGGTCGCAATTAGGAAGGGGAGTCCCATTCCTAATTGCGAGTCGCAGTGCAATGCCAGATTGCTTTGTGACCGTGAACGCGGTCGCAAAACGCGGTCTATGGATCACTGCCTGCTCTGAAAAAATGAAACAAAAACGTTTTATTTTTTAGTTTTGTAATGCATCTCGTTTTCCTTTAAGAAAAACGGGCTGCATTACACACAAAAAAAGAACTTCTTTATTTAAAAGCAGTCACAGACATGGTGGTCTGCTGTCTCCAGCAGGCCACCATCCCTGTGAGTGCCGCGAGTCTCAAGGGGGTCGCAAATTGCGACCCACCTTATTAATATTAGTGAGGTGGGCCTTTGTGACCCCTTTGCGAGTTGCAGATGGTGTCAGGGACACCATCCTACATTCCAATTTGCGACTCACAAATTGCGAGTCGCTCTGACTTGCAAATTGCAAGTCGCAAATTGGAATATACCTACATCTGGCCCTATAAATCATGACCTAAGGTAACTATAACTCACGCCTTCGCCATGCACAGATAATTATTCCACATGTTATATGATTGATGACATATTCCATGCCATCTCTCATATTCTCACTGCAACATTTGCAATAAAAGTATTGATGATACAACTGTGCGTTTCGAGGGTGCAAGTTATAGTTACCTTAGAGTGAGAGTTAAAGCTCCAGCTACTGTCGTACACTCTTGTGTGGATTACACAAAAGGAATTTACCTAGCAGTTCCAATATACCCCCTAAAAAATGCAACAGGTGCATAACTTTAGTTGCTAATCTCCGGCTCAAACTGAGGATTCACTGTACCCCAGCCAAGTGATTTTACTCTAGTTTCTAGTCTCTGTTGAATCACACTCCGGGCACTGTACCAAACTTTGGAAATACTTGACTTGGAAATTGTTGATTATGAGCCCAAGCCTGCAAAGTCTGGCAGTCTCTCCCAATCCAGATAAGGGAAATTCAAAACCACCTTTCTTCAAAGAAGACATACAAACATGTCTCTTCAGGCTACTGACAGTCAAGTGATCCCCAATTAACATAAAACATCTATAGAACACTTAACCACCACCTCTGAAGGAATGAGTAGCTCAACCATCACGCCATCATTCATCCGCCAGGTATATTTGTTGCAGGAGCATCGTTTGATCACTTTGGACACACCCTTTAAGATGAGCATGCATAACAGAAGCAATATTTTCGTCAAATCAGGACAACACACACCACTTCCAACTCTTACCACTTAGGACATCCCACAACCATGCACATCTTTAAACAAAGATACTGGCCTGCCTATAATTGCTTTGGACTATTGGGGTGCTATCATGCAGCACAAGAGGAAATTAATTGCATAGTATACAAATTCTAGATAACATGACATAAGGATATGGTTGGGCCACAGGCCCTCATCAGCTTCTCTGGAGCCTAATTGTACCACCGGTTCTACATGCCACAGTTGACATGAATGTGCCTCCCATCATTTTATTCACTCTCAAGTATTTGAGAATACATAAAGCAGATAAACACCAGGACTTCCAACCCTTATATGGGTACTTCAAACACATCACATTAATGCATTAATACATAGGATCCCCTCATGTGATTAGAGGAGTGCAGTGGTGAAACTGATTGGAAATACAAGTTACAAACACATTTAACAAAATGTGAGCTTTAACCTACAAACAGTTCTAATTTAAGACCCCATTAAGGAAAGCTTAGGAAAGAGGTATCCAAGAAACGTGTTGTCATTAGTGATGTCATCAATTATGTTATTTGAGATGTCATTGTTGATGCAACTGATGATTTAATTTCAATTTCAGGTCTTTAGCAGCGCCTTGTGGGGCTTGAGTAATAGTTTGTGTAGCTAACCACAAATGGTCTATTTCAGGGTTCTTTTGGTTTTGTTTTGTAACCCAAAATTCCCCTAAATTGTGTTATTTTCATGTAATGGCTGAGCTTTTTAAAACATATATTATTGTCTTATTGAGCAAAAGAAAACATAACTTACCCTTAGCCAATTTTGTTTTTCAGAGACGTTTTGTTTTTTGCTGATGATACACTACATCCAACCCCTGTGTTTTTGAATCCTACTATTCCCAAATGTCTATGCGACCAGTTCCCCACATGCTTAACCCACAGTGAGTCAACCCCTGCTGTTCACAACTTTTGGCGCAGCGGGTTTAAAGGTAGGATCTAGTGCCCTACCTCGAAAGGATCTAATGTCTGCCCTGCCTGTGGTCATACTTTGCACCCAATCACTAGGGCAGCCAAGCCACACATAGCCTTAGGCCCTGTGTTGTCACCATGGGCCCTGAATCAGCTGCAAATGGCATTTAGCAGTATATATCTGGATGATAGCAAAAGCCAGGCCCTTTGCTAGTCCCCAGGTCCACTGTGACCATTTCCATCTACACTGTGATGTTTTGATCTTTAAATTGAATGTCGGTATTTTAAAATGAATACGGATTTTTAAAAAAATGCAAATCTACCTGCAAATCTGTGGAGATCCACTAATCCTGTGAGAAAATGGGGAACTACATTTGTGGGGGCAGTATCTGACTCTTTCCGGCAACCCACAAACACTTTCTTCCTAGGGTCAGGGGATACACTCTCTTCCTCCTTATGTCCCTTCTGTGACCCTTTGTCAGTGTGCAGGCTTCGGTGCCTTTTTTATTGTAATGGATACTGAAACAAAAACAATCAGTTGCTGCTAGCTAATCAGATTCCCTAGATCATTCAAATCCTTCAAGAACCTAGGGATAGACCTAGTGATAGGGTTTGATTTACAAATATATTATCCTTGGAAGAGTTAATGATTCGAATCTGCAAATAATATGAGAATAATCTGATAAATTAGATACAATTTGCTGTCTGATTAACCCTTTGAAATCCATCCAACACCATTAGTAACACAAATATCTCAAAAAGTACTCAATTGACAGAAGTCCTGATCACACAAATTATGGCCCTCATTACAACCCGAGCGGTCAGTGATAAAGCAGCGGTAATACCGCCAACAGGCTGGCGGTAAAAAAAAAAAGGAATTATGACCACGGTGGAACCCGCTCAGACAGTCAGCCACTTTAACACACTGACTGCCACAGCGGTAGCAACAAGCACCACGGCGGTAAACACCAACAGCCAGGCGGAAGACAATATACCGCCCACTGTATTATCTCGCACCTTTTCCGGGGCGGTACCAATGACATCAAAAGCACGGCAGAAACAGAACACAGAAGTCAAAGGACTCACCTCTGGAGACTCAGGGAACAACCACGACGCCATGGAGCCCGCGATGCACATTTTCCCGATGCTCGTCTACCTTTTTCTGCATTATGAGCAGCAACACGGGTGAAGACGACCACAGTGAGTACTGCTGCCTAGCACACATGGGAGGGGGAGGAAAAAGAGAGTGACACACACACGCAACACGCAACACCCCCCCCCCCAACACCATACACACAAACAGAAGCACAAACATTACATATTCACCCCATACCCCTCAGGGATAATGCAAGGACAAAATGAATGGAAGAAAGTGAGTGTAATATGATAAAATAACATGAATAAGTGCATCAAAATGCAAACGTATATACATATTTACAAAAGGCGGGACACTGCACAGTCCTCAATGTCTGTGGGCCACAGGGCCACATCACATAGGCCAAGGCCCCACCTCACACCTGCAACAACACAGAGAGAGCACTGCAGGGGCAGCAGGTCGAAAATACACATGTACCTCAGGGGGATGGGCAATGGGGGGGCACCTCAGCCCGAAAATGGTACAATGCAACTGGTCCTGGAGAGGGCTACATGCCCGTGCGATGTCCTGGGGAGTACAAGGCCACAGTCTCTCAAGTGGGTGGGTTGCCCACTGCTTGGTCCTGGGGAGTGCAAGGCCACAGTCTCTCAAGTGGGTGGTTTGCCAACCGCTTGGTCTTGGGGAGTGCAAGGCCACAGTCTCTCTAGTGGATGGCTTCTTCCACTGGTTCTGGAGGGGGCATTGTGCCCAGTGTGCTTCATCCTGGAAAGGATGCGGTGAGTGGATGGCTTCTTCCACTGGTTCTGGAGGGGGGCTTGTGCCCAGTGTGCTTCATCCTGGGAAGGATGCGGTGAGTGGATGGCTTCTTCCACTGGTTCTGTAGGGGGCCTTGTTCCCAGTGTGCTTCATCCTGGAAAGGATGTGGTGAGCGGATGGCTTCTTCCACTGGTTCTGGAGGGGGCATTGTGCCCTTTGATGCAGATCGTGGGGAGTGCAAGGTCACAGTCTCTCACCTGGGTGTCAAGCCTACAGGATTTGCAGGGCCCAGGATGCACTAAAGCCCATGGAGGCAGGACTACACACTCATACCGGCAGTGATGGCTGCTCAGTGGTGGCAGGGGCGGGGCTGGAGTTGGGGCTGACAGTGGTGGTGGTAGGCTCCAGCCCTTCCCCTGCAGCCTCAGACGGCTGCCCACTGGGGCTGCTGCTGCTTGCATTGGTGCTGGAGGCGGTGCTGACAGTGGTGGTGGTAGGCTCCAGCCATTCCCCTGCAGCCTCGGACGGCTGCCCACTGGGGCTGCTGCTGCTGGCAGTGGTGCTGGTGGCGGTGCTGGCAGTGGTGGGGGTAGGCTCCAACCCTTCCTCTGCAGCCTCGGACGGCTGTCCACTGGGGCTGCTGCTGATGGCAGTGGTGCTGGTGGCAGTGCTTGTGGCGGTGCTGGCAGTGATGGGGATAGGCTTCAGCCCTTCCCCTGCAGCCTCGGACAGCTGCCCACTGGGGCTGCTGCTGCTGGCAGTGGTGCTGGTGGCGGTGCTGCAAGTGGTGGGGGTAGGCCCCAGCCCTTTCCCTGCAGCCTCGGACGACTGAACCGCCATGGTTGGTGGTGGGAGCTCCGAATTAGTCTCAGCAACAGGCCTCCTGTCCTTCCTGCCTGCAGGTGCAGGCCCCTTCCCTTTCGCAGCTGGTGGTGCCTCCTTGCCCTTCCCTTTCACAGCTGGCGGTGCCTCCATGCCCTTCCTTGATGCACATGGTGCAGGCACACTTTCAGTGCTCCTGGCTGGTTCCCGGGATCCTCTCCCACCTGCAGTAGTTGTTGACACTACTGTGGCTGTGGACTGGGTGGCTGAGGTGCTCGCCTGGGTTCTGACCACCCCGGCCCAATGTGAAGGACGGGGGGAGTAGGGAAGAGGTCAGCGGTGGAGAGGAAAAGCTTCTTAGGGACATTGTGTTACGAGTCGTCCCATTTCTAGGGGGCGCTGCAAGGGGACTCTCTTATCTTGGACACTTATCTAGAGTCCCTTGCTGACTCCTGTTTGTTTCTCTTTTGGCCATGGTATACTTTTGAAGTACTACATTTGCTTCCTGGGCCTGCAACTCCCATAATGCACAGCCTGGTAGTCAGGAAAGCTGGGATTCTGTTTCCCATTGTTTTCTATGGGAGAAGTCTTGTTGCTCCTTTTCACCGGATCCTCTGCTCCAGGACTTGTGAGTATCTGAAACTACACACACCTGAGACCTATCCTGTGCAGCCCAGCTTTCAACTGCTTATCAGCAGCCATTTCCTCAAGATCCCCGTTGTGCATTGGAGTTCGATTCCTTTGTGTTACAGACCCTTTATCGGATGGTATTCTAGTTTTGTTCCTGTTCCTGAACCTGTTTCCTGTTTCTCTGCCCTGCGCCTGATTGTTCCAGCCAGTGTCTGCTTCCTATCTCTTAGCCTTGTACCTGTTTGTTTCCTCCAGAGCCTGCTCCCTGTTTCTCTGTCCTGCTCCTGCCTTATTTCAGCCTGAACCTGCTCTCTGTTTCTCCGTCCTGTTTACTGCTTTTTCCTACTCCCTGTATTCCAGCCCTGTCCTTGCCTGTTCCAGCCAGAGCCTGCTCTCTATTTCCCAGTCCTGTCTCTGTTTGTCCCAGCCAGATGTTTGTGCCCTGTTTTCCAGTCCTAGTCCTGCCTTTGCTTCAGCCTGAGCCTGTTCCCAGTTCTTGCCTCTGCCTCTTAATTTGTTCCCTTCTGTTTCCATTTCTTCTTGGTTATTTGTGTCTGGTAAGTGTTCTATCAGTCTTCACCAGTGTAAGTGTCCTCCTTTGTACTGGGGTTGGCTCCTGGTTTCCAGGAGGCAATTCCAGCCCCCATCCTTGTCCAGTGTTATACGTTGTCTTTCGTGCTTAACAGTGACAGTGTGCTATTGCTGTTTTCTCAGGAATCGCCACTGTGTTTCCAGCTGGACCCACAAGTGCATGTCTTGTGTAAGTCAGTACTTTCCTTGTTTGTGCTCTAGGGTCCAAAGACAGAATCACTTCTGCTGCCTCCTTTCTATGGGGCTGGCAGGGTGACTATCTGTAAGAGCAAACTGCACAGCGCCATTGACATTCCCTGTCAGTGTGGGAGGTTCTGTGCCTTACTCTGTGTACAACCCCAGCGTGTTTGTCCATTAGTAATCTGTTTCCTGTTTGTTCACACAAGGGTTGCTCTGCTTTTACTTTCCTGTGCCTGTCCATAGCTGTCCTTTCCCTGTATGCCTTTAGCTGCTTTTCTGCCCCAGTAGACTACCTCTTTAGGATATTCGGTGACCTCAAGGGGCGTCCCAACCAAAGTCCTGATCAGACCCACCGAAACTGTGACACATTGGGGGTGGGAAAAGGGTGAAGGTTTGGGAGTGGAGGAAGAGAATGTGGTTGTAGGAGGTGTCTGTCTACTGTGTTTGGGTGCAGGTGCATGGGCTGGATGCTATTGTGAGGTGGATGGCTGTTGGGTGTCTGAGTGCTTGCATTTGTGTACTTTGGGAGGAGGGGGCACAGACACAGTGGGAGAAGACACAGGGGACGTTTGCATGGATGTGGGGGTGGTGACTGCCAGTGAGGGGTGTGTAGTGATAGGCGTGCTGGTGATGGAGGTAGTGGATGAGGATGTAGTGCATGCAGGTGTGAGTGTAGACGCTACTGGGAGGGAGGTGGACGAGGAGGAGGAGGGTAAAACAGTGGAGGCAGTGGATGTTGATATGTCTGCATCTGGATGGTGTTTGTGTGAGTGCCTGTGGGATGATGTGTAGTGCTTGTGTTTGCCTGAACCACTCCTGGGTGTTGTCCTGTGTGCACGCTGGTCTGCCTGTGTGTTTGGGATAGGTTGGGGTTGAGGGGAATGGGATTGGGTGGAGTAAGTTGGAGGGGGAAGAATAGAAACAGGGACAATGGCTGCCATCAGAAGGGAGGCCAGAGCCTGGATTGATCTCTGTTGGGTCGCCATGCCAGAGTGAATGCCCTCCAGGAATGCATTTGTCTGTTGCAAATGGCCTGCCAGCCCCTGGATGGCATTCACAATGGTTGACTGCCCAACAGAGATGGATCGCAGGAGGTCAATAGCCTCCTCACTCAGGGCAGCAGGGCTAACTGGGGCAGGGCCTGAGGTGCCTGGGCCGAAGGAGATGTCCACCCTTCTGGGTGAGCGGGCACGGGAAACACGCTGAGGGGCTGCTGGGTGGGCGGTATGGTACGGGGGCGGCTGTAGTTGGGGTGGTCACAGAGGTGTCCCCCACCACCAGGGAGCTTCCTTCGGAGGAGGTATCACTTTCCGAACTGTCCCCTCCTGTCTCCACTGTGATGCTACCCTCGCCCTCCGTCCCACTGGTGCCCTCACCATCGGTGGATTCGGCCTCCTGGGCCATGTGGGATGCAGCTCCCTCTGTCGCCGGTGCCCCTGCTCCTCCACCAGATGATGCTAATGCACAGAAGGACAGGGTGACAAAATAAAAAGGGGGGGGAGAGACAAAGGATACACTTGGTCAATGGCTGCAACAACACCACTGTTGGCGTACACGACACACACACACTCAGGGAACAGCCCTACACATTAGGCAATGCACTACCAGTCACAATGCTAGTCACCAGGCCATAGACAGTAATACCCAACGCAAATAACAGCATACCTGAGACCCACAGACCTCTGCCCAGAAGTGGATGCCTACTAGCTTGGTTGGAGGTGGTTCACATCTTGCCCTGCCCAACATGGGACCTACCCTGCAATGTCCGGCCTGGCCTAGGGGCACCCACAGGCCCACACCCCCCATCCGGAGACCACTCCACCACACGCAAGTAGTATATTGGGAAACTGTACTCACCCTCTTGTGGCTGCAGTGATGCCCTCAAGTGCTCATCCAGCTCCGGATAGGCCACCAACAGTATGCGGACCATCAGGAGGGTCAGGTTTCGATGGGCACCCCTTCCTCGTTGGGAGGCCATCACCAGCTGGTCCTCCTCCATCTTCCTTGCCCAGCGTCTCAGGTCCTTCCACCGTTTGCGACAGTGGGTGCTCCGCCTGCCATAGACACCGAGGGTCCGCACATCCTTGGCGATGGCACACCATATACCATTTTTCTTATGGGTGCTCACCTGCAGAAATACACACATAGCAAAAGGTATCAGTCGCACCGTCCAGCCTGTTACACTCATGTCCCACCATAGCCCTCCCATCCCCTTACGCACAGGCATTACCCACCATACATGCAGCACGCAGCCCAGGGCCCTTCCACCAATCCCCCCCTACACAAGGACCTCACACACAGCACTCCATGCAATCATGCCCCATGCATCGTGCTCACAGTGTACTCACCTGTTGGTCTGGAGGTCCATACAGCATTCGGTACTGGGGTAAGACCCCACCCACCAGTCTCTCCAAATCCGCAGTGGTGAAGGAATAGAAAGGACATTCGGCCTCCTGAAGGCCAGGTTTCGTTGCCTCCATCTAACAGGGGGATCCCTGTACTTCTCACCCAAGAAGGTCTTCCAGATCATCATGGCATGCTGCATGCTGCACAACCTTGCCTTACGTCACCAGGTGCCTTTTCTGCAGGAGGAGAAGGCTGGAGATGGGCGTGTGGCAGCAGTGGACCCTGTGGACAGTGAAGATGAGGAGTCAGAGGATGAGGATGAGGACAACAGAAGTGCTATTATAAGACAGTACTTCCAATGACACACAGGTAAGACACTGTAATTACACTTTACATTGACAGTTTTGTATTTGACATTGTCACTGGCAGGCTGATTTTCCAACTTCTATGGCCACTTACTGTACCCTTTGGCATCTCTATTTTCAGATATTTGTGTCCCACTATCGCTCCTGGTGCATTGACTGCAGCCAACTACAGGTCATTCCTATGTATACATTACTGTACAGTTATATTGCAGTGTTTAAAGCTTGTTAAACAAATACATGGTTAAATGATTTGACAGACTCCATACTTGTATTTATTCAAATGGTGTTTATTTAAGTACTAATGATTAGAGGGGGATGTGCAATGGGCTGGGGTGATGATGGAGGGAAGTCCAGGATAGAGTCCAGTCTATTTGTATCACAGGTGCATTGTCCAAGGGGGCATAGGAAGTGGAGCAATGGCAGTTCAAGGTGGACAGGGTGACAAAGTGGGACACAAGGGTGACATTCAGGAGAGTCTTATTTCCTGGCGGGGGTCTTGGCAATAGTCTCTGGCTTCTTCCTGATTCACAGGGACCGTTTGTGGGGTGGTTCTCCTTCTGCAGGGGGTGGGGTGCTGGTGGCCTGTTGTTCCTGTGGCGGGGCCTCCTGTCCATTAGCGGCAGCAGAGGTGGAAGGCTGTTCATTGTTTTGGCTAGTGTCAGGGGCCCAATGGTGTGCCACTGCCTCCCTCATGGTGTTGGCCTGATCTGCCAGCACCCCTGCAATGGTGACCAGGGTGGTGTATCTGTCCTTCAAGTTCTCCCTGATCCCCAGGTACTGTCCCTCCTGCAGCCACTGGGTCTTCTGCAATTTGTCCAGTATCTGGCCAATTGTCTCCTGGGAATGGTGGTATGCTCCCAGGATGTTGGTGAGTGCCTCCTGGAGAGTCAGTTCCCTGAGCCTGTCCTCCCCCTTTCGCGCAGCAGTCCTCCCAGCTTCCCTGTTGTCCTGTGCCTCTGTCCCCTGAACCGTGTGCACACCACCACTGACCCCAGGTCCCTGATCGTCATGTGTTTGTGGGGTCCCTGTAGGGGTGGACACACTGCTGATTGATGTGTCCTGGGGGCAGAGGTATGGGCCCGCTGGGTGGGTACTGTGATGGTGTTTCCTGAGGTGGGAGGATCTGTGCTGGTATGGGACTGTGCCTGGGTTACCCAGTGTTGGTCATCCAGATCCAGGCATCCAGAGCTGCTGTCATCACTGTCATCACTATTGACCTCTTCTGGGGGTGGACTGGAAAGTGCTGGCACCTCCTCTCCGGTGACGTTGGGTGGGGGACCTGTGGGGATGTAAATGCAGTGTTATTGTTTCTGTGTGTGTCATCTTGTGCATGGGTGTATTGCCCTGAATGGTTGTTATTGCCCTGGCAGCTTTGCCTTGAGTGAGTAGTGATTTTGTGGGCTAGGTGATTCTCTCTAATGTGGATGCTTTAGTAATGGGTGTCCATGCAGGTCTGTGATGGGGGTCCGTGCATTGGTGTTACATGCAGGGCTTGGTATTGGGAGGGGTGGGTTGTGATGGTGGGGTGTGTGGGAGGTGGTGGAGTTATGGGAGTGAGGGCAAGGGTAGGGGTATGTCTGGCATGCAGTTAGGGGGGTGATAGTCATAGAGATTTGACTTACCAGAGTCCAGTCCTCCTCCTACTCCTGCCAGGCCCTCTGGATGCATGATTGCCAAGACTTGCTCCTCCCATGTTGTTAGTTGTGGGGGAGGAGGTGAGGATCCACCGCCAGTCCTCTGTACAGCTATTTGGTGTCTTGCTGCTGGGGTACGCACCTTCCCCCGTAGGTTGTTCCACCTCTTCCTGATGTCATCCCTTGTTCTGGGGTGCTGTCCCACGGCGTTGACCCTATCCACAATTCTCCGCCATAGCTCCATCTTCCTTGCAATGGATGTCTGCTGTACCTGTGATCCGAATAGCTGTGGCTCTGCCCGGATGATTTCCTCCACCATAACCCTTAGCTCCTCCTCAGAGAACCTGGGGTGGTGTTGCAGTGCCATGGGTGTATTGTGGGTGGTGTGGGTGAGGGTGTGTGGGGTGCTGTGTTGGGGTGTGGGATGTAAGGTGCGTGGATGGTGTATAGGTGATGGTGGTGTGTGTCTGTGGTCTTGTCTGTGGTTTTGCTATCTCTCTTGTCGCACTTGTTTGTAATAGTAAAGGGTTGTGGGTATTGTGTGTGTGTGTGTTTTATAGTGGTGTGTGGGTGTGGTGTGTGTTATGTGTCAGGTGTGTGTTATTCAAATTGTCCAATAAGGTGTTGTTTTGTTTGTGTGTGTATTTTGAGCGCGCCGGTATGTAGCGCCAATGGTTTAGCGCCATTAAATGTCAGCTGCGGTGATTCGTGGGTCATAATGCTGTGGGCATAGTTCTGTTGGCGTAACGGTGTGGGTTTTCATACAGTCAGTTTATCACTACCTTTGGGCTAGCGGACTTGTGTGTGTGGCTGTTTAGTGACGGATTGCTATGTGCGGGTCATAACATGGGTGGCGGTAATCCACTGCGGCGGCAGTATGTTGGCGGCAGTCAGCATGGCGGTAAGTGGGATTTACCGTCAATGTCATAATGAGGGCCTATGTCTTCTTGATAAAGTTCTAGTTTCATACATAGATTGTTTTAATTTTGTTCAGCAATTTTTGCTGAACCAGTGAACAAAACGACCTATGTAGCTAAAATTGGAAACGCTTTATCCCCACTGTACAGTTCCCCAGACTAGGATCTATACAAAATTTAACATGCTGAAATTTACCTGGAGAGACTGACCACAGGCCCAGTTTCATGCAGATTCGTTGAATGGCCCTAACGTTATAAATCAAGCGAAGCTGCCTTTTCAGTTTAAATTGAGACTTACCCATAACTACAAAGAAGGGACATATAACAGGTAATTGTAAAATAAGGTCCTATATTGCCAGTAAGGAATTCTGTTGACATCATAAACTACAAGGCTCAAGACCGAGTGGTTTGTAAATGTCACCAGAACCCTGAGACAGAACCATATTACACGTTTCCCATGATGTATTTTTATGATATATGTTTATTTATGGAAGTTTGCTTGAAAAGGGTGATTTTTTTTTCAAACAAGGAAATGCTTACAAAAAAACAGTAAGTGAAATACTTGACTATTATGTTTAGTTGTGCTTTGATAAAAAGAGAACAATACTTAATTATGTAGTTGGGATTATAGAATGTTTTGAAAAAACATCCTTTGGTATTTTAAAAACACATTCTGCCTGTAGAAGGGGGCATTTTTAAGTGCTCTCTGCTAGGTGCAGGTAACAATAAACATTGGTTGAACTAAGAATGTTCTTTTCAAAGAGATTGTTGCTTAAGCTAAGTAACACTGGAATGGAAGTAAATTTTTCTCAAAGTTTTAATGCTGACATGCATGCTCACTCCGCTCTCTCTTCAAAAACTCAAACAATTGCCAAAATTGTTAGCACACCGTGGAAGACCTTTGAAAACTGGCACTGTGCCGGTAAATCTGTGATGTCTGGTCACCCTTGCAGTAACTACCTTCACTTTGCTTGATGGGTATGTTTAGGGTATACCCTCTTTCAGCAGAGCAAGGCTTGGGTACCCATTCTTGAACTATTTAATACCTGTAGTGGGCACATGGATTGCTGAGTCCATTGATAAAAAGCATAAACAAGCAACGGCCAATAGAACTGACATTGGATAGTCTGCAATTTTGTTAATTATTTTCTATCTGCAAATATATAAAACAGGCTTTAAAGGATTTAACACATAAAAGGGGAAAATGGAACCGCCTAAGGTAGTGTGGCATGTGTTTGCAAAAAAAAAAAAAAACACAAGTACAAAATTAACCATTGTCAAAAAAAAAGCAATGCAGACTTGCGAAAACCAGGTCTATAGACATTAATGATGATGCTTTAGTGCTGCTGTTTCTATGCTACGATTTTTGTTTTCAGTCAGAATGTCAGGTACCATGCAAAACAGATAAACTAAGAAACTGAATTTATTTACTGTACTCTAGGAGCTGACTCTAAGCTCACACAGATAAGTTACACAACCGTGTTACCATTCAAACATTAGACAACTTAAAGAATGCAACTTGTCATCACCTGACTGCTCTGAAATATCATTCTACGTCAGAGAATTGTAAATAATTTTTTTTTTTAAACATGAAATTAAAGCAGAGATTACCCCATCAGCCCTGTCACTGAAATGAACTACTTTTTAGGATGGCAGCGCACCTACGCATAAGCAAAATGTGGTACTTCACAGTGAAGACCAACATTGGCTACACTGAGCCCATTGTCTGATGCTGTATAATGTCAGCGCCATAAGCCTGCGCTACTATGCACAGTGTTCTAATAAATTATAACTAGATTTTGCTTTTTGCAAACTGGTGTAAATCATTCCAGTATGTTTTTAGAAACTAAGGTTTAAAAATAATTGTATATCTGGACAGTTGGGTTTGTGAGAGGTTTGCCAGAGTCTCACAGGATTGTCAATTAAAAATTGAGCTTTCTGATTGCCCCTGGGAGCTTTTTTCCCCTTGACCACTCGCTCCTGCAGGAGGCAGACTCCTGTGGGAGTAAGCGCTCTGATTGGCTGCCAGTAACATGAGAAAAATGTTGCTGGCAGCCATTACAGGTCTCAGGGACTTAGGGGCCAGATGTAGGAAGCCTTTTGCGCCTCGCAAACAGTGAAAAATGCAGTTTGCGAGGCGCAAAAGGCCTTATGCGATGCAGAGTCACATTTTGCAAGTTGGCACCAACTCGCAAAATGTGAATCCGACTCGCAAATAGGAACGGGTGTTCCCTTCCTGTTTGCGACTGCATCGCGATGTAGAGTTGCTTTGTGACCGCGAAAGCGGTCGCCAACCAACTCACAGTTACCATCCACTTGAAGTGGATGGTAACTCATTCGCAAAAGGGAAGGGGTCCCCATGGGACCCCTTCCCGTTTGTGAATGCCACAAAAAATATTTTTCAGAGCAGGCAGTGGTCCTAGGGACCACTGCCTAATCTGAAAAAAACGAAACTAAATGGTTTTGGTATTTTTTTCTTTTTGCAGCTCGTTTTCCTTTAAGGAAAACGGGCTGCAAAAAGAAAAAAAAAACTGCTTTATTTAAAAGCAGTCACAGACATGGTGGTCTGCTGTCTCCAGCAGGCCACCATCACTGTGAGTGCCTAGACTCGCTATGGGGTCGCAAACTGCGACCCACCTCATAAATATTCATGAGGTGGGTCTTTGCGACCCCATAGCGAGTCGCAGAAGGTGTCTGAGACACCTTTCTGCATCTCGTATTGCGAGTTGCAATTTGCGAGTCGCTATGACTCGCAAATTGCAAGTCGCAATTTCTTACTTACCTACATCTGGCCCTTAGTCCCCTATACTGGATTAAAAAAAAAAATCATATAAGAGGGCAGGGTAGAGATACCCTGACCCCCCCAGGCCATAATGGGGGGGACACAGAGGGACCCCCACCCGGGGCCAAAATTATAAAAAAAAGTCTGCAAATTTTGCAGCAATCCCGCAGGATCAGAGCCCCCAAAAAAATGGCAGCCACATTCTTTATTTGAAGGGAGGAGGGAGTGCGCCCGAGCGGTTTTCGTGCCCCTGGAACCCCGTCCCCCGGGGTCCAATTTAGTTATCATGGGGAAGGGAGAGTGTGGCCCGATTCTCACATAGGATTAGGCCTTGGGGACCCCATTCCCCAGGGGCCCAAAGTATTTTTAAGGAGAGAAAACTGGAGCAGCTGCCACTTCCAGAGTCTTTAAAGCATTGCATAGTTTGTGCTTGTTGTTTCCAGTGCTGAGCACCGGCACTGAGGGCTGCCACTTATTTTTATGCCTCAAGCATTTACTGTGAGCAAAAGACACATGTGGGAAAGAAGGAGGAAGAGAAAAACGAAAAAGCATCACAATGGGAGAAAGCAGAAAGGTGCAAGAGTGAACTGAAGGGGGAGGAAGTGGCTGTAAATGTATTAAAGAGTCCCAAGATGGCTTCAAGATGATGCCGCCTCAGTATTCTGTATTTGCACATTTAATTGCAGCAGCCACGTGTTTAAGAGGAGGGCTCTGAGCACCGGCTAATTTTTATTTACAAATTAAACACTGCTTTAAAGGCCATGAGGACCCCATCCCCCAGGACTGTGGCTTTAATAAAAAGGGAGGGGGCCATGTGGCACCACCCTCCCTGAGATTTGATTGGCCTCGGTGACACAATCCCCTAGGGCCTGCTCATTTGCTGTGTCCCAGGGAGTCCACCCCTAGGTCACAGTGGTTGGAAACGTGTTTGCTTCCGCCTGGCAGGAACATTTTCATATATCCTGCCAAATAGGAGCAAATTCAAAATCTGCTCCCAGCGGGCGGGAGCTTTAAAAACGCTCCTGCTGGCTGGGGCCAAACTTCTATCCTGTTTTGCGGGTAGGGAAATAGAACAACAGATTGCTCCCACCTGGAAGGAGCAGTACAAATGCTTCTCCCTCCACCTGGGAGCAATGCTGGCTCCCTTAGCATGTTGAGTGCTGGTTGTGGCCATGGGGGGCCTTGGGCTCATCCGCAGCCCCTGATATGTGCTTGGGAGGTTCCCCAGGTAAAAGATGCAGGGCCAGGGGATGGGATACCCAGCGGCAAAATAGGTTTGGGGAGGGCCCTTTTAAAAATGGCCTTGAATTGTGTTTTCCCTACAATTACACATTGAAAAATTATCTGAAATTCTTGATGGAGGTGAACATTCCTCTTCTTCTATGTTAATACTATACAATGGTGATCCCACCATTTTCCAGGCTGATGGACAGCTCAGATTACTAAAGTTACCCTCTCATGTTTCCAGATGCTTTTGATGGAGCATTCTTGATGCAGAGGAATAAGAAAGAAAGAAGCACTTACTCCATACATGAGGAAGTACCCATGTTTGGAGGTGTTAGAGAGCAAACATTATTAATATAAAATTGTGTCACTAAAACATAATGTAGTAATATGTATTAAAAGGCCTAACTGAAAAACGTGTGTTAGAAAAATAAACGTGTGGCTTGGAAAAGTGGCTACCCTGGTGTCAGCCATAATGAAGTTCGATGTTAAATAATAAATGCTAATAGAAATATTCCGATTAGTCATAATTACATGTACAGACAAGAAGATTATTAACATGTATTACAAAAACGAATCAAAATTATTATTAAATGTTTTGTTCTTCGTGTTTAGCATTAGTTAAAAGTCCCACGTTTTAGTATTTGTCCAGAAACAGTTTCATTTATTGTACTTTTCGCGAGTTAATAGTTGCAACATTTACAATAGCCGTTAGTTTTTGGCAGGAAGCGACATGTCATGTTTCTATGTAGTTTTAAATGTAATTTTTGTACAGAAGCTGTTGACCGGAAAGGAGCGTAAGAAGAAAAAAAGAGATAAATCTGAAGCACAGATCAAAGTTTATTGACTGTCACTAAACCACCTCATAGTGTTATCCAATAGAGGCTTAGCTAGTAACTTTTGGGACTTTTATATAGCAAAGCTTTAGGTGATGTATTTCAGTTCTCCATTTTCTGAGCTTCCATTCAGTTCTGCATTTTTAGAAATTCATTTAATTCCATTCAGTCAGTTTACCTTCTCTTTTAGCTCCATGCAGTTCAGCTCTTTGCAATTTGCTCATGGATAAGAGTTCAGATATACTAGGCCCAACTTTAATGAACTCTTGCCCCATTCATGTTCCTGTTGCCTGATGCTGCTCTCTGAAGACCCGCAGTTCCTTCACTCTGCTGATGAAAACCCTGCAGACACTCTTTCATTTAGGAGAGGTGTAACCAATGTGCATTTGTTTTGCTTTGCAGGTTTTTTCTTTAGAAAATACAGCCGCTTATTATGATTAGCGCCGTAGTTAGATGTTTTCCAAATTCGTTTTTGTCTTGTTTTCATTTTTGCATGAAGCCCACACATGCATTTCAAATTAGAGTGTTAGTTACAGTTGCCTGACCTAACATTTTATTTTGAATGTATATTAATTGATTGTGATTAACTCAACTGCACAAACTAAATGTATGCTGTTTCTATTATTCACTTAATTCTATTGTTGTTCTGTGTTGTTCTTTTGGAGTGTTTAATAGTAAATGCATTGGCAAGACTGAGATTTTTCAGACGCTTTGGACTGCCTGTGTTGTGTCTGTATTTCTATAATTTGGTCTTGTGCATTATTTCTGTGATTTTAGCATTGTTAATGTGAGGATAATAAATGTTTAAACTTTACTAGACTGGTGTGGTGATTTAAGGCCACATAGGCCATGATGTATAACTTACTGACTCCATATTGAATATGTTGATTATTTGATGTTATATTTGATTATTATTGGTTTATATTGTCTGATTGGATGATCTCACACTCCTATCTGAGTCAAAAGATTTGAGTCGACCTCTGAGGGTAGTAGGTGTCACTGCCCTATTACATGTCACCTTAGCCTGACATAAGAGGTCACAGAATTTGGTAGCAAAAGAAGATGATTATGTCACAATAGGAGGGAGTCATCCTGAATATGAGCGATTTGGTTTTACCAATGTTTGTTCAAAATTCTGATTTTTGGGGGGAAATTTGGTTTTGCCAATGCTTGTTTAGATCAGACTAGGTATGTTCCCAGTGTTGTTTGAGTTCTGAGTAGGGTTTGCACTTGCAATGCTTTGGCAAATCGCAGATGAATTGTGATGTATTAGAGAAGTAGGCAGTTTGCACACTCCAACATAGTTGAGTAGGGAGTTTGTGTACTCCAAATGGTGAGTGTAGAGAAGTCATTGCACTTCAAGTGAATGTGGTGCTTTTTACTCAAAAACTGCCCACATGGTTGTTGGTGTACAGACCCTGCGTGGTCTATTGTACAAGTGTATAAGACACTTGGTTGTTGTTGTAACTTGTTTGCTGTGTTTGGTCAATCGGGTATGGTTGACAAATAATATTCTAGTGTGTGTGTTAAGGGAGTGTAGTGCTAGTTTGACAGGTACTAAGTGATTCCTGAGTGAGCAGGGAGGATCTGGTATTAATCAAGGGTGAAATTTGCAGGTCTAATTTTACTTGCGCATGAGAGAAAGTTAAAGTCGAAGGAGTAGCTGTCAGAGTTAAAAGCCGTAGTCGAAAATTCCATAAAGCTTCCAAAGTGATTAAGCCCCTACCTGTAGCAGCACACAAGTTTTTTGCTTTAGTGCTTGCAATATTTTTTAGTTTTTGAGTGAATCGAGTTTGGAGGCTTTGTCAGCCGATGTGTGAGCGAGTATGATGTATTTAGGTCTGCGCTGGGATAGGTCGGTTGGTGAAAGGAGCACCAACGGATTGGTGAACAACCGTGAACAGCTAATGATCGAGAGTAGCAAGCAAAAAGTATTTTGGGATTGATTTACTTCCTGTTTTGAATTTAATTTGTAGTTTTGAGTTAATTAAAGGTAAAAATGAAAATTTTCAAAGTGTTAAAGAATGCGATAAAAGGAGATGCTTTCATTCAAGTCAGAATAGGAGAAATTGACCCACCAGAAGATACACCCGCATACATAGTAATTGACGAGAAGGGTCCCTCAGCATGTATATGGTTAAAACAATGGAGCAAAATAACAGAGAAGGAAAGTAATTTAGCGTTTCCTGCTCATTGAAGTTTTAACAAGAGAATTTTAGAAAATTTAAGGAGAATACTTTATGAATTAAAGCGCCTTCCGAGACCAACACAATTTGAAACTTTAGATGTTTGGGATTTAGTAGCCAGACAACAAGAGAAATTTGAGAGTTGAATGAGAAACGCCGAGAAAACCTTGCTAGAAGCAAACAAGTTTGGAGGACAGAAACCTTACAGTTTATTGGAATGTTTTCTGCAATATCACAAGACAAAGAGGACAGAGTTATACCAAAGAAAAAGAATAAGGATCTTAAAGAAATTGAGTCGAAGGCAGATGAAGTTAAGAGGTCTCTGACTTATGATAGTGACTCTGATGATGAATTTATAAAACAAGTATTGAGAAATCATCCTCCTCCATAAGGAGCACGAGGCAAGGCCAAGTACTAGTACTAGTTCAAGTGCACCACCTCCAGTAGTGCTAACACAGAGCCAAGTACAGGTTGCAACTAATGTTCCTGCCATTACAGTTACTCAGACTCCTGTGATTCAAATTGCAGCTCAGCCTGTAGTTTATTCTACAATTCCTGTTGTTAGTACTACATCGAGTATTTCAGTACCGGTGACACCACAGATTGTTCAAAGTTCAGTAATAGCCCAGGTGGAGTCTACACCTAATTTAGTGACTCCAGTGCAAGTCCAGACAATGCCAAGGTATACTCCTGTAACAGTAATGCAAACAAGTTCCTGAGTACTTACAGGTCAGAGGTCTGGAGTAATTTACTCGAGCAATCAGAATGCTCCATCAAGTTCAGAAGCATTAACAGTTGGACTCTTGCTCTAGGCGAGACTACTGGTTTAAGGATGATAGCACTTTTGTTTGTAGGTGACTAGGCGAGTCCTCCAACAAGTCGCAACCGTTGGCCCAGCCCTCCTGGCTTATAAGCAGTACCTCACCAAAACCCAAATAGTAAAAGGTGATTTGTGGCAGACTTTACGCATGGACTCAAGAGTGTGACATTTCAGGGAAGTCGTGGTTAAATAGAGGTTACCCTTTTCTCACATGAGCAACAAGTTTTGTTTATACACAAGCAATGAAGGAGATGCAGCAACGTTTTCAATAGGTTTTATTAACAAGACTGCAATCTACTGTAAATTGCATGTGCTACAATGATTAGGATAATGAAAAATGCAAGAAACAGATTGTAAAAACGAGAGTCATGAATATAAAGACCCCCACCATCTTGCAATAACATGAGAATTGACATAGGCCCTTATATCCTAGCATGATGAACCTAATCTGTAGCCTAAAGAGAGCTAGGTGTGTTAAACCTAATCTACCAGTACCATGTCCATGAGAAGAGCCCCCAAACCCTTGTTACCTTGGAATGAGGTCTCTAGATCAGACTCCGTGGAGATATGAAGGCTGGGTCTGCATCAAGGTGTTGTGCAGCATAGATAGTGTTGATGGCATCTGGTAGGAATCCCTCTGATAACCCTGCATGCGTGACATGTATTTATACAGATCTTGTAGGACCCCCTGACACAGGCATGGTCCCAAACAATAGATAAGAAGGCCTGTTTGGGGTGCACTTATATAAACAATTCCCTGAAAACGTACATTATGTTACTGTCACATGTAAGTGGGAAAATACATGATGTGAATACCTACAGATATCACTTATCTTTGACGCTGGTAGTGACGCATTCACAGAGTGGCACTGATAATGTGAAATTAAAACATCTTCCTAACTACAAACATAGCAGCCATTTTTGGAAGAAATAATTAATTAAATAAATGCATTAAAAAAGAGCAGGCTAAGTAGGTTAAAAGTCCCTAGGTTCTGGGGGCACAGGCCTGCAAGCCAAAAGGCTAAGCTATCTCCTGATTCCCAATAAAACCAAATAGGATCCACTACACCCTACCAATTGCCGGAACAGGTATGACGCCATAATGATGATGCCAGAGAAGGCGAATGAACCAAAGCTAAAATGCTCTGGACTAAAACAAGCTAAAATCATATTGCAATATAACTAAAATCTAATTAAAAAGTTGTTACAAATAGCTAAAACATACAAAGAGACAAAACGTCGACCATGACAAGCACAGCAGGCCAAAGTTAAAGGCAATGTTGTCAAAACTTTAGAATAAGCCAATGGTCAAATTAATTTAACAGTAGTCATGATCTTGAAGAATGTCGTCAAAGCCATCGAAAGGAAGGGTATTCAGAAAAGAAATCACATCATCAGCTTGATGACAGGATTGGGAGATGGATCCATAGACCAGTAGAGTGCAGCAGCCTCAGCCACAGGATCACCCGTGAGGGCAGCACCATCCAAAGTGCCTAAAGGAGCCAGTTAGTCCACCAAGGTGGCTCGTATGTGGCCTCGAGAATCAGCCTCAGTCTCATGGGGCACGACTGTGAATGAACCCTCATCGGGAACATCAGAGGTTCTTCTGCCACAGGAGGCACAGCAAAGCACACTGAAGGTAGATGTTCGAAGAGGCACCAGGTGCAACAAAAGACTGGTTGCACACACCATAAGACTGGTCAGAATGAAAGTGACCAATCATGCTCCAATTCTTCCAGCAATGGAGCACCAAAGAACTGTACCATGCAATCATGGCACAGCTGTGTAGCTCCATCACTCTGCTTAGCTGTGAAGGCACAACCACTGCGTATCAGGAACAGCAGCAGCAGTATCCCGCCAATCAATGCCAAAGTCACAGGAAAGCCACCAAAAACACTTGAGTGAATGGATGGCTGAAGGAATGACTCCGAAGACAGTCTGGAAGATGGCCACAGATCCATACCCGACAGCCTTAAAGAAGTGCACCATCCCTGTAGTGCTTGAAGCGCTGAATGTTCTGGATACCAGCGCTCCAAAGTGCTTGGGGAAGTTCGTATTTAATAGGGATTGTATCTCGGCTAATGATCTTGCTATCTGGAGAGCATACGTCTCTCTAAGCGATGTCAACGCAACGTATTTCTGGAATATTGATGTTAAACGGGCTGAAAACAGCCCTGGGCAGTTCTTGTAGCCTTGGGGCAAATGACGGAAGCGTTTTTGTGAGCCGAATGAGAATGCACTCAGGTCCCGACTTTCGTGTGCTAAGTTTTGGCAGAAAAAAACATTGGAGATATCCAAGGTTGTTTTGAATTTTTTGCGCACCATGTTGTAAATTAGTGCTGTGCTGTGTGAATTTTGTATTGCGTATGTGTGTGTATGACTGTTTAAGTGTCTGTAATCCAAGACTATTCTATACGAATGGTCGGGTTTTGCAACGGGGAATAACAGGTTATTCATTGCAGAGACACAGGGCTCAATTACACCCTGGTACTCAAGCTGAGTGAGGATCTTCCTCACTGGAGCTTTGACTTCATGTTTGTCAGGATATTGAGGCTGAGGCTGGAGTGTAGACCTAACAGCTATTACAAGGTAAGGAGAATCCTTATCCCAACCTACATGGTTGCGGTCTAGAGCAAGTGCCTGCGCTTAAGCTGGGTTGACAGCATAGGCTTGTTTTACTGCTTCTGAAACAAGATCAGAGAAAGAGGGCAAAATGACATCTTCCCCACGTGGAAGCTTACTGACGTGCTCCGGTGGCCAGTCACTTTCGGCCAATATGATACCACAACTAAGTTCATCCCAGAATATCACACTAATGGTGCACTCTATGTCTCCCTCAATCTGGATATTTAGATCATGAACCCTGTCGGTGGGAGAATGCACCCATCCGCAGTTTCGACTGCAATAATGTCGCTAGTTGCTGTTGCATCCAGATGATCTTTCAGACTCTGCTGACATATCGTGACTTCTGCTGCGCTGTCCAGCAGTGTCACTGCCCACGTCTTGTTCTTCAGCAATGTTCTCATGTTTACTGGCATTTTTAATTGACAGTGCTTCCACCTTTTTTATTTTAAACTGTGGCTTTTGTTGTGGGGACTCATCTTCTTTTTTGTCTGAACACCGCAGTGAGTCTTTCTTATTTTTCACCTAGTCAGGACATTGGTCTGACCGGCCCACTATCTTTCTACGTCTATCCAGTGCATCCTGAAAGGAACAAGAGGGGCGTGAATCAGTCAGGAGCTTTTATATTTTCTCTATTTCTGAGATTATGGGGGTCATTCTGACCCTGGCGGGCGGCGGGCGCCGTCCGCCTGGCGGGAACCGCCACTTGGTCGCTCCGCGGTCAAAAGACCGCAGAGGCCATTCTGACTTTCCCGCTGGGCCGGCGGGCGCCCGCCAAGGGAGCGCCCGCTGGCCCAGCGGGAAAGGCCCTGCAACACAGAAGCCGGCTCCGAATGGAACCGGCGGTGTTGCAGGGGTGCAACGGGTGCAGTTGCACCCATGGCGATTTTCACTGTCTGCTATGCAGACAGTGAAAATCATGCTGGGGCCCCCAGGGGCCCCACAACACCCGTTCCCACCATCCTGTTCCTGGCAGTAAAAAACGCCAGAAACAGGCTGGCGGGAAGGGGGTTGGAATCCCCATGGCGGCGCTGCTTGCAGCGCCGCCATGGAGGATTTGCCCAGACAGGGGAAATCCGGCGGGAAACCGCTGGATCCCCTTTTCTGACCGCGGCGGTCAGAATGGGCAGGAAAGCACCGCCAGCCTGTTGGCGGTGCTTTCCGTCGTTCACGGCCCTGGCGGGTTTTACCGGGTTTCAGCCCCTATATCTCCTTTTGGAGGTCTCCGGGTGTGAAGCATCTGCTCTCTGACTTCATCTGTCTTTAATTTGCTTTTGTTTACCCCAGCGCTTTTTAGAACCCTCTTGTGTTTGTTTGCTACATTCCTTAGGGGTGGTACTCTGTGTTTCAGGCTTTTTCGGCTTGGCTCACAAACTATCCCATCCTATTCTAGTATAGGTATCAGTAATAATTTTCAGTAGCTGTTTCTCCTGTTCAAAGTATGGAATCTCTCTGAGCCACTGGTGTATAGGCAACGCTACAGCTTCCCCTTTAATATTACTGAGTATTATTGAGGAGATTGTGTCGAAGTTACACATCAGTTTCATAAAATCTAGGGCTAGAGAGGCCCCATGTTCGTTCTATATTTGTTTTAACACTTCCGGTAAATTGGCAAGTGTCGGGGTACCATGTGTGGTGGTATAAATCACAGCAAAGACTGTAACCCATGTGGCGCAGTCATCCACTGAGGGAGCCATCCACAATGGCAAGCACATTGTGAGAATACCATGTTTTTCCTGTGGCCCCATATGTGGAAACACAGCTTCCAGCTGATAAGTTTTCTAGGCTATCCAGAACGGGATTTTGTCTGGGCACTTTGCCAATGATAGAATGTACTGTTTGTGGGTTAATCCCAGTAGTGGCCAATTGGTATTCAGCAGGTGCTGGACGCACTGGTGTTGTGTTTAGTGTTAGCATTACGAACTGAACAAGTCGTCTATATAGTGTTACTAGCTCAATGTATAGATTGTGAAGTTCAGTTGCCTGCATGTTTTGTACGTACACCAGGGTGAGGTGTATATGTGGCAAACATTGGCCACGTTGGTCCTTTATTACCTAAGGGACCTAATCTCACAGGTTGTATTACGTATGGTAGGGCACCATTAAACCAGTTCTGATGTTCTTGATAAGTAATCAGTATTTCAAGATACTGGTATGCTTGGTACCGTTGTGGTCCATTTGCAATTCTGTATGTATGAAATGTAAATGAGCTAGGGTCTTCCTCAGGAAAGGTAACCCAAGAGTAGAATGTTTCTGTTTGGTAAGCTTCCTGAGCTTCTACAATTAATATAACATCCCCGCCCTCATCACCTAAGCCTTGCACTATCACATGTAGCGTTAATACATGTCTGACATTCTCGGGTATGTCTATGGCGTTGACCATATTGTAAAATGGGTAAAGAGATGGAACACCAAATGGGGAAAAAGTCCTTTTAAGAGTTTGAGCTTGAACAACCTACAGCCAAGTAAGAGGCTCCCTGTTCAGCTGAAGAGGATTATCCCAAAGACCAGGGACATCTCTGTATAATGGTACTTAGGGTACCTGTTGTGGGTGAGACAGTGATACTCAGGGCTTCCATAAATTAGTGCCAAAACACCATCATTGGTGGGAACATGTAGTAGTCGGGCTCTTGCTCTAAGCAAGACGGCTGGTTTAGGGATGACAGCACTTTTGTTTGTAGGCGACTAGGCCAATCCTACAAGTCGCAACTCCTGGCTCACAAGCAGTACCTCACTGTAGGAAGCTGGCTCTGTATATACTATCTAAAAATGAGAGATAGTGTGCGCAGAGTCCAGAGGTTCCCTTAAAGGTTGATAGTGGCAATAATAGATAATACTAATGCTCTATTTGTGGTAGTGTGGTCGAGCAGTACGCTTATCAGAGGGAAGTGTTAAGCATTTGTTATACACAGACAGGCAATAAATGGGAACACGCACTCAAAGACTTAATTCCAGGCCAATAGGATTTTATATAGAAAAATATTATTTTCTTAATTTATTTTAGAACCAAAAGATTCAGAATTCAAGTAAGTACATAAATTGTAAGGTGCTTGGCATAGGTAAATATAGAACTTTGAATAAAAACAGTAATGTACACAATTTAGCATAAAATGGCAATAAGCTATTTTAAATGTGGACACCGCAAAATTCAACAGTTCCTGGGGGAGGTAAGTAAAGGTTAGTTTGTCAGGTAAGTAAAGCTCTTACAAGTTCAGTCTCCGGGGCATAGGCAGCCCACCACAGGGACGGTAGGGTGCAGAGGTCAAATAGGGGCCCAAATAACATAGGCGCCTATGGAGACTAGGGGTGGTCCGGTTTCAGTCTGCTAGCAGGTAAGTACCTGCGTCCTTGGGGAGCAGACCAGGGGGGTTTGTAGAGCACTGAGGAGTCCCAAACAGGCACACAAAATACACCCTCTGCGGCACAGGGGCAGCCGGGTGCAGTGTGCAAACAAGGAGACGGGTTTTGTGTTGAAATCAATGGAGGGACCCGGGGGTCACTCTTGTGATGCAAGGGGCTTCTCGGGACAGCCACCGAGTAGGCAAGAAGGAGGACCTGAAAACCCAGCAGAGAAGAAGGAGACAACAACTGCTTTTGCCCCAGCCCTACCGGCCTGTCTCCAGATTCAAAGAACCTGCAACAGCGACGTTCCTGCAGGGGGAGGTGAGAAGCACCCAGTACAGGCTTTGTTCCTGGTCACAGAGTGCACAAAGGCACTCACCCTATGTGGCCAGAAACTAGTATGGAAGCGGGAGGCTGGCAGAGACCAGTCAGCCTAGTACTAGCAGATGGGCTGGCATGCAGGGGGTATCTCCAAGATGCCCTCTGAGTGCATTTCTCAACAAATCTCATACTGGCATCAGTGTGGATTTATTGTGCTGAGACGTTTGATACCAAACTTCCCAGTATTCAGTGTAGCCATTATGGAACTGTGGAGTTCGTGTTTGACAAACTTCCAATACTCTTTATGGCTACCCTGCACTTACAGTGTCTAAGAATTGACCTACACACTGTAGGGGCATAGTGATCATGCAGCTATGCCCTCACCTATGGTATAGTACACCCTGCCTTAGGGCTGTGAGGCCTGCTAGAGGGGTGGCTTACCTATGCCACAGGCAGTGGGCTGTGGGCATGGCACTCTGAGGGGAGTGCCATGTCAACTTAGTCTTTTTCTCCCTACCAGCACACACAAGCTGTGAGGCAGTGTGCATGTGCTGAGTGAGGGATCCCCAGGGTGGCATAATTCATGCTGCAGCCCTAAGAGACCTTCCCTTGACAAAGGGCCCTTGGTACCAGGGACACCATTTACAAGGGACTCATCTGTGTGCCAGGGCTGTGCCAATTGTGGAGACAAAGGTACAGTTTTAGGGAAAGAACACTGGTGCTAGGGCCTGGTTAGCAGGGTCCCAGCACACCTTCAATAAAAGACAACAAAAGGCAAAAAGTTAGGGGGTAACCATGCCAACAGTGGCATTTTTCTACACTCACCAAAACCCAAATAGTAAAGGTGATTTGTGCAGCCTTTGCGCATGGACTCAAGAGTGCGACATCTTAGGGGACTCGTGGTTAAATGGAGATTACCCTTTTCTCACACGAGCAACAAGTCTTGTTCACACACAGGCAATGAAGGAGATGCAGTAAAGTTTCAATAGGTTTTATTAACAAGACTACAATCTACTGTAAAATGCATGGGCTGCAAAGATTAGGATAATGAACAATGCGAGAAACAGAATGGTACAAACGAGAGTCATGAATACAAAGACCCCCGCCATCTTGCAATAACATGTGATGTGAAATAAATGTGAAATAGGTCCTAATGCCCTAGCATGATGAACCTAATCTCTAACCTGAAGAGAGCTAGGTGTGTTAAACCTAATCTGCCAATACCATCTCCATGAGAAGAGTCCCCCAACCCTCGCTACCTTGGAATGAGGTCTCTAGATCAGACTCCGTGGGGACACAAAGACTGGGTCAGCATGAAGGCCTTGTGTAACAGAGCTAGTGTCAATGGCATCTGATGGGAATCCCTCTGATAACCCTGCCTGAGTGAGATGTATTTATACAGATCTGGTAGGACCCCTGATGCAGGTATGTTCCCAAACAATAGATAAGAAAGCATGATTTGGGCCGGCAATTATATAAACTATTCCCTGAAAAGGTACACTATGTTACTGTCACATTTAAGTGGGAAAATACATGATGTGAATACCTACGTATATCACTTATCTTTGACGCTGGTAGTGAAGCATTGACAGAGTGGCACTGATAGTGTGAAATTAAAACATCTTCCTAACTATAAACATAGCAGCCATTTTGGAAGAAATAATTAAATAAATGCACTAAAACAGAGCAGGCTAAGTAGGTTAAAGCCACTAGGTGATGGAGGCACAGACCTGCAAGCCAGAAGGCTAAGCTAGCTCCTGATTCCCAATAAAACCAATTAGGATCCACTACACAGTTCTAGTCACAATTGGTTCAGCAGTCCATTGTATACCCAGGGAAATACTGAGAGCAACGTACAGAATCTTGTTAATACTAATGCAGAAATGGAGAAACTCAATGCAACTTCAGAAGCTATGTCTCCAATTAATCAGACTTTTGATAGAACAGGCCCACTTACAGACTTAACTTATTGCAGGACTTCACAAAATTTGGAGAAGTCAAATTCAGATTCTAATTAAATTTTGATGACACCAGAGACAGTAATGAGTCCGCATTGTAATACTCCATAATGCATGCCCAATGTGAATGATAATGTTTACTTACGAGGTTTGACAGCTCAACAATTAACAGACTGGTTGGAGAAAATGAGTGGAGTGACAACAGTTGCTGAAGGGGAAAGAACACTGAATCTGGCAAGATTAAAATCAGGCATAAATTAAATGATTGAGGGAACACTTGAATTAACTAGAATTGACTCGTATAATGAAGATGAGTTACGCTTCATGGATAAAGATGTCACAAACACAACAGGTTTGGCAAATCAGAAATTATCAGAAGTTGATGAGAAATATGAAGAAGATATTGAGAAATCAAAACCATTGAAAAGGAGTTACAGATTAGAATTCGATTCAAAAGACATTGCGAACATGAGATCACCTCGAATGAAAATTCACATTAGAGAACTAATTCAAAGTATTCAAACATGGGGAGCATTAGATAAATGGGAAGGCAGATGTGTAAAGAAAATGGATCAGATTAAAAAGGAGTCTGCAATTTGAACTCTAATGATGCATAACAGATTGATAGTCCAGTAAAGATAGTACCAATTAGAGAAATTCCTGAAGGGAATTATGTTCATGTACCTTGGAGCGGGAATGATATTTTGTCATTCACAAATAATTACTCAAGATTGAGAGAAAAGCCAGTGGAATGGTACCAGGAGACAGATTTGTGAAACTCGCAAAATGCCTGTGGGAGATATTTCACACCTTGTTAGAAGTAGTGGGCCCAGCTGATTTATGGGTCAAGTGCAAAAGGAGTGGTGGCTGGCCAACAAGAGAGCCTCCATGAGATCCAGTTACAGGTGCACCATCTTCTCATGTAATGAAAAGCTATTATAAAGTGATTACATTTTTTAAAATAAGAATTTCCCCTAAAAGCATTGATTGGCAGAAAATTGAAAGGGCAGCACAGGAAGCAAAGGCATCAATACATGCATAGAATGAAGAATTGTTGCAGGCACTTAAACATTACAGTGGTACAGAGACAACTGAACCTAAAGATTTGATTCATTTTGTGTTCAGATTTGTTGTGGGATTGCGACCTGAAATTAGCACTGTGCTCAAGAGTCATTTGATTTGCTGGCAAGGAACACTGGTTGATGTAGTATTGAAGTTTGCTAAATATTGCAGTGACAAAATTGAAATGAAGCAGAAAAGTCTGAAAGAAAAGGCAATGGTGATGCAGATTAGAGCAGCACAATCAGGGATGTAGAAAATTCCACAACAACAGGGAAATAGGCAGATGATTCAGAGTCAGGGGCAGGCGAGAGATAGAGGACGTGGTGGTGTTGGGAAAGGGAATGGAAATCGTTCTGGTGTTGATCTGAAAATTAATGTTAATAAAGGTGATATGCAGACAGTGAAGTAGATGTTACCTTGCTGTAGTTTTGGACATTGGAAGCAGGAGTGTCCAATGATGGGGCAGGAAGGTGTTTTGCAAATGAATGAACATAATCATTTTCCATATTTGAGAGGACCGAGAAATCGGAATCCTAATGTAAATATTCAGAATATGAGTAATCAAATGCAGATTCCACAGCAAATACAAATTCCCCAACAGCAGATGCAGGTGCCACATTTTCCTGTACCACGACAGCAAATGCAACAGCAGATGCAAATGATGCCACAGCAGCAAATGCAAATACCTCAAGCTCCAATGGCACAGCAGCCGATAGTGGTTCCTCAGCAGAACATGGGTCAAAGATTAAGTCAAAACAGTCAAACATGCATTACACAGTCCCCCCTACACAGTGAGGATGAATCGAGTGATGAAATTGTGAGTGAGAGTTTGGATAAAGAAGAATGTTTGCTAGCAGCGTCAATAGAAGTGGATCAGAGTTGTCCTTATGTAATTGAAACAGTAATAGGTCACAATGTCTCATTCTTGGTAGACAGAGGAGCTACACGCTCTGCTGTCAGAACTGCAGAAGTTCCTAATGTACCACTTTCTAGGAAAACAGTACAGATTGTAGGAGTAGTAAATCAACCCTTGACAAATCCAATTACAGAGCTGATTCCTTTTAAAATTAGTACGTTTGAAGGCATGCACAGATTGGTAGTTTGTGACTTAAGTCCAGTATGTCTATTGGGAAATTCAAGATGTTTGATTACTTGCACAAATGATGGAATCGCCGTCCAAACAAATAGTGATGAGGAGGAATTCTGTTTACCAGTTGGAAATTGTAATTTGATTAATGAAGAGTTTCCATTGATTACTCTTTATCCTGCATTTACAGTATTGGACATACTGACTAATCTACAAGATACAGTTATTTTAAAACTTTGGAATCCTTCTGGAAAAGATATTGGTCTAATTAAAGGAGCTGAACTAGTCAAAGTCACAGTAAAACCTAATGCAGTTTTTCTCTCTCTGCCGTGGTGCTCACCTCGCCCTCCATCCCACTGGTGCCCTCACCGTCGGTGGATTCGTCCTCCTGGGCCCTGTGGGATGTAGCTCCCTCCATCGCTGGTGCCTCTGCTCCTCCGCCAGATGATGCTAATGCACAGAAGGACAGGGTGACGACAAAACAAAAAGGGGGGGGAGAGACAGAGGATACACTTGGTCAATGCCAGCAACAATACCACCGTTGGCGTACACAACAAACACACACAGAGACGGGAACCTCCCTACGCACTAGGCACTGCACTACCAGTCACAATGCTGGTCACCAGGCCATGGACAGGAATACCTACTGCCAATTGCAGCATACCTGAGACCCACAGAGCCATGCCCAGTAGTGGATGCCTACTAGCTTGGTAAGAGGTGGTGTTCATCAGCCCATGTCCAACATGTAACCTACCCTGCAATGTCCGGCCTGGCCTAGGGGCACCAACAGGCCCACATCCCCCACTCGATGACCACTCCACCACGCACAAGTAGTATAATGTGAAACTGTACTCACCCCCTTGTGGCTGCTGTGATGCCCTTGAGTGCCCATCCAGCTGCGGATAGGCCACCACCAGTAAGCGGAACATCAGGGGGGTCAGGGTTCGATGGGCATCCCTTCCTCGTTGGGAGGCCATCCCAGCTGGGCCTCCACCCTCTTCCTTGCTCAGCGTCTCAGGTCCTCCCACCATTTGCAACGGCCTATTACACTCATGACCCACCATATCCCTCCTATCCCCTTATGCACAGACATTGCACACCATACATGCAGTACGCAGCCCAGGACCCTTCAACCACCCCCCTCATACACGAGGCCCTCACATACAGCACTCCATGCATTCATGCCCCATGCATCGTGCTCAAAGTGTACTCACCTGTTGGTCTGGAGGCCCATACAGCATTCGGTACTGGGGTAGGACCCCATCCACAAGTCTCTCCAACTCTACACTGGCGAAGGCAGGGGCCCTTTCCCCAGTGACACAAGCCACGGTCGGTTCCAGACACAGGCCACAGCAGCACTTGCAGTGTAGGTCCTCTCCTGCTGAAGGTCAGGTAGCAAGTGAGTGACCAGATCTAAAATGGCGGTCACGTCACTACTGGCCACTGTAACCCATATGGCCCATAGACAACCAATGAGGAGTTGCACGGTGGTACTCGACCACCTCCCACAACGGCACACAACGTCAGCGGCATTACCTCATTTTCACCTGTCCATCCACACAGGACAGGTAGACGCCATTTCAGGAGGAGGAAGCCCATGGCACCTAACTGCATCACAGCAAACATAGGCACCATTTGGGCCTATCCAACAACATACTGTTTCAGTCACAACATGCAATGTACTGTACATTTTGGAAATGTTGCATACTGGCAAGATGTTCATCGTTTTGCCCCCTAGATTGCAACCTCTGCAGATGAATAGGAGATGGAGACATCCCCCCGAGTACAGGCCCCTGGTGGACTTGGCAACAATGGAGGACAGGCACATTATCCTCACCTACAGATTTAACAGGTCCACAATCCAAGAGCTGTGTGCCCAATTGGAGCCAGACCTGATCTCTGCTATTCGTCACCCCACTGGGATCCCCCCTCTTGTGCAAGTGCTATCTGTGTTACATTTTTTGGCAAGTGGTTCTTTCCAAATGACAGTGGGCTTGGAAGCAGGAATGTCACAGCCAATGTTCTCAATAGTGCTAACAAAAGTGTTGTCGACTCTGATGAAATACATGCGCAGCTACATTGTTTTCCCCCAGGTGGAGGGTTTGGCCACAGTGAAAGCTGACTTCTATGCAATAGGACAGATCCCCAACATCATTGGGGCAATTGATGGTACACATATTGCCTTTGCCCCCTCCCCCCAGAGAAATGAACAGGTGTTCAGAAATCGAAAGAGCTTTCACTCGATGAATGTGCAGATAGATTGCCTGGCGGACCAGTACATCTCCCATGTCAATGCTAAGTATCCTGGGTCTGTGCATGATGCCTTTATCCTGAGGAATAGCAGCATCACATATGTGATGGCTCAACTCCAGAGTCACCGGGTGTGGCTAATAGGTGAGCCCATGGTTCCCACCCAGTATACGTTGGTGTATGGGTGTGGGGTTGGCCCTAAGGGTTAGTGTTTGGCTAACAGGTGTCCCTCCATATTTGCAGGTGACTCTGGTTACCCCAACCTCTCATGGCTACTAACCCCAGTGAGGAATCCCAGGATAAGGACAGAGGAACGTGGCACATGGGCAAACAAGAAGAATTATAGAACAAACATTCGGCCTCCTGAAGGCCAGGTTTCGGGGCCTCCATCTAACAGGTGTTTCCCAGTGCTACTCACCCAAGAAGGTGTGCCAGATCATCGTGGCATTTTGCATGTTGCACAACCTTGCCTTACTTCGCCAGGTGCCTTTTCTGCAGGAAGATGAGGCTGGAGATGGGTGTGTGGCAGCGGTGGAGCCTGTGGGCAGTGATGAAAAGGAGGCAGAGGATGAAGATGTGGACAATAGAACATCAATCATATGACAGTACTTCCAGTGACACACAGGTAAGACACTGTGGCTTCACCTTCCATTGACAGTTTTGTATTGGATATTGTCACTGTCAGGCTGATATTCCCACTACTATGGCCACTTACTGTACCCTTTGGCATGTCTATTTGCAGATATATGTGCCCCACTCTGGCTCCTGGTGTGTTCACTGCAGCAAACTACAGGTCATACCTATGTATACATTCCTGTACAGTTAAATTGCAATGTTTACAGATTGTTAAACAAATACATAGTTCAATCAATTGACAGACTCAATACTTATATTTTTTACAAGGGTGTGTATTTATGTGCTAATAAGTGGATGGGCTATTGCTATAGGTTGGGGTGGTGGTGGAGGAGAGTCCAGGGAAAAGTTCCATTCTATTTGTATCACAGGTGTACTGTCCAAGGGGGCATAGGAAGTAGAGCAATTGCAGTTCAAGGTGGACAGGGTGACAGAGTGGGACACAAGGGTGACATTCAGGAGAGTCTTTTTTTCCTGGCTGGGGTCTTGGCAATGTTCTCTGGCTTCTGCCTGGATCTCAGGGACCAATTGCGTGGCGGTTCTCCTTCTGCAGGGGGAGGGGCGCGGATGGCTTTTGTTCCTATGGCGGGGCCTCCTGTCCATTAGCGTCAGCAGAGGTGGAGGGCTGTTCATCGGTGTGGCTAGTGTCAGGGGCCCGGTGGTGTGCCACTGCTTCCCTCAAGGTGTTGGCCAGGTCTGCCAGCACCCCTGCAATGGTGGCCAGGGTGGTGTGGATGCCCCTAAGGTCCTCCCTAATCCCCAGGTACTGTCTCTCCTGCATCCGCTGGGTCTCCTGCAAATTGGCCAGTATCTGGCCCATCGTCTCCTGGGAATGGTGGTATGCTCCCAGGATGTTGGTGAGTGCCTCGTGGAGAGTCGGTTCCCTGGGCCTGTCCTCCCCCGTCGCACAGCAGCCCCCCCAGCTTCCCTGTTGTCCTGTGCCTCTCTCCCCTGAACCGTGTGCCCACTGCCACTGACCCCAGGTCCCTGATTGTCCAGTGTTTGTGGGTTTGCCTGGGGTCCTTGTAGTGGTGGACACACTGCTGATTGACGTGTCCTGGGGACAGAGGTATGGGCCCGCTGGGTGGGTGCTGTGGTGGTGTATCCTGAGAGGGGAGGCTCTGTGGTGGTATGGGATTGTGCCTGGGTAACCAACTGTCCGGAGGTCCCTGATGGGCCAGGTTGGTCATCCTGATCAAGGCGTGCAGAGCTGCTGTTATCACTGTGGGCCTCTTCTGGGGGAGAACTTGATGTTGGCTGGCACCTCCTCTCCGGTGACGTTGTGTGGGGGACCTGTGGGGATATAAATGCAGTGTTATTGTTTCTGCGTGTGACATCTTGTGCATGGGTGTGTTGCCCTGTATGGTTGTGATTGCCCTGGCAGCGTAGGCTTGTGTGAGTGGTGATTTGGTTTGATAGGTGATTGCCTCAAGTGTGCATGCTTTGGTGATGGGGGTCCATGCAGGTCTGTGATGGGTGTCCATTAATTGGTGTTGCCTGCAGGGCTTGGTAGTGGGAGGGGTGGGTTGTGATGGTGGGGTGTATGTGAGGTGGTGGAGTGATAGCGGTGAGGGTAGGGGTGGGGGTTTGTGATGGCATGCAGGTAGGGTGGTGATAGTAATAGAGATTTGACTTACCAGAGTCCAGTCTTCCTGCTACTCCTGCCAGGAACTCAGGATGCAGGATTGCCAAGACTTGCTCCTCCCCTGTTGTTAGTTGTGGGGGAAGAGGTGGGGGTCCACTGCCAGTCCTCTGTACTGCTATCTGGTGTCTTGCTACCACGGAACGTACCTTCCCCCGTAAGTCGTTCCACCTCTTCTTGATGTCATCCCTTGTTCTGGGATGCTGTCCCATGGCGTTGACCCTGTCCATGATCCTCCGCCATAGCTACATCCTACTGGCAATGGATGTCTGCTGCATCTGTGATCCAAATAGCTGTGGCTCTACCCGTATGATTTCCTCCACCATGACCCTTAGCTCCTCCTCTGAGAACCTGGGGTGTCTTTGTGGTACAATGGGTGTAGTGTGAGTGGTGTGTGTGAAGGTGTTGGGGGGTGATATGTTGGGGTGTGTGCTGTGAGGTGCGTGGATGGTGTATGGGTGATGGTGTTCTGTGGCACTGGTTCTGTGGGTGCTCTTGGAGTGTCTCTCCCTCAGTTATCAATTTTCTTGAGTTGTAAAGGGTTGTAGGTAATGTGTCTGTGTGTCTTATACAGTAGTGGTGTGGGTGTGGTGTGTGTATGGGTGTCAGGTGTGTGTTATTCAAAATTTCCAATGTGGTGTTGTTTTGTTAGGTTGTGTGTATTTTGAGCGCAGCGGTATGTACCGCCAATGGTTTGGCCCCATTGAGTGTCCGCTGCGATGATTCGTGGGTCGTAATGCTGTGGGCGTAGTTCTGATGGCGTAACGGTGTGGGTTTTGGTACCACCATTTTATCACTGACCTTTGGGCTGGCGGACTTGTTCGGTGTCTGTATAGTGACGGATTGCTATGTGTTTGTCATAATATTGGTAGAGGTAAACCACCGTGGCGGAGGTTTGTTGACGGCAGTCGGCATGGCTGTAAGCTGGACTTACTGCCAATGTCATAATGAGGGCCATAGTGTCCCCAGCAAAATTACAGTACTGTCAAAAAGAAGTGAAATACTTGGGACATCAAATAGATAAAGGCACAAGAAAGGTGTCCAGAGAAAGGGTTACAGCTATTTTACAAATGAATCCTCTGGTTACTCAAAGAGATGTCAGGATGTTTTTGGGAATGGTGAGTTACTGTCACCAATAGATTCCCAATTGTTCTGTTACTTCCAAGCACTTACAGAGATTGACTCACAAAGATGTGACTGATCCTGTGCCTTTCAATGAAGCTTGCATGAAAGCTTTTATTGAGCTGAGAGAGAGTTAGTGCAGAGCACCAGCTCTGGGAATGCCTGACTAAATAATTTTTATTATTTCATCAAGAATGTGATTGTTGTTCTCTTTCTGTCCTGACAAAGGTACAGGGTGGCATAAATCTCCCTGCTGTATATTTTTCTGCTACTTTGGATCCTGTTGCAGCAGCTTTGTACGGCTGTTTAACAAATGTGGCTGCAGTTGGAGTGAGCATTTCACAAAGTGAGAGCATTGTGATGGGACATCCTTTAAGTGTACCTGTCCTTTGTTCAGTTAAGGTCTTGTTTACCAGGACCAAAACTCAATATCTGACAAATGCTTGTTTCACAAAGTTTGAGTTGTTGATTTTAGGTTGCCCAAGTATGACCCTCAAAAACTGCAATGTACTGTGCAATGTGTGCACCCTGTTGCCTATAGACATTGCTGAATCTGAAAATGTTAATGAACTGGAACATGACTGTCTAGAGGTTACTGAACTGTGCACCAAACCCAGACCTGATATTCAGGACACACCGTTAGAGAAAAATGATAAAATATTTTTTATTGATGGTTCCTGTCTAAGAGACAATGTGGGAACTTTGAGATCTGGGTATGCTGTATGCACCATCTCTAGCATACTCATAGCTTCATGGCTTCAAGGAGTATTTTCTGCACAAGTGGCTGAACTGGTGGCTCTTACTAGATCATGCTTTATTTCTGCACAGATTAAAATCACGATTTTTACAGACAGCCAGTATGGGTTTGGTGTTGTACATGACTTTGGGCACTTATGGTCCCAGAGAGTTTTCATGACCTCTTCTGGCTCACCAGTTAGAAACGGTGACATAATTCATGATTTACTACAAGCTTTGAGATTACCTGAAACAATAGCTGTGGTGAAATGTAGTGCTCATCAGAATATTGGTGATTTCATCTCCATGCGTAACTCTTATGCAGATCAGATCGCAAGGTTATGTGCTTTAAACTATGTCACATTTAATGAAAAACTGAAACATTTTAACACAATGAATACTGATGAGACAAGTCAAAGTTTTCTGTTGACATTAATTGACACTTGGGAAAAAATTAAAAGACTGCTGGACGAGGATCCAGAAGATGAAAAGAAAAGCTGGATAAAATTGGGTTGCACTCAAAGAGAAATTGATGAAATTTGGGTTTCAAATGAAGGATAGGTGGTCTTGCCAAACTGTCTGCTGACGCCAATGGCTAAATATTATCATGGTCAAATTCACATTGGCAGAGATACAATGATTCAAACATTTAAGCAATCCTGGTTCAATCCAAAGTTTAGACAGGTTGCTGAAGCAAAATGTCACAAATGCATTACATCAGCACGACATGTCAGCAAATGAACATGGGAAAGAGAAATGTTGTCAATTTGAGCCACATTGGAAGAGCAGGTGGTCCATTTAAAAGAATGAAGATGGATTTCTTTGAGATGCCTGTGTGTGGTGGGTTGAGATACGTGTTGGTGATTGTATATTTAGTCACTGGATTAAAGCCTACCCTACATGTAGAAATGATAGCCTCACAGTAGCAAAGCTATTACTTAGAGAGCTGATACCTAGATTTGTTTTTCCGGCCTCTTTAGAATCAGAGGAAGTCATGTCAATAACAAGGTGAATATATTACTATATTAAACCTTAACCATTGAGTAGAAGCTAGATTGTAGATACTGTCCTGAAGTTTCTGGATTAGTAGAACAAATTAATGGAACTCTGAAAGCTTGTATGGCAAAAATATGTACATCCACAAATCTGAAATGGCCAGATTCTTTACCTTTTTGTTCTAATAAGCATGAGAAGTATACCCAACAGAAATACTGGACTGTCCCCACATAAAATCCTGATGGGCAGAGCAATGAGATTGCCAGCTGTTCCTGCAAATGCACTTGTAAACACAAAAGATGACTTAGTGCTCAATTACTGCAAGGGTCTAGCTTTTGAGGTACGCTCTTTGTCTCACCAGGTTGAAGCAACAGCCATTCCACCTCCGAAGACCAGTCTCACAGTTTTTGGGCTGGTGATTGGATGGTGATCAAGAAAAATGTGTGGAAGACTTGCTTGCATCCTAGGTGGAAGGGCCGCTACCAGTTTATTCTGGTAACAACATCTGTGAAGTGCACTGGAGTTCTGAACTGGGTCCACTTGAGCCATACTCACAAAGGTTGTATCCTCTGGAAGAAGATCCAGAGTCGCTGAGAGCACCAGCAGAAGTAATAAAGTCTCAAGAAGAGCAAGTGACAAAGACAGAACAAGAGACTGCAAAAGCAAAGACAGTGCAAACTGGTGAAGATCCCAGAGGGGTACCTCTGAGCGATGAAACAGAGGACACTCCTGATACTCCTCTATCAGCGGTACCTCTGACAGATTAAATGGAGGGCAATCCTGATACACCTGTATCAGCAGAATCAGAAGCAGATATAGCAGGATAGTCCACTCTAAGGAGGACTCTCCGAGAAGCAGATGATTGGGAAAAAGAGATGAAGTAGATCTCATTTCATGAATAAGCTGAAAGTGGAGTTGAGTTGAATGAAAGTGATGCAGAATTGACTCCTTCTGAAGTGGCTAATGGTGCAGGTGAAGCAAGTCAAAGTCAGAGAAGTGCTTGTCAAATTCCTGCTGAACCAAGAAAGTCCCGTTTTGCCATCACTGTCTAAAAAAACTGTGAAAGGAGATAAATGGCCTTCTTTACATACAACTGAATAGGTTCCTGATGTACTGTCTAGCATAACTGAGGAAGCAAAAGAAACAGATCTGAGTGAAGGAAAAACAAGTGAAAATCGAAGATCAAAGAGGAAGAGAATTGAAAGTCGAAGATATTCAGGTCCTGAATGGGCATACCTCTCAGCTGATAAATGGAAACACAAGTTTATGTCCTTTTGTTTTGACCGTGAGAATCCAGGTATACGTTTTGGGCCTTGAAATCGCATTTGAACTGAGTTTTGAAATTACATTGCCAATGAACAAGAGAGACATTATACACTGGAAGTGATAGTTAGTGATCAGCAGATTATGACCTACTAAGAGACGTTGAAACTGATTTGACTAAGCTGCTAAACCGATTTTTGACAAGTTCTGGAGAAGTCCAAAAGCTGCTGTAAATAATCACAAAGAAGACTGAAGATTATTCTTGATTTTTGTTGTTGCTGCATAGTTAAATATATTGTTCTTTTGCTTTCTGATTCTTTACAAGCCATGGATACCAATAGTAATAGAAACAGGTGTTGCAGATGTATGTGTGTTGGATTAGTAGTTGTATGTGTGCTGATAAGTTTGTTGTTGATTGTAAGTATGAGTATTTCTGATAAAGCTGAAAGTAATTATTCACCTCTTCCAGAGACTACTACACTTTCTAAATTAGAGAAGTTTAAAGATGAGAAATACTTACACTTAGACAGCTCACAAGGAGATCTTATTTCTAATACTTTCTATTGCTTGTATGACTATGTTGAGGCAGTGGATGTGAGAGAATGTTATGTATGTCCGCAAATTCCTTTATCAGTGCAGGAAGGAATTACATATCATAGCTTACCACTAACATATGTGATTAGTTGCAGTGTTCTATTAACAATGCTTTATAATCAGGAATACATGAAACATTTCTATTCTAATTTCGACTTGGTATTTTCATTTGTTCCAGTTAATCAACACTTGAGTAGCATTGCTAAAGCTAGGAACATAGACATTGTAGGAGGTTTCTTTGAGCCTACACTAACATTTGGGGCTGCTTATGCTCATTGCAATAACCTAACATGTATACTTTCACCAGTTGAGAAAACGTTCCTAGATCTGACTGATGATAGAAGAAAGGCAATAAAGGAGAAAATAGGGAAGGGTTTAATGAAACACACTTATAAAATTTACTACGCATATAGTGTAAGTAACACACAAGGAAAGCTTGCTTTAGCCTACCAACATGTAGGAAAGATTTGTAAATACAAACAACAATTAAGAACTGATACTAAGTTTGTGGGAATGAGTGAATGCAGACATGTATTTCTATTTGAGAATACATGGGACTTCATGCTGAATGGACAAGATCCTGTGATTGCTGGGTTTTATTACATCAGTGGAAGAAATGCTTTTTTTCCTAAAATGTATCATATTTACACCATAGATGATACACATAAGAACCTGAGACCAAGATAAACAAACATTTACAATGCAACGGGTCTCGCGTTTGCTCATGTTAGAGCTGATCGCGTTGTAAACTCCTAACCCGACTTTTCACCTATCGGGCAAAAGTGTATTTGTGTACACAACCCGAAAAAGTGAAATTAACTATGTAAAGCGCTCAACTTCTGCCAAGCGAGATCGCGCACGTAAATTAGAGAAAAAGAAGTCCACGAGCCCGATGGAAAACAGCGAGCCTCGCATGTTTTCTGTACTTGGTCGCTGCGCTCGAGGAGGGCTAGCCACCGGAAAAGGCATGACGTATGCTTGCCTTCGACTAATGAAAGCAAGCAGATTTTATTAGGCAAGCCCACGAACCAATAAAAAACACTGACGTGAAGTTGACAGGGCTCCGAGCCCTTTTCTAAATACAAAAGCGTCTCGCTGCGATACGCATGCGCGAGCGCATGCAACGCAGGCTTGACCCTAAAAATGGCAAGTTATTTGGAAATACTTGGAGATATATTTGGAGCAATTATTCCTTCTGTAGGAGTTGTCTGAATGACATGAAAATTAGAAAGCTCTCTACCATTGGAGATAAAATGCTAACAGATTTTTCTGGAGCAATTACACTGATGGATACTGAAATAGTTGTGGTACGTTCAATGGTTCTTCAGAACTGTCTTACATTAGACATCCTTTCAGCAAAGGAAGGCAGAGTCTGTCGGATGCTTAAAGCACAACATTGTTGCACTTTTATCCCTGTCAATAGTAAATAAATTAGGAACTTCATTAAGAATTTGACAAATGTACAATCTGACCTAACATACCTGAAAGAGTTAACTGTGTTGGAAAATATAGGCAAAAGTTTCAGTAAAGTGAAAAATTGGTTGGAAAATTTTAGTCAGCGCATTGTGGCAATGATACTGAAACCGGGAAACACCCGGAACAACGACTCCAAAACCACGAAGTCATGAAAAACGAAAGTGAAACAACGGTTTCGTTTTCCACGAATTCCTGGTTTTGGTACCTTATCCACGCATGCCTGAACCACGTACATGTGTGGTTAAGGTACAGAAGAAGGGAGTCGGAGTCGCGGTGAAGGAGGAGGTAAGTTGGGCTGGGACTGGGGCTGTTTTTGGGGGAGGGGTGGTGGGGGCTTGGGGTGATTAGGGGTTGGGGGGCAGGGTTTAGGTTTAGGGGGGTTGGGGTGTTTAGGTTTTAGGGGCGGGGTGGGGACTCGGGGTATTTTTATTTTTTGGGGTGGGGTGGGGGGCGGGGGGTGATTAGGGTTTGGGGGGGAGGGGGGAAGAATGCTGGAACCGTGCATGCTTATCGCTAATGCCTTTACCAGGAATGCGTTTACAATGGTAAAATCGTTGTACACGCATTCGTGGTAAAGGCATTAGTGGTTAGAACGAGGTTGTTGTTCCGACCTCGTAGTTGAGCCATGGGTGGTTGAAGCACCCGTGGTTCCGACATATAACCCTGAAACCATTATCAATTGTGATTGTATGTCTCATTTGCATGATCAGACTGGGAAGAAATAAAAATGGAAAAGATGAGAAACAAATACTTTCATGATTTGAGAAATTCTAAAGAATGGAGAAAACCGGTAAAGTCTAATAATAGATATACGAAACAAACTAAGGGGGTCATTCCGACCCTGGCGGTCCATGATCACCAGGGCCGGGGACCGCGGAAGCACCGCCAACAGGCTGGCGGTGCTTCCTGGGCCATTCTGACGGTCAGAAAAGGGCAACCGGCGGTTTCCCGCTGGTTTACCCCTGGCCCAGGGAATCCTCCACGGCGGCGCTGCTAGCAGCACCGCCATGGGGATTCCGACCGCCTTTCCCCCATCCTGTTTCTGGCGGTTTTTACCGCCAGGAACAGGATGGCGGGAACGGGTGTCGTAGGGCCCCTGGGGGCCCCTGCACTGCCCATGCCACTGGCATGGGCAGTGCTGGGGCCCCCTAACAGGGCCCCATAAAGATTTTCAGTGTCTGCTTTGCAGACACTGAAAATCGCGACGGGTGTCACTGCACCCGTCGCACCCCTTAAACTCCGCCGGCTCTATTCCGAGCCGGCTTCATTGTTGAAGGGGCTTTCCCGCTGGGTGGGCCGGCGGGCGGCCTTCTGGCGGTCGCCCGCCTGCCCAGCGGGAAAGTTGGAATGGCCGCCGCAGTCTTTTGACCGCGGTGCGGTCATTCGGCGGTGACCGCCTGGCGGACAGTGACCGCCATCCGCCGCGGTCAGAATGACCGCCTAAGTTTTGAATTGTCTCATTAGTAATAATGTATGTTTAGTCGTCAGAGGGGGGATTGTTAGAGAGCAAACATTATTAATAAAAAATGGTGTCACTGAAATATAAGGTGTAATAGCATGTATTGAAAGGCCTAACTGAAAACTGTGTGTTAGAAAAATTAACGTGTGGCTTGGAAAAATGATTGTCCTGGTGTCAACCACAATGAAGTTTGATGTTAAATAATAAATGCTAATTGAAATATTATGATTAATCATAATTGCATGTACTGACAAAAGAAGATTTTTAATATGTTTTACAAAAATGAATAGTTCGAAATTAACTGTTTTATTTTTCGTGTTTAGTATTAGTTAAAAGGCTCACGTTTTAGTATTTTTCCAGAAACACAATGTTTAAATGTGTTTGCAAAATAATGTTTCTTCAAACAACCTGTGTGTCTTTCATTTTTTCTGTCTTGTGCTCATGTTTCTTTTCTTGTACTTTCCTCAACTTAATAACTGCAACATTTACAATAGGCCTTAGTTTTTGGCAGGAAGTGACATGTTATGTTTCTATGTAGTTTTAAATGTAATTTTTGTACGGGAGGGGTCGACCAGAGAGGAGCATAAGAAGAATGAACAGAGATACATCTGAAGCACGGATGAAAGTTTATGGCTGCGCCCTAAACCACCACATAGTCTTGTCCGATAGAGGTTTATCTAGTAACTTTTGAGATTTTAATATAGCAAAGCTTTAAGTGATGTAAGTCAGTTCTCCATTTCCTGAGCTTCTTTTCAGTTCTGCATTTTTAGAGAGTCATTTTAGTTCCATTCAGAGTCAGTTTAGCTTTTCTTTCAGCTCCATGCAGTTCAGCTCTTTGCAATTTGCTTATGTCTAACATTCAGATATACTAGGCCCAACTTTAATGAACTGTTGCCTCGTTCATGTTCCTGTTGCCTGATGCTGCTCTCTGATGACCTGCAGTTCCTGCGCTCTGCTGATAAAAGCCCTCTTGACTGCTGTTTCATTTAGAATAGTTATAACCAATGTGCATCTGTTTTCCTATGCAGGTTTTCTTTATAGAAAATCCAACTGCTTATTTTGGTTAGTGCCATAGTTAGATGTTTTCCAAATTCAGTTTTGTCTTATTTTATTCGTGCATGAAGCTTACACATGCATTTTGAATTAGAGTGTTAGCTAGAGATGTCTGATCTAACATTTGATTTTGAATTTTGATTAATTCAACTGCACTAAATAAATGTATGCTCTTTCTATTATTCACTTAATTACTTAATTATGTTGATGTTCTGTTTTGTTCATTTGGAGTGTTTAATAGTAAATACATTGGCAAGATTGAGATTCTTCAGACGCTTTGGACAGCCTGTGTTGTTTCTATATTTCTATCATTTGGTCTTGCGAATTATTACTGTGACTTTAGCATTGTTAATTTGAGGACCATAAATGTTTAAACTTTACTAAACTGGCGTGGTGATTCATGGCCACATAGGTTATGGTGTATAACTTACTAACTCTATATTGAATATGTTGATTATTTGATGTTATATTTGATGATTATTGGTTTCAATTGTCTGATTGGATGATCTCACACTCCTATCTGAGTCAAAAGATTCAAGTCGACCACTGAGGGTAGTAGATGTCACTGCCCTATTATGTGTCACCTTAGCCTGATATAGTAGGTCACATGCCCACAGTGGCAATTCACCTCTTTGTATGTAGTCTCATTGTTTTCTCTATACGAGGGTTCATTTTGTGACTGATTTCTATATGAAGACGCAAGAGGAACTATCAAATTGCAAAAACTACACATACAAAGGTCACTAGAGACATCACCTCATTGTCTTTTATGCAGCTGTAGTAAAGAATATGCACTAGATATTCACCCAATGAGGTAGCATCTACTAATCAACTAGTAGAAGGTACTCCAGTTGGATAGACATTTTTTACAAAACTGTGTAATCTTCTTGGATATACACAAAGGTGAGGTATCGTCCTGGTCCTGCTGCTCATTTCAAAGAAATGAAACCTCAACAGGAAGCACTTACAGATATAAGCATAGCAGGTACCCCAATTGAAGCTTCACAAATCATCCTAAATTCTTGTGCTTGGCCAAGGCAAAGCAAGTGTATTTTCTCTATGATTCCATGCTGACAAAACGATCTGAAATCCTTGATGGAGGTGAATGCATCATTGATTTAGTGGAGCACAATCTCTTCTGCAGTGAGTGTCCAATGAGAGTGGGTTCTTTTGGTTGTCTCCTAGTCTGGGAGCAGAGTCCATGGTTCTCCCCTTTAATTACAGCTGAGTATGCAAATAATAATATGCAATGGTGTTCCCGCCATTTTCCAGGCGATGGACAGCTGAACTTACCAAAGTGTGGGAGCAAGTTTCCCACTGATTCTTATGGCACCTTGGTCCTTGATGCAGAGGAATATGAGGATATCTCTACCAAACAAAGAAACACTTGCTTAACATTTAAGAGGAACTACCCTTGTTTGGTGGAGATTCAACTCTTTGTCTGCAGTTCCGTCGTCTTCTCTCTACGAGGTTTAATTTTGTCACATGTCTGTAAGAAGACGCTCAAAGACCAATCACATTGCCAAAATTACATGTGCACAAAGTCATCAGAGATATAACCTTGTGTGATTTGCATGGCTGTTGTGTAGAGTATGTACTAGACATTCACCCAAAGAGGTAGCAAAGTATTCCACTTGGGTAGCCCTTTCATTTAAATTTTGCCCCCCGGGGGTCAGGACTCCAGGGCATAATAAGGCTTGGAAAGGGGTGCTGCGCATCCCTTCCCCTTTTTTATTACATTTGGCCTGAGGGATGGGGTTCCTAGTGTACAAATGCTCGGGGAGAAGGGGCTGCATAGCCCCTTCCCTTTCATCTACATTTTGGCCATGGGGGATGGGGTTCCTGGGGCCTAATAAGGTTCAGGGAGGGAGGCAGCCCCAGGGTTGGTGTCTCTGGGGCCCAAGAAGACTTGGGAAGGGTGGCTACATGCCCCCTCCCCTTTTTAATTTAATTTGGCCCTGGGGAAGTGGAGACCCCAGGACCCAAAAAGGCTCAGGGAGGGAAGGCCTCCACCCACCTCCCCGTTCATTTACATTTTGGCCCCGGGAGATGCGGTCCCTGGGGCCTAATTAGGTTCAGGCAGGGGGCAGCATGCCTCCTCTTTTTATTAATTACTCAGCCCCGGGGATGTGGTCCCCAGGACCTGATAAACCTCAGGGAGGGGAGGCTGTGCAGCCCCCCTCCCATTTTAAACAAAAAAAGGCAGCGGGCTATGGTATGGGGTCCATGGGGGCCTATGAAGGCTCAGAGAGGGAGACCATACAGCCCCTTTCCACTTTATTATTATATTTGGTCCCAGAACATAATAAGGCTTGAGCTGGGGGCTGCACGCCAAACTCACCTTAGGTTTTGGTCTCAGGATGGGGTCTTCGGGGCAAATGAAAGCTTGGGGAGGGGAGCCCGGCCCCCTCGCCTTTTTTATTGTATTTGGCCCCAGGCAATGTGGTCCCAGGCCTATTAAGGATCGGGGAATGGGGCTACAAGCCTTCCTCCCCTGTTTAATTGTTCGTCCCGGGAGATAGGGTGCACAAGGCTTTAAAAGCCTAGGGGAGGTGGGCCAAAAAACACACCTCCCCTTTTTTTTTACCGGCCCTGGGGGATAGTGTCGCGGGTGCAAATAAAGGGTTAGGGAGGGGGGCTGCACACTCCTTCTCTTAATGTTTGGGCCCCTTGGGATGGGGTTTCTGGGGCCTGAAGGCCAACCCGACCCTGCATATTTCAAAGACTATGCGCAGTGTGGGGTTGTCAGCCTTCTGGGGACTTGGCCACAGGGCCTGGTGGCAAGTCAAGCCCTGTGACTAAAAGCCTGCCGTGGATGGCCAAAGGCTGTGAGCAGCATGGAGTCAGCTGCCTGCAGGGAGTTGGAGGCAGGGCCTGCCTGCAAGACTAACCCCACACCACAAATGAACAAAGTCCTGGCATGACTGGCTGCCTCTGGGTGGCTCTCTGCAGTGAGTTGGACGCAGGGCCTGGTTGTAAGCCAGACCCTGTGGCCAATGTGTGCAACGAAAGGCGGGGGAAGTTAGGCCATTCTGAGAGGGGGGTTCATTTTAGGTATGGTAATAAAATGTTACTTTACATTTAAAAACACTACAAATTTACTGAAAAAAACAAAGGTTAAAGTACTCTTAAAGTTATGTGTGATAAAAAGATCCGTTTTTGTTTGAAAAATACCTTAGAACTTAAGTCGAGAAAGCAAAGGTTAAAGTAACATTATAGATAGGTAAATATGTCAGTGACAAGAGTTAACATTTTGAACTCCGAAAATCACAAAAATGCACCAGTTATAGTTAACGCTAACAATATTTGTGCCCCCACCATCCACTGCTTATAACCTCACATATTACTTCACATTATTTATGACACAACTGATAACATCTCAATTGACATCATTGATGACATCACTGATATCACTGATGACATCATCAAAGCTTCTTTTACAATCATTGCTCTATAAAGTAGTGTAGCATTAGAGGCCTGAAAGTAAGTACAAAATAGCTCAGAATAATATGAAGCGTCATTAATGCCATCACAGATACAACTCTCCCAGGTGTAGCAGGCATGTGTTATGTGCAACATTGCTCCTATACCATACACGGCACAGGTAACCTATTTCGCATTAACAATCAACTATAGAAATATGTGAAACCTCATTGCACATGGTGTTTAAATCTGTATACAACGTTTCATAGAAATCTCAACATCTGTTCCAAAATTAATGCCCTACTATGGACAACTTTTATTCGTATCAAACCCCTCACTGGAACTATATTGAGAAATTAAGTTGATATGAGTAAAAACGTGGGTACTGTAAACAGTGTTTACTCTATGAAGAAAGTTTACTCTGCACCACACTGTTTGAGGACAGTGAAACTCTCATTAGAAATACTTCACAGAGTATACAAAATTAACTACTAAGAACAGTGTACAGTCTACACGAGATCTGTCAAAAAACACTATTCATTTAACAATAACAAAGGCCTGAAGGAGCTAACGATCATACTACATGCAGCCTTCATACTGTGGTGAAAGGTTTACAGATAGCCAACCTTCTGAAGAAAATGAAGTAAATGTACATAGGTTAGTACCTGGTGCACATAGTCTTCTGTTATGTAGAAATTGTCATGTTGAGACAATTCTGTCTAATGACTAAAGGCCGCTTACAATACTTAGGCCCTCATTACAACCCTGGCAGACGGTGTTAAAGCGGCGGTAAGACCGCCAACAGGCCGGCGGTAAAAAATTTGCAATTACGACCGTGGCGGAAACCGCCAACAAAGACAGCCACTTTAACACTCCGACCGCCACGACGGTACAAACAAACAGCGCGGCGGTCACCGCCAACAGACAGGTGGGACACAATGTACCGCCCACAATTTTATGACAGGCCAATCCGCCACCTTTTCCGGGGCGGATTCACCGCGGATAAAAACACGGCGGAAACAGGAGTTTCCTAGGGAAAATGCTCACCTCTACACACTCCACGAGGAACGAGGACACCATGGACCCCGAACTCCAAATTCTACCTGCAATAGTCTTCCTGCTCCTCTACCAGGAGCACGAACGCCGGCGGGAAAGACCACGGTGAGTACTGCACCTACGACACAGGGGAGGGGGAGGCAAGATACAGGAACACACACACGCAACACCCCCACCCACACCCTCACCCACTACAATACACACACTAATACATATCTATACATTATAGTTACACACCCCAAGCCCCCTGGAAGAATGCAAAGACCAAAGGAAATTATTGTAACCATTGTAATATATTAAAATACAGTACTATAAAATACATATACACTATAAACAAATATATACACCAATAATACAAGTCAAGGTATTGCACCATTTATAGTCCATGGACCACTGGGCCCAAAATGCATGGGCGAGGCCCACACTCGATACCAGATCAAAACAGAGAGAACACTGCAGGGGCATCAGATAGAAATACAACAGGCACCTCAGGAGGAAGGGAAGGGGGGGCACCTCAGCCGGATGAGTGCACGATGCCAGGTCCACAAGGGGGCTCAATGCCCACTGTTCAATCCTGGGGAGTGCAAAGCCACAGTCTCTCAAGTCTCCCAAGTGGGTGGTTTGCCCACTGTTCAATCCTGGGGACTGCAAAGCCACAATTTCTCAAGTCTCTCCAGTGGGTGGTTTGCCCACTGTTCAATCCTGGGGAGTGCAAAGCCACAGTCTCTCAAGTTGATAACAGTCTCCACTGGTTCTGGAGGTGGACTGGTGCCCAGAGTGCTTCATCCTGTGAAGGACACAGGTAGTGGATGGATGTCTCCACTGGTTCTAGAGGGGGACTGGTGCCCGGAGTGTATCACTTACCCCGTGACGGTCCCAGTTGTGTCAGTGCCCATGCCGCTCATGGGCTAGCGGTGCTTGATTTGGCGGTGCCCTGTTCAGTGGTGCTTGATTTGGCGATGCCCTGTTCAGCAGTGCTTGAGTTGGTGGTGCCCTGTTCAGCGGTGTTTGAGTTGGCGGTGCCCTGTTCAGCGGTGCTTGAGTTGGCAGTCCTTCATGGCCCAGCGGGGCTTGTGCTGGCGGTGGCCTCCTGGGCAGCTGGCCTGGGGCTGGCGGGTCCCTCCTGGGCAGCTGGGCTTGTGCTGGCGGGGCCCTCCTGGGCACCTGGGCTGGGGCTGGTGGGGCCCTCCTGGGCAGCTGGGCTGGGGCTGGTGGTGGCGTCCTGGGCAGCTGGGCTGGGGGTGGCCTCCTGGGCAACTGGGCTTGTGCTGGTGGGGCCCTCCTGGGCAGCTCGGCTTGTGCTGGCAGAGCACTCCTGGGCAGCTGGGCTGGGGCTGGCAGTGGCATCCTGGGCAGCTGGGATGGGGCTGGCAGGGCCCTCCAGGGCAGCGGGGATGATGGTGGTCTTCTCCGCCGTGCTGCTCTTCCCAGACTTGCCAGGTTTCTTGTGGCCCTTCCCCACCTTGGGAGGTGTCACAGCTGAGTACACACTCCCACCGGGACCCCTGGGAGCGGTTTTGGTGGCTGGAGTCTTCCCCCTCTCCCGCCGGGCACTGGCAAACTTCTGATGATTCACAGGGGGGGACTGGCTGTGCTGTGGCTCTGTGCCACACTGGCTGTCCTGGTGGCCGGTGCACTCCACATACCTGTGACTACAGGCACCACTGGTCCCGGAGATGTTGTGGCTGAGGTGCTAGTTCGGGACCTATGAGATGGACGGGGTGGGTGAGGTGTGGGAAAAAGGTCAAGGCTGGGCAGGAAAAGTTTTTTGGACACACTGGGACGGGTAGCTGGAGGGAGTTTGGGAGTGGAGGAAGAGGTGGTGGTAGTAGGAGGTGTACATTTGGTGTCTTTGGGTGCAGGTGCATGCGCTGGAGGCTGTTGTGAGGTGGATGGCTGTTGGGTGGGTGTGTGCCTGCGTTTGTGTATCTTGGGAGGGGGCGTCACAGACACACTGGGAGACGAGACAGGGGACGTGTGAATGGTAGTGGGGGTGGTGACTGCACATGAGCGGGGTGTGCTGGTGGGTGTGCTGGTGAGGGACGTAGTGGCTTTAGAGGTAGTGCATGTAGGTGTGTGTGTAGATGAGACTGGGAGGGAGGAGGGAGACGAGGAAGAGGGGGACACAGTGGAGGCAGTGGATGTTGGTGTGTCTGCATGTGTGTGATACTTGCGTGAGTGCCTGTGGGATGTGTGGTGCTTATGTTTGCCTGAGCTTCCCTTGTGTGGTGAGGTGTGTGCAGGCTGGTCTGACGGTGTGCTTGGGATAGGCAGAGGTACAGGGGATTGGGTCTGGGTAGAGGAATTTGGAGGGGGAAGGCTAGACACAGGGACAATGGCTGCCATCAGTGCTGAGGCCAGAGTTTGAAAGGCTCGGTGAAGGGCCGCCTGACCAGAATGAATGCCCTCCAGGAATGCATTAGTTTGTTGCAACTGCCTTTCTACACCCTGGATGGCATTCAAAATGGTAGACTGCCCAACAGTGAGGGACCTGAGGAGGTCAATGGCCTCCTCACTGAGGGCAGCAGGGGTGACTGGGGCAGTGCTTGAGGTGCCTGGGGTGAAGGTGATGCCCACCCTCCTGGGGAGAAGGCTGAGGGGCTGCTAGAAGGGCGGTGCTGGTAGGGGGTGTGGAGGCTGTACCTGTAGATGCAGTGGGCACAGATGTTGCCGTCACCACAAGGGAGCTCCCATCAGAGGACGAGTCCGTGTCGCTGGTCTCAGCTCCTGTCCCCGCCGTGGAGCTCCCCTCGCCCTCCATACCACTGGTGAATTCAGAGTCCGTAGTGTGGCCCTCCATGGCCATGTGGGATGCAGCTCCCTCGTGCTCTGGTGCCACTGCTCCTCCGCCTGATGATGCTAATGCACACAAGAACAGGGAGACCACAAAAAGGAGGGGGGGAACAGAATAAAGACATGTTGAGTGCATGAATTACCGCTACTGTTGGCGGACAAGACAGACATAGAAGCCCCCTGCACTACGCCGCGCTCTTGGGCTCTACAATGCAATTCCTTGGAAATGGCCTACAAGGCTATGGACGACATCTGCACACATAGATGACACAGGGGCATGAATAGCTGTACTTGGCACTCTACAGAGGTGGGGTGGGGGGCCACAGGGCCATGCCTTACAGAGGAGCCTAGCCTACGGAACTCACCCTGGCCTAGGGATACCCACAGCCCTCCTCCCCCACCCAGACAACTCCACTGCACGCAAGGTCAGCTGAATGAGAGTGTACTCACCCCCTTGTGTCTGCTGTGATGCCCTCAAGCGCCCATCCAACTCCGGGTAGGCCACCGCCAGGATCCTGAACATCAGGGGGGTCATGGTTCGACGGGCACCCCTCCCACGTTGGGAGGCCATCCCCAGCTGAGCCTCCGCCGTCTTCTTGCTCCAACGGCGAATGTCCTCCCATCTTTTCCGGCAGTGGGTGCTCCGTCTGTGGTAGACCCCCCAGGGTCCGGACGTCCTTGGCGATGGCACGTCAAATATCTTTCTTCTGGTGGGTGCTGACCTACATGAAATGTACAGGGGAAGAAGAGAAGTCATTACCAACTGCACCGTCAAAGTGTGTGGCCCCCATCCCTACCCTTGCCATGTGGCACATGCACCCACCGTCTTTCATGCACGCAGAACTCTGCCCCCTTCCTTCTCATATCCAGCCCTCTCCACACTGGCATCGCCCATACAACATGCTCCCTGTGTACTTACCTGTTTGTCTGGAGGACCATAGAGTAGCGTGTACTGGGGGAGGACCCCATCAACAAGCTTCTCCAACTCCTCCGATGTGAAGGCAGGGGCCCTTTCCCCAGACGCACGAGCCATTGTCTTTTCCAGACTGAGGTCACAGCAGCACTTGCAGTGTAGGTCCTCTCCTGTCGAAGATCAGGTATCGAGTGATTGAACAGATAAAAAATGGCGGTCACATCCGCGGCGGTCACGTCCGCGCCGGTGTACATCGTCATTGGTTCCTGGGACCCATAGGGTCCAATGTTAACCAATGCAGCATTGTGTCGCGGTCTCCGACCGCATACCGCGACAGTGTACAACGCCAGCGCAGTTACCTCACATCCCATTGTCCCACCTTAGAGGTCAGGCAGCCGCCATTTCAGGGGCCCACATGGCCTAATTTCCAACTGCGTCACACATACCTAGGCCTAGTCTCAACACACATACAGGCCACCTTTTGTGTATGATTGGTGTTCTGTGTAAACAGTGGGTACGTACCTCTGAGTTGTTTGACTCTGTGGTCGCTGTTGTCCTTCACAGGCACCGTCTGCTGGGACATGTGAGGAGATGGCGGCATCCTCCGGTGTACCGACTGCTGGTGAACCTGTCGACAATGGAGGAAAGACATTTGATAATCACCTACAGGTTTGACCGTGCCACAATCCAGGAACTGTGTACCCAGTTGGAGCCAGACCTGATGTCAGCAATCCGCCATCCCATAGGAATCCCCCTCAAGTGCAGGTGCTATCAGTGCTCCATTTCCTTGCAAGTGGGTCTTTTCAAACAACTGTGGCCATGGCATCAGGGATGTCCCAGCCTAGGTTTTCCAACGTATTGTCCAGAGTGTTGTCTGCCCTGCTGAAACACATGCGGAGCTACATTGTTTTCCCTCAGGTGGAGGATTTGCCTACAGTGAAAGGTGACTTCTATGCCCTTGGACATATCCCCAACATCATAGGTGCCATTGATGGGACCCATGTGGCTTTGGTAAACCCCCCACAGGAGTGAACAGGTGTACAGAAACCGGAAGAGTTATCATTCGATGAATGTACAGATGGTATGTTTGGCAGACCAGTACATCTCCCATGTGAATGCCATGTTCCCTGGCTCAGTGCATGACGCCTACATCCTGCAGAATAGCAGCATCCCTTATGTGATGGGTCAACTCCAGAGGCACTGTGTGTGGCTATTAGGTGAGCCCCTGGAAGCAAGACAGTGGGAATGGTTGTCTGGGGTTATCCCTACAGGTTAGTGTGTGTCTAACAGTTGTCCCTTGCCATTTGCAGGTGACTCTGGTTACCCCAACCTGTCATGGCTATTGACCCCAGTGAGGAATCCCAGTACCAGGGCAGAGGAACACTACAATGAGGCCCATGGGCGAACTAGGAGGGTGATCGAGCGGACCTTAGGCCTCCTGAAGGCCAGGTTCAGGTGCCTCCACATGACAGGTGGATCCCTATTCTACTCACCAAAGAAGGTGTGCCAGATCATCGTGGCCTGCTGTATGCTTCACAACTTGGCTTTGCGATGACAGGTGCCTTTTCTGCAGGAGGATGGTTCAGATGGCGATGTTGTGGCAGCTGTGGAGCCTGTGGACAGTGATGAGGATGAAGCAGAGGAAGAAGACATGCAGAACAGGGACTCAGTGATCCAGCAATATTTCCAGTGAAACACAGGTGAGAATACATTCCTGCCCACTACATGTACTTTTACACTACTACCTCTCTACTGTCTGTCGTTTTCACCCAGTGTATGGTCACTGAGTTGTCACTTTCCCTTACGGTTTCACAGATGTGGGTCCCAACGTGTGTCATCTGCTTAGATTCCTCATGGACTAGAGCTGTGTGACATAGGTATGTTGACATTACTATTTCAAGAACATTTGGTCACTGTAATTGCCAGTCTATTAGTCTCACAGGTGCATTGCCCATATGGGCATAGGAAGTGGAGCTGGGGCAGTTTAATTATGGACAGGGTGACAAAGTGGGACAGTGGGATGACAATCAGGGTGGTCTCATTTCTTGGCGGGGTCTTGGCATCGTTCTCTGTCTTGTTCCTGGATCTCAGGGACTGTTTGCGGGGTGGTTCTCCCTCTGCAGAGGGTGGGGTGCTGGTGTGGTGGTCCTGTGGCGGGGCGTCCTGTCCACTAGTGCCGGCGGAGGTGGTGGGCAGTTCATCGTCCATGCTAGTGTCAGGGGCCCCTTGTAGTGCCACAGTGTCCCTCCTGGTGTTAAGTAGTTCCTTCAGCACCCCTACGATGGTGCCCAGGGTGGAGCGGATGGTTCTGAGTTCCTCCCTGAAGCCCATATACTGTTCCTCCTGCAGGCGCTGGGTCTCCTGAAACTTGGCCTGTACCGTTGCCATCGTCTCCTGGGAGTGGTGGTATGCTCCCATGATGGAGGAGAGGGCCTCGTGGAGAGTGGGTTCCCTTGGTCTGTCCGCCCCCTGTCGCACGGCATCCCTCCCAGTTCCCCTGTGTTCCTGGGCCTCCGTCCCCTGGACTGTATGCCCACTGATACTGCCCCCAGGTCCCTGTTGTTGTTGGGGTGGTGGGTTATCCTGGGTTCCCTGTAGTGGTGGACACACAGCTGATTGACGTGTCCTGGGGACGGAGGTATGGGCCCGCTGGGTGGGTGCTGTGCTGGTGTTTCCAGAGGGGGGAAGGTCTGTGTTGGCCTGTGCCTGTGTGAGGGGAACCGACTGTCCTGAGGACTCCGATGGTCCGGGCTGGTCATCTAGATCCAGTTGGACAGAGGTGCTGTCATCACTGTGGGCCTCTTCTGTGGGTGGAGTGGACATGTCTGGACCCTCCTGTCTGGTGACGTTGGGTAGGGGTCCTGCAGGGGTGGAAAGGCATGATTATTGTATCTGTGTGTGGCATGGTGTGCAATGGGTGGGTGACCGTGTACCCCAGTGCTGGCATTCCTGCGTGGGAGCTTGTGTGATGATGGTTTAGGGGGGTGTATGGGTATGTGCAGTGGGCATGCTTTGGTGATGGGTGTCCATGCTTTGTTGTTGCATGCAGGGCTTGGTGTTGGGATGTGTGGTTTGTGATATTGGTACATTTGTGAGGAGTTGGAGTGATAGGGGTGAGGGCGAGGGTGGGGGTATGTGATAGCATGCAGGTAGGGTGGGGGATGTAATAGTTAAGATTTGACTTACCGGAGTCCATTCCTCCACCTACTCCTGCGAGGCCCTCAGAATGCAGAATCGCCAAGACCTGCTCCTCCCATGTTGTTAGTTGTGGGTGAGGAGGTGGGGGTCCGCCGCCAGTCTGCTGAACCACCAGGTGTTGTCTTGAGACCACGGAACGCACCTTCCCCCGTAGGTGGTTCCACCTTTTCCTGATGTCCTCCCGATTTCTTGGGTGTTGTCCCACTGTGTTGAACCTGTCCACTATTCTTCGCCATAGCTCCATCTTCCTTGCAATTGAGGTGTGTTGCACCTGTGATCCAAATAGCTGTGGCTCTACCCGGACGATTTCCTACACCATGACCCTGAGCTCCTCCTCCGAGAACCTGGGGTGTCTTTGCCGTGCCATGGGGTGGTGTAGGTGATGTGTGGGGTGGTGTGTGTGGTGATAAGTGTGGTGATATGTAGTGGTGTGTTGTGTGAGGTGCGTGGAAGTTGTGTGGGTGATGGTGTTATGTGCCTGAGGATGCTGTTGTACTTGCTGGTGGTGTCTCTCTCTGTGCTTCGTTCTCAATTTTTGTCGTAGGGGTTTGTGGGTGATGTGGGTGTGTGTTTTATATTTTATTCGGTGTGTGGGAGTGGTGTGTGTATGTGTATCAGGTGTGTGTATTTTGAATTGGCCAATGTGGCTGTGTTTTGTAAGAGTGTGTGTATTCTGAGCGCGGCGGTGTGTACCGCCAATGGAATACTGCGGTTGAAAGACCGCTGCGTGGATTCGTGTGTCGTGATAGTATGGGCGTATTTCTGTTGGCGTGAGGGTGGAGGTTTTGTTTTCGCCAGTTTATCACTGACCTTTGGTGTGGGTGTCTGAATTTTGGTGGGTTCCGAGATTTGGATCATAATAGCTGTGGCGGAATTCTGCAGCCGCTGTGGTTGGGTGGCGGTCTTCTGCACGGCGGTAAGCGGCTTTTACCGCCAATGTTGTAATGACCGCCTTAGTATCTACTGTGCAAAATCATTGCCCTGTTAGAAGCTTTTTCTGCAGAACCAAAAAAACGTGTGTGTAACATACTGGACACAAGTCGTCAACTGTCCATCTGCACACAGAATTACTCTTCACTATAAAGATTCATAACATGTTCAATATCTCTACACACCTATGCTGCATTAGAAACACATGCGTTCTATAAACTATATTTTGGTATTGATCCATATGGTTGTTTGTGATCTTTGGGTCATTGTAGGTGTGAGAAATAGAACTGCTCAGGATGAGTACAAAAACGAGCTATGTATATGGTTGTAATTATTCAAACAGCTCTGACTATGCTGCAGATGCATTGATTAAGAAAAAATGTTTGTTTGGTGCTATTGCATATATACGCTGGTTAGGGAGGGTCACATGATGAGTGTAGAAGGGCAGGAAAAATGGCAGATTGAGGGTTGACAAAGGCACTGAGTGCCGAAATGCGTTCTTTTTTTTAAGGCTGCAATAAATCTATTGCCTAGTGCTCTCACAGAGTACCTGTCTTTTCCGGGACCGTGAGAAGAAAGGGTTGTATATTGGACGCTGTGGCGTGGCGTTTAATGGGCACCACCAATGCTTTGTTGCTGACCAGCCACGTGGAAAAAAAAAGTGATTACATTAGCTGGCTAGGAGGAATCTGGCTCAGAGTTTGGAAGACACCTGTGTCAGGAGGAGTCTGACTCCAGGGGCCGCATGTACAAATATTTGGAATTGCAATTCCCTACTTGCTATTCCATGCCTTTGGAACAATACATGGAAAATGCTAATAAGCAATTATCAGACATAGAATTTTTTTTAAAATGCAAGTACGATTACCAGCGTTTTTTGCACCTCGGATGGCCTAGGACCCGGGGCAAATATGTAATATACATTAAGAAGGGGGGGTACATGTGCCCCCCTTCCCAGGCACATTATGGCCCCGGGGACCACCACCCCGTGGGCCTTGCTGTGAACAATAAGCAGGAGAAGAGTATGCAGCCCACCGTCCTGGGCCAATTTTGGCCCCGAGGATCACAACCCCATGGGGCCCAGATGTGAACATAAAGGGAGAGAAGGCCACACGTCCCACTCCTGGAGCCATTAAAGGGACTCCCAGGGCTGACTCCAGCAATGCCTTGGGTTGTTCACCCCTGGGACCGATTGGTTTTAGGCAGAGAAACCGGTGTTTGTTCTTACGTGGTGGGAGTAAACACTAAGGGCCTGATTTTAAATTCCGCGGATGAAGTAATCCAACACAATGGTGACGGATATTTCGTCTGCCGAAATCTAAATCTCATTGGATATAATGAATATTCGTCACCTCTGTGATGGATTAACCCATCCGCCAAATTCCAAATCAGGCCCTTAGTGTTTGCTTTTGCTTGATAGGAGCAGGAAAAATACTCCCACCTGCTGGGAGCAGACTTTCCATCTCAGATGAAAGAATTGCTCCTGCCCGCAGAGAGCAGCATGTTTTCCTGCTCCCTGCGGATGGAAGCAGCGCTCCCCTTCCATCACTCCAACAAAGAGGAAGTAGGTGCCCTGGGTGGGCTCCAGAGCACCCACCCTTTAGTGGCCTAGACCTGGGGATGTGGTCCCTGGGACCAATATAGGCCCAAGGAGTGGGGGGTTGCATGCCCCCTCCTCATTGATAATGTGGCTGGGCCCGAAGAGGTGAGGTTTCTGGGGCCAAAATCAGCCCAGGAAGGGGGGTGATGCAGCCCCTCTCCCGTATTATTATGATAGGCCTCTGGATGGTGTCCCCGGGGGCCAATATTGGCCATGGAGGGGGGCTGTGTGCCCCCTCATCCTTCTAAATATGGCCAGGTCCTAGGAGATGGGGTGTCAGGGGCCAGAAATCACCCTGGGGAGAGTGGCTGACTGCCCCCTCCCTATTTAGAATATGGCTGGCCCCCTGGAGATGGAGTCCCCTGGGCCAAAATTCGCCCAGGGATGGGGGCTGCATGCCCTCCTCTCTTATGTATTTAGTGATGGGCCATGGGTATGGGGTCCCAGGGTGAAATATGGCCTTGGTGCCACATACGCTCCTCCCCTACATAAATGAGGTGGGCCCCAGGGCATGAGGTCCCCAGGGCCAAAATTGGCCTGGGGAGAGGGGCGTGTGCCCCTCTCCACTGGGTTGGCTACATGCGGCTAACCCCTTCAGTGCAGGGGAGCGCGGCTTGGCCTTCCGGCGAGATGGCCGCCACACCGTGAGGCTCTGCCGGCGGAGGACCAAGAACGCAACATTTCTCCTTTTTGTACTGCCTCCTGCCCTGCCTCCAACACCTGAGACGACATCGGAGGTCCCGGGGAGACTGCAGGCTGGTGTTTCTTCATCTCTACGCACGCTGGCAGGCGCGTCTACGGCAGGCCTTGTGCCGGGGCCTAGTTGGCGCGCGAGGAGCGTGGGAAGCTCAGCAGCCCCGGACGGCTTTGCGGTCAGAAGCTGCCAGGGTCGAGGTCGCGGGGCGACTCCTCCTGGCTGTATCGGCCTAGCCCCTGTGTTTTGGGGGCTGAGGCGTGGAGTGGATCCTGTAGGCCCCACCGGCTGCCGCTGGGTTCCCGGCGCCCACGGGGCCTCCCGATGGATAGTTTGGGCCGTGGCTCTGTGCTGATGCGGAAGGTGGATTGCTCCCCCTCCAGTTGTAGGTGGTTTTCCGCCTTTTTGGCAGTATTTGCTCATTGCCGGGGGGCCTGGGACCTGCGGAGGCCCCCTGGTGTTCTTGTCGGCAGTGCCTTGTTGTCGTCCCTGAAGGGCCCGGTCGGAGGCTGGGTCGGGCTGCGGGCCCCCACAGGAGTGCTGAATTGCAGCGACTTGGAGCCCCATTTCATAATTTTTGGATGTGCCGGTGCCCTGGAGTGCCTGTTGGTCCCTCCCCATAGGGGGGCCCTTGTGTAATATACGGCGAGGTGCTTTCCTTTCTATACACCCCTCCAATTTTTTGTTTTTGGCTGCAACTTTTATTGCCCCTTCGACCCTATTACTGCTGTCCCGTGGGGCCGCTGGCGGTGCTGTGAGGGTCGAGAGGCCTTGTGCTCCTAAAGATTGATTCTGTTTGTAGCCGGGCTGGGCTATCTTTTGTGACTGTGCCTAGCTGAGAGTTGGTTGCTGCTGACTTGTCTTTGAGGCCTACCGCTCACTCTCCTTCCTCCCCGCTTCAAGGTGGGTGACCTGTGAGTGAGTCCTCTAGATAGAGCCCACCATTTTTTGTGGCCTTCGCCGGTCGGTTACCTGCTGGAGAGGTGCGGTGGGGCGCCGCTGGTCACCTTTCTGATCAGCGGTGCAGGAGATGGCGAAGACTGAGCAGAAGCAAGCTAAGCTCTCTTTTGAGATCGGGAAAAAGAAAAGCAGCTCGGCTGGCCGGCTGATGGACAGTGCACTGCCTGAGGAGGAGGCTTCTGAGTCCTCTGGGAAGGCTATGTTTTGGACCTCAACCACAGCCTGGCCGGTATTGATGCTAAACTTAATCATTTGACGGAGCAGATGGATCACTTAAAGGAAAGAGTGGATGGTCATGACTCACGTTTCGAGCAGCTGGAATCCCGTACCTCGGACTTGGAGGATGGTCGGCGTGGTGACGGTGAGCAGCTGTTGCACATTGAGCGTGTGCTGGAGGTGATTCAGAATAAGAGTGAGGATCTTGAGGCCCGGTCCTGCCGTAATAACATTTGCATTCTGGGTCTCCCGGAGTTGACGGCTATGGGGCGAATGGAGTACTATGTTGAGTCATGCTCTCCGCACTATTCCCAGGCAAGCTCTCTCAAGTGTTGGTGGTGGAGAAGGCCCACAGATCTCTGGGACCGCGGCCTCCCCGGGGTTCCCCTGCTCCACCTATCATTATGCGTTTGCTGAATTACAGAGACAGGGACACTGTTATTTGTCTGGTCAGGGAGCGCAGGCCTGTGATGTACAATAGTATGGAACTAAATATCTTCCTGGACTATACTCCTGGGGTGCAGGTGGCTCACAAGGCCTTTTTGCCGGTTAAGCGTACACTTAGCCAGACGGAAGCAAAATACTCCCTCATCTACCTGGCTAATCTACGAGTTCAACATAGGGGCAAGCTACATTTCTTTACTGATCTAAAACTGGCTGCAAAATTTGCTAAATCTATCCCTAAGGGGTGCCGTTGGGGTGTCCTTGGGCCACGGGTGGTGACGATGGTACACTGAGTGACAATGACTGCATTTATTCTTGTTCTGCCCGGGTCCTGTGACCGTTTTCGGGGCAGTGTGCTCTGTTCATTTATTGGAGGTTACGGCTGGCCAGGAGGTTCTGGTGTCTGTTCTTTGTGCTGCCCCCCTACCATTTCATCCCGCCTGGGATGGGTTTGGATGGCCTCGTCGATACCCCACTGGATGAGTCAATTTATATTGTTTGATATCTTGTTTGGGGACATGCACTGGGGTATGGGATATGGTTCTGGCCCGTTTGAGGGGCCAGCGCGGGTGGGGACTGAGTCTGTTGTATGCTTGGTTTACTTTCTCGATTTCCTTTCTTCTGTGCTTATGCCTATTACTGCTTTTCGTGGTAGCCTTGTTTGTGATGCTGCGGGGTGCTGTATGTTTGCATAGGGTGGTGTTATGGTGCAGGGAAATGTGACGCCTGTGCTTTGTCTTACTTGGAATATTTGCGGATTGAATGACAGGCGCAAGATGCGTTTGATATCGGCTTATATGCATCGACATGCTGTGGACATCTGCATGCTGCAGGAGACTCACCTGGTGGAGACCACTAAGCACCTCCTGCAGGCAGGCTGGATTGGTGAGTGGCACGTGGTGCTGTATTTGCCATACGCAAGAGGTGTGGCAATCCTGATCCGAAAGGGACTTCCGTGGCGCACTGCAAAGGCACTGGTAGATCCTAACAGCCGCTATGTTATGCCGAGTGGTACGCTGCTTGATTGGCCGTGTAGGTTGGTAGCGCTATATGGCCCAAATACGGACAACCCAGAATTCTTTGTGGAGGTCGGGAGACTTATCGACTCACTGGGCCCTGGGTCCCTGATATGGGGAGGTGACTTCAATGTGGTGTTGGACTTTGAGTTAGATCGTGAGAGTCGGGGTAGACCTCAGCATGTGGCGGCTGCTAGAGCTCTGATGTGGGTGAGGGAGGAGGGTGCTGTGGTGGATTTATGGAGGAGGATGCATGGGTCTACCAGGGAGGGCACCTGTGTAAATTATGTACATGGCAGCTGGCCCCGCATAGAGAGATAGCTTGTCACCAGGGATGTGGAGCTTTACATTACAGCCATTGAGCACAAGGCCCGTACATTCTCAGACCACTCGCCGGTCATGTTGGATTTGGGTGTTCCGGGTGGGCCTCGCAGTGCTTTCTTGTGGTGTCTTCCTCATGGCGTGCTCCAGTATCCGGTATTTAGGGATGAGGTCCTTGATGCTATACTTTGTTAATTTGTTGAGAATCGTGGGTCGGTGGCTGCCGCAGGCACTGTACGGGAGCCCTTTAAGGTAGTGATCCGTGGGATTTGTGTCTCCAAGCAGCACGGTGTGCTGAAGACGTTGCGGCGCGAGCTGGCTGAGCTGGAGGCCCAGATTGGTGATCTTGAAAAATGATTAGTTTTAAACTGGTCAGAGGACCTGCTGGTGGTCTTGAGGGAGAAGAGGACACAGTTTGAGGAGGCTGCCCTACGTGAGGTATGCTTCTTAGGGAAGCACGCTGCGGCAAGGTGATACGGTGAGGGTGACAGAGCTGGCCGCACGTTGGCCGCAATGCTCCGCAAGCTGTGGGCTGGTGATTATATTGTGGAGCTGAATGACGCATCTGGTACACGTCACACTGGCACGATCACGTGTATCCTTACTGATTTTTATTCAGCTCTATATGCTGAACCCCCGGGGGGGCACCCGGAGGCTGCTACTGACTATTTCGAGGATATAAGCCTTCTGTGGTTGGAGAATGCACATAGGCAGAATTTAGATGTCCCCTTTTCGGTGGATGATGTTGTCCAGGTAATACGCAGCTTGCCCGGGGATAAAGCACCGGGGCTGGATGGTCTCACTTCGACCTTCTATAAGGAATGCACTGATATATTAGCTCCTCACCTCTTAGAGGACTATGCGGAGGCTCTAAAGATCGGGCTTCTTCTGCTCTCGCTGTGGGAGGTTCTCCTTGTGACAATTTTGAAGCCCGGGAAAGATCTGTGTTGCTGTGATTGCTATAGGCCTCTCTCATTGATCAATATTGATAATAAGACCCTGGCGGAGCTCATTGCTGCTCATTTGCAGCCTCTGCTTCCTACTATGGTGCTGCCGGCTCAGTCGGGATTTGTGCCGGAGCGCTCCACCTTATATACCCTCTGAACGTTCTTTGCGATTTTAAGTGTGATTCGACCTGATGATAGAGCGGCAGCGGTGCTTTTAGACGCCACAACGACCTTCGCCTCTCTGGCATGGAATTACATGTTCACACTGCTTGCTCGGGTGGGGTTGAGCTTTCGGTTGCTTCAGTTGATTTGTCTGCTGTACTCGCGGCCGTCCGCCAGGTTGAGGGTCAATGTTGTCATCTCTGACCCATTCACAAATGCTAGAGGTAGTCGTCAGGGGAGCCTGCTTTCTCTGTTACTTTTTGCCATTGCGATGGAACCGCTTGCGGCTCGCTTGCATCAGCATCATAATCATAGGGGATTGGCTTTCCAGCAGCACCCAATATTGGACGATGTCACCTTCTATGTTTGTGATCCGCAGCTACACCTGGATGTTTTACTGGATGAGACTGTGGGCTTTCGTCTGGTTTCTGGGATTACCATCAACTGGTCCAAATCAGTGGTATTGCCCCTATCTGAGATCACAGTTCCCCTCTAAATATCACCTTTGTTGGGTTGATGGACCGGTGCTATATCTAGGTATATGGCTAAGCAGGGATGTGGAAACGCTGTGGTCAGCTAATTAAGGTAGAGCCATGATGTGGCTGGAAGAAAAGGTAGAAAGGTGGCGTTCACTTCCACTTTCACTGACGGGACACATTGCAATAGCGAAGATGGTTATTCTTCTAAAATTTCTATATCTATTTCTTAATTTGCCTCTGGTTCTTACCGCTAGTTTTTTTAAACGGCTTCGATCCGCCCTAGTGACTGTGGCTTGGGCGGGCCGGCGACCTAGAATTTAGTGGGAACAATTAACACTCCTGTTTAACCGTGGTGGGCTGGCGGCCCTGGATCTTGCATTGTACTACCAGCATGCTCAGGCGCATTTTGCGCACTTCTGGCTCCACCCTATTCACTACCTACCTCATTTGGCACCTAAGAGTGATGCCGTGTGGCTGGTCAGATTACAGAGGTTGCTGGTCGGGCCTCCTCGGCCCAGTCCACAGGGGGTCGACACAGTGACGTGCACGGCGAGAGCCTGGACGGTGCTGATGAAGCGCACGGCTAGGGGGGAGGCCTTTGCCCCTTCGATACCGACCTTGACATGGGTGGCATGCAGCTGGCGGAGGATGCAAGGGTATGTGAGTTCATCTGTGAATCTAGATCGCTTACCCTAGGGTCTTGGTTCACTGATGAGCGATTTATTACACGCGTAGCTGTGCTTGGTGACACACGCGATACTGCGCTACATCAGCTTTTCTTTCTTAGAATCCATGCTATGTTACATGTGCGTTACCCTTGCTTCCCAGAAATTCCCATGGTGTGTGGAGCGCTGGAGCTTATGTATCAGGCGCAGTCCACGCGCAGGCTTATAGCTAAGTTGTATGTATTTATGTAGCTTGAAGTGGACGGGATGGATGCTACCACCAGAGCCCAGTGGGAGGTGGACTTGGGTGAGCCAATTTCTGATGAAGAGCGGCGTGGCTATTGCGCCCATATGCGTGCGCTGTCCCCTAATTACAGATTGCAAGTCATTCATTTCAATTTTTTGCATCGTCTATATTACACGCCTCTTCGGCTGAAGAAAGTGCATGTCCCCTGAAGCAGACTTTACACATTGGGCATGGAGCTGGCCTATGCTGAGTGCATACTGGTTAGAGATGCTGCAGGCGATTGAGGAGATGACAGGGACTCAGTGCCCTCTTGGGGTGTGTTGAGAGACTCCCTGCTGCGCATAGGAGACTGATCCGATTGTTGCTGTTGCTGGCAAAGCGTGGGGTTGCGATGTGTTGCGGGAGGCGGCGGACTCCCCGCTGTTCGGAATGGTTGCAGGATGCTTCGTATTGTCAGGACCAATTGATGATCTACTGGGACCTAATTCTGAGGGATCACGGCCGCCAGATATATAGGCCCCTCTGTGCTCCTTTTTAGAGACCTGTGCACCAACGACTTCACAAACTTAGTATCCCCTGGACTTGCGCAATAGCTATTGCCCCCTGCCGTGGTCTTTTCATCACTGGTTTAATATGTATGATGCTCTGATGGCTCCGCATTCCCTATCTTCTCTCACTTCTTCTACTCTATTTTATCTGTTTTCTCTCTTTCTGTCTCTTCTTCTTTCTGCTGTGCACTTCCTGCTGTGGAGGTCGTCTGTATGGTGTTTCGTCTCTACATCGAGGGGTCTCTGAGTTTTTGGACTATAATTGTGATTTCTGACGTTGCTAGCCTCCTCAATGCGTATGGGGCAGCTGGCTGTAAGATTTCAATTGGTACTTATTTTGTATTTGGTCATAATCCATGTATTGACCTCTCAGATGTGACTGTTTGTTGCTGTTCTATATAAATACCAAAATATATATATTTTTTTTAATGTAAAAACCTTCAGCGCATGGGGAAGGCTGATTGATGTGATATATGGGGTAATTAGCAGTGCATTGTGATGGCGCAAATTATAGTTAAATGAAGACTTCAGTTACAGTTTCTTGAGATAAGTATAAATATAACTGCTGAATTTCTATGGATTTGTAGGTGTAAAATCTGAACCTAACTATAATGTCCCTATAACCTTTGTTTTTTTAGTCAATTTCTAAGGTTTTTTAATTGTATTTTCTTACTGTAATGTCCCTGTATCCATTGTTTTTTCAGTGAATTTCTATGTTTGTTTAGTGTAAATTTTTAATTAATTATCATATGCGAAGCAAACCGTGCACGTCCTTTGGCAATGTACAGCGGGGGAGGTTGGTCGCAGGGCCTGGCTGCACCCAACCCCATACATATATCCAACCCGCCACCGACCATGCCTTTTCGCTGTGTGTGGCGACTGGTTGGCCGCAGGGCCTGTGCCCAACCCCCGCATGCCTCCAACCCGGGGGACCTAACCTAATAATAATTGGGGAGGACAACCCCACTCCCTGGGCTGATTTTGGTCCCGGGGACTCCTTCTACCAGAGCTGGCCATTCTATGAAAGGGGAGGGGGCACGGAGTCCCCCTCCCCAGGCCAGTAAAGGCCCAGAGGACCTATCCCCGAGGCCTATGTAATTAATAATTGGGGACTCCCATCTTCTGGGGGAGCTGGCCACATTATCAATGGGGGGCATGCAGTCCCTTTCTCTGGGCTAATATTGGCCTCAGGGGCCCCATCTCCTGGGGTCTGGCCAGTAAAGGGTGGGTGCCCTGGAGCTCATCCAGGATACTCATTTAATCTTTGTTCGGGCTGTGTGTGTAGCCACAATGCCCTTGCGCCCTACCCAGCTAACCACATTTTTCCTGCTCCCGTCCACTGGGAGCAAACTTAATCCCTGATTTATACTTTTTCGCGCCGCATTAGCGTCATGTTTTAGTCCTCTTTTGCGTCAAAAAATGACGCTAATGCAGCGCAAAAAAAGTATAAATCAGGGCCTTAGTGTTTGTTCTCACTTCGCCAGAGCTTTAAAATTGCTCCTGCCAAGCAAGGGCAAACACAGGTTTCCCTGCCCGAAACCGCTATGTTACAGGGTTGGGCACCCCACAGCATAACTGGAGCTGGCCCTGGGGGATGGCTTCAGGAGCAGTGCTGCGGGCCCCCTACCTATTCTGTGCACTGCCAGGCCCCAGGGTTTGGAGCACCTTGCCCCTTTGTGTTTATGGCCAGGCCTGGGGTTGGCAGTCCCTGGGGCCAAAATCGCCCGTCACATGCCCCTCTCCTCTTCATCATTCACAGTCGGGCCCCTGGCGTTTGTGGTCCCTGGGTCTGAAACCATCCCAGGAAGGGGGCCGTGTGTACCCCCTCCAATTCATTGTTCACGGCTGTCCCCAGGCCGTAATCAGCCTTGGGAGGGGGGAACACATGCACCCTTTTCCCTTTATGTATAACATATTTCCTCTGGGACCTGATTTCCTCTGGGACCTGGACCACTAGGGGGGCCAAAAAGAGCAAGTGTGGGTAACTGCATTTGCCTTTTTAAAAACACTTTTCCCGCTGATCCATTTAAAAATTAAAAAATATATATTTTGGACCCCACCACCAGGCCTAGGGAGTCAAGGTATTCATACACTGCACCCTTCTGTTTTTTTTTGTTGTTTTTTACTTGTAACTCAGCTTAGTCCCAAGATGGCAGCCACCACTTCCTGGTTGATGTAATGGCAGCCAATCAGATCTCATTTTGAGATCTGTCTGCTCCATGGACCCTCTGCGTCCCTAGATATACATACATCTTTTTTTTTAAATAATTCCTAAATTACTGAACGGATTTTCACCAAATTACAAAACACAGTCTTTCAGGACCAAGATCTAGCTTTCTGCCAAATTTGGTGTAATTCCATTCAGTGGTTCGGGCTGTAGCGGTGTTCAAAATCCCTATGGAAAACTGCATGGAGAAAACGTGTCTTGGGACCCTCCCCCCTTGAGAACTCATTGCGAAATGTGCAACCCAGCAGCTGAAGTCAGTGGCAAACTAGCTTTGAATATTTTGTGAAGATGTGGTCAACGGCACCAAAGTTACAGGCAAACAAAAAAATGTTTTTCCTAAGGTAAGTGGGTTTTAACTATAACTACTCACTGACGACTACCAGAAGGTGTGTGTGGGTGTGTGTATATATATATATATATATATATATATATATATATATATACACATATATACTGTATATAAAGATAGATAGATAGATAGATAGATAGATAGATAGATAGATAGATAGATAGATAGATAGATAGATAGATAGATAGATAGATAGATATATTACATACTGGCAGTCACCAGTAGGTAGTTATAGTTGGGAACTAGTTTCCATAGAAAAAGCGTTTTTTGTTTTGCCAATAACTTTGGTTGACAGATCTTCACAAATTTTTCAAAATTAGTACACCACTCACTTCAGCTGTTGTCTTGAAGGTTTTGGGATGATTCGTCAAATAGGGATCAAGAAAAAAGGGGGTCCCAAAACACTTTTTCCCCCATGCAATTTCCATAGGGATTTGTAGACATGACTACGGCCCGAACTGCTGGACCGAATTACACCAAATTTAGTAGAAAACAGGCTTTTGGTTCAGAACGCACCTTTTTTGTTATTTCGTGTTAATCTGTTCAGTAGTTTTTGAGATATTGAAGAAAAAATAAATATTGGTAGCCAGGAACGTGGATCCTCCATGAATCCACATCGGTAGATCCACGGATCCATGCAACACTAGCAATGTTGTGTTTGGGTGACTGCAATCTGACAGGCACGTTGCGGCTTCCTTTTATGTATTGGGAAACAGTCCCAGGGGCTGAAAAGTAGAGTGTCATTTACACGAAGGGGTCAGGGTGGAGGTTCCCTGACCCCATGTGCATGCCACAGAGCTGGCAAAAATAGGTATGATGGTCAAGAAATTGGCAAAAAATGTTTTTTTTCCACATTTGAGATCTTCAGACCCACCACAGCGCTCAGAGCGCCCCCGTGTAAATCTGAGATGGATCCACAGATCCCACCGCAAATTTAAAAATATATAGTCACAGACCCACTTACAGAGCTACACTCAGGATCACTTACAGACCTACACAGACACTCACACATCCACTCACAGACCCACTCAGAAACTCCCACTCCCACTCATAGATCTACTCAGAACTTCACCCACCCACTCACAGGCCCACAGATACACTCACACATCCACTCCCATCCCACACACAACTTCAGACCCACTCACAGACCCACATAGACACTCTCACACCCACACAGACACTGTAACACAGACATTCTCACACCCACTCACAGAGACACTTACACACCAACTCAGACCCACTCACTCACACACCCATTCACAGACCTACACTGACAGTCACACACTGACTCACAGACCCATTCAGACACTTACACACTCACTCACAGACCCACAGAGATATGCACACACCCATTCACAGACCCACACAGACACTCACACATCCAGTCACATACCCACAGATACACTCCCAAACCTACTCATCTACCCACAGACACCAACTCACAGACCCAATCAGACACTCTCACACCTACTCACAGACCCACACAGACACTGTCACACCGACTCACAGACACACACAGTCACACACTCACTCACAGACACACATAGACACTCACACATCCACTCACAGACCCACTCAGAAACTCACACACCTACTCACAGGCCCACAGATACACTCACACATCCACTCCCATCCCACACACAACTTCAGACCCACTCACAGACCCACATAGACACTCTCACACCCACACAGACACTGTAACACAGCCATTCACTCACAGACCCACAGAGACACTTACACACCAACTCAGACCCACTCACTCACACACCCATTCACAGACCTAAACTGACAGTCACACACTGACTCACAGACCCACTCAGACACTAACACACTCACTCACAGACCCACAGAGATGTGCACACACCCATTCACAGACCCACACAGACACTCACACATCCAGTCACATACCCACAGATACACTCCCAAACCAACTCATCTACCCACAGACACCCACTCACAGACCCAATCAGACACTCTCACACCTACTCACAGACCCACACAGACACTGTCACACCGACTCACAGACTCACACAGTCACACACTCACTCACAGACACACTAACAGACCCACATAGACATTCACACACCCACTCACAGACTCAAACAGACATGCATTCACAGACCCACATAGACAATCTCAATCCCACTCACAGAGACACTCACACACTCTCACATACTCACACAGACACCCTCACACCCACTCACAGACCCACATGAATATCCACATCAACTCACAGACCTACACAGCCAGTTACACACCCACTCAAAGACCCACACAGACACTTTCAGACTCACTCACTGACACATCCTTAAGTGTTGCTGTTGTCTATTGGATGAGCGTTTTTGGTTCGTGAATCCGAGATGCATCCCCATATCCACATGAGTTTTTTTTAAAAATCAATTGAAAAATGAAAAAATCTATCTTTGGTAAAAGGATTGGCTCTGATAAGAGCCTTTGTGTTTATGATGGGTAGATGATACCTAGACATAAAACAGGATGCAGTCTTTCAAGTTGTTGAGGAACACCCTGTTGCCTTCCTCTGTCAAATGAACTCCACTATTTCTATATACACCATATCAAAGCGTGAATTGCTGTGGTATATAGAGACCATGTTGTGGTCACTAAGGAATGCATAAACTTTTGTATTCATGTTTCATGGATTTGTCTATCCGTGAACAGAATTCAGTTGATCACTTCTACTTCTGCCTTTGGCAAATGTTAGAGAACACCATGGCAGTGTATGGTAAAAATGCCTTTAATTTACCAAAGGTACCCTTCAGTAGGATTAGCAGTCCTACCCCAGTAATTGTGCCTAGGCCATTGCTACCACAGTGCATAATCATGAGGTATGGATGTTGGCAATCCATAATGCTTTCAACCAAAGGCAGCAATTTATGCCACTTTAGCCCTCTATGCCCAACCCAAGTAATGTCCACATTCGATAACCCCAGGTCCATGTGAATGTCACTCTTTCTAGCCCCATCTCTGTCCAAAACTCTGGCCCACAATCCATACTCTGAGCATTCTGGAGGGAAATCAGAGTAGCAGACATGAGAAGGCTGGAGCTGAATGAGACAAATGAAAAATGAAAGGCAGTTAAAATGGAGGATAGCTAAACAATTTAAAAGATAATTTTCTATTGGATGGTTTGTATATGATGGTGGCTAAAACTAGGTAGTGATATTGACATAAAAATAACTACTTATGTGATTGGATTTGGAGAAATAACATATAAGAAATGGAGTTTGGGATATTCTTATAATTCCAAACACACACCCACACCTGCTATCACTGGTTTTGAAGCTAGTATTCTGCTCTCAGGAAGTGTTGTGAAATTTTGACCTAGTGCTAGCAGAGAAAGTCACTATGGAAACAGAGCTACAAGAGCATGGGGAAAGGGGAAAAAAAGACTAGACTGCTAATGAGAAAGGAGAGTGGTATTAACAAAAATGCTGAATAAAGAGTGTTTGGGTTACAATTTAGTCATTTATGCCAAGTGGTGTCTAAATTACATTGTTTATCAGCACATTATGAAATGGATTTAGTGGCTCCCATGTGGATCCACCACAATTTTACACGGCCGCCACGCTGAGTGCCACAGCGGATCCACGGAGCCACCCAAGACCCCTACCAAATTAGGTTTCTTTACAGGAGTCTTAGAAAGGGTTAAAAAGACTCATCATTTAGAAGTGGTATAACAAAAGTCAAATCTGAAAGGAAGGTTGTACCTTGATGAATATCATTGAAAGCAAAGTTGAAAAGGCTGACATTGATGGTTCCTTTATATGAGAGCGGTATACCATTCTTGTACTTGACAGTTCACTTTTTTAGTGAGAGGAGATTCTAACTTATACTGACAAAAACATTTGCAGATAAACAAATGCACTTTATAGGTATGTGAATTATGGTGTACTTTTAAAAAAATGTATTTGAAAAAGAAAGTGTGTATATAAGGTGGAACCATGTGATTAGGGTGTATGCAGGAGTAAAGGAGAATACAAAAGGGAGGGCACATGATGATAATAAGGAAAAGTACAGTGAACAGCAAGGAGGAATAACAATTTGTAAAGAGTAACAACACTTATTGTACAATGCGCTAAACATTAATGTTTTGAAAGTAGATGTAGATGATTGATTACAGACAATAAATGAATAGTACATATGTTGTATGTAGGAAAGTACCCTCTTTTTGGTATAGGTACCCCCACTTTTTGTCTGCTGTCAGTGCGTATTGACTGCATTCATTGGGGTCCTGCTAACCAGTACCCCAGTGACTGTGCTCTCTCCCTCTAAATGTGGTTATTCCTGACTTAGTACACCCCACAATTGGCATACTGGTGCCCCCATGTAAGTCACTAGTATATGGTACCCTGGTACCCGGGGCATTGGGGCACCAGGGATTCCCCATGGGCTGCAGCATGCATTGTGCCACCCATGGGGGCCCATGGAAAATGTATCTGTAAGCCACCATTGCAGCTTGCGTGAAAAGGTGCATACACTCTTTTACTACACGTCACTGCACTAGGTCACTGTAAGTCACCCTTATGGAAGGCCCTCCTAGCCCAGAGGGTGCAAGTACCTGTGTGTGAGGGCACCCCTGTGTGAGCAGAGGTGCCCCTACTAACTCCAGATCCATTTCCCGAACTTTATAAGTGTGGGAAAGCCATTTTACCAGTGTACTGGACACAGGTCACTACCTATGTCCAGCTACATAAAGGTAACTCTGAACCTGGGCATGTTTGGTATCAAACATGTCGGAATCATACCCCAATACTGTTGCCAGTATTGGTTGGATGATTCCATGCACTTTAGGAGCTCCTTAGAGGACCCCCAGCTTTGCTCCTACCAGCTTGCAGGGTTTTCCCGGGCAGCGCATGCTGATGCCACCCTACAGACAAGTTTCTGCCCTCCTCCTGGTGCTTGACCAGCACAAGCCCAAGAAGGCAGAACAAAGGATACCCTTTGGGAGTCAGAGGCAACACCCTCTTCCTTTGGAAATAGGTGTTATATGGCTTGGGAGGGGTAGTCTCCCCAAGCCATTGGTATGCTTTGAAGAGCACAGTTGGTGCCCTTCTTGCATACACCGGTTTGCAACAATCTAGCGACCCCCGGTTCCTGTTCTGGTACAAAATTGGACAATGGAAAGGGGAGTAACCACTTCCCATTCCATCACTAGCCCAGCGGTGGTGCCCAGAGCTCCTCCAGGTGGCCTCTCGATTCTGCCATCTTGAATCCAAGGTGGCCAGAGGCCCCTGGGAGCATCTGAGTGGCCAGGTCAGGCAGGTGACATCACAGCCCCCTCTTGATATGTGGTCAGTCCCCTTTCCTTGGCTATTTAGGGTCTTTCTCTTGGGTAGGTCCTCAGATTTGACGTGCAAGATTCAAGCAGGACTCCTCTGCATCGTTTACTTCATCTTCTGGCCACCGGGACTGAAACTGGACCCTCCAGGAACCGACAATCTGCAACTCCAGCGACGACTCCGCTTTGAAACATTGTTTCTCCGGCTCCTTCCAGCAACTGCAACATTTCCCTGGCTGTGCATCCTCTGAGGGTGACGAGTCTTCAGTCTGCACAAGAAGCAAGAAGGAATCTCACATTTAGTGAAGGAGTCACTCCCCTGCATCTGCAGGCACCAACTGCAATGACGACCGGCTGCGTGGATCTCCTCTCATCCTGAGCTGCGTGGATCCTGCATCACGGGTGGTGGTCTGGAGTAGTCCACTAGGTCCTCTATGCCAGCTGTCCAACTTTGGTGGAGGTAAGTCCTTGACTTCCCATGCAGGACAGTACCCCCATGCACCACGTCTTTTGCAGCTTTCAAGTCTTGTTTGCATCTCCTCTAAGGGATCTTCAGGCTCTATGTAGCCCCAGCCCCCTTCCTGTGATGCACAGCCCTCTGCGTGCTTCTCCAGCAGCGTAGGACCCTTCTCCAGTTGTACTGAGTGGGCTCATCTGCAACTCCTGATTCCTCACACAGTGGGTCTCCTGTGGGGGCTGCCTCTTCTTCTGTGGACTTTCTGCATTGCTGAGGGTCCCCCTAGGACTCCCCCGTGGGTTGAGTCCTCCTGGACCTTGCAGGTCCCCTCCACTTGTGTTTCAGCATGACTGCTGCCTTTGCCAAGGCTTGCTGGTGGCTTTTCCATGCCACTGATCGACTCCAATCATCCATCCGGCATGGGACATCGACTGCAACCTCCAGGAACTCTTCACCTGCTCTAGGGCTGCATTCCTGACCGTCTTCGTCCTACTGTAAACCAACTCCTGCATCCACAGCTGGGTGCGTAGTAGCTTCTGTGACTTCTGGACTTGGTCCCCTCCTTTGACAGGTCTTCCTCTTCAGGAATCCACAGCTGGTTTCCTACAGTCTTGTTGGAGTGTTGCATTTTCTTCCTTTTGGGTGGTTTGGGGAAAATCTAGTAACTAGGGGCCAGATGTAGGAAGGCATTAGCGCTTCCCAAACAGCAAAAAACGTAGTTTGCGAGGCACTAATGCCCTCACGCGATGCTGAAACACATATTACGAGTCGGTACCGACTCGCAAAATGTGTTTCAGACTCGCAAATAGGAAGGGGCGTTCCCTACCTATTTGCGAGTCGCACCGCAATGTAGGGTTGATCTGTGACCGCGAAAGCGGTTGCAAATCAACCCGCAGTTACCATCCACTTGAAGTGGATGGTAACTCATTTGCAAACGGGAAGGGGTCCCCATGGGACCCCTTCCCCTTTGTGAATGCTCACAACAATGTTTTTTCAGAGCAGGCAATGGTCCTATGGACCACTGCCTACTCTGAAAAAAAAACGAAACAAAAAGGTTTCAGTATTTTTTTCTATTTGCAGCTCGTTTTCCTTTAAGAGAAAAAAAAACCTGCTTTATTGAAAAGCAGTACGGATATGGTGGTCTGCTGTCTCCAGCAGGCCACCATCCCCGTGAGTGCCTAGACTCGCTATGGGGTTGCAAACTGCGACCCACCTCATAAATATTTATGAGGTGGGTCTTTGCGACCCCATAGCGAGTCGCAGAAGGTGTCTGAGACACCTTTCTGCATGCCAATTTGCGAGTTGCAAATTGCGAGTCGGAAGGACTCGCAATTTGCAACTCGCAAATTGGTTTCTACCTACATCTGGCCCTTACTCCTTTCCTCCTGGTCGCTAGGGAGCACTGTGGTACTTACCTTTGGTGTTTCCTAGTACCCCCTGCTCCCCATACACATCCCACTTACCTAGGTGGAGGTCGTCTGTTCGCATTCTATTTTTTTAAGTATATGGTTTGGGCTCCCCCTATGGTCACTATTGTCTATTTGCACTTGCATTGTTTTCTATCACTTTTTATGCCTATTTCTAATAACTAGTGTACATATTTAATGTGTTTACTTGCCTCCTATTGGAGGGTTGGGTATTTAGTGTTTTGCTACTGTGTTACTGTGATAAAGACCCTTTATTTTCGTAACACTGAGTGTTTTCTTTCATGTTTGTAAGTGTTGTGTGACTACAGTGGTATTGCATGAGCTTTGCATGTCTAGAGAGCCTGTCTTCTAGACACTGCCTATGCTACACTAATAGGGGATACCTGAACCTGTTATAAGGTGTAAGTACCTTAGGTACCCACCACACACCAGGCCAGCTTTCTACATCTGGACTATCATAAGATATAAACCACAAATCAAAGACAGGAGTTAATCTACAAAACCTCTCTGGAAAATAATTTGTTGAGAAAATTAATGGAAAGGACGAAAGGTTGGAATACAGTTTGATAAATTTAATGGCATGCCATCGTAGGACCAACAAGTATTGGTATCATCGTCATGGTGAACTGAAATGTATGTTACAAAATTTAGGTGCACCTACGTGGTTTATGACACTGAGTTATGCGGAATATACATGGAATGACTTACTTTTTTGAGAGAAGCCAACTAAAACATTAAGGACATCAATTTGAAGACACCAGGAGAACTTTGCTGTTTGGATCATGCTAATGTTTGTAGATATTTAACCACAGATTTCAAGCCATGCTATCCTTCATTTGAAACAAAATAAATCCTCCTGTTTGAGAAGTTACTGATTTCTTTTGGCGTAAAGAGCATTAAGCAAGAGGGGCTCCTCATGTTTACATGCTGGTATGGATAAAAGATTCACCGAAATTTGGAACAGACAGTGATGACTCTGTACTCTCTTTCATAGAACAGTATATGACATGTGCCATCCCGAAAGACAGTGAGGAGAAAGGCCTAAAACAGTAAGTTCTGCATTTGAAATATGTAGATGTGGGAAGTACTATCGCTGAAAATACAGGGCTGAAGGAATATTTTACACAAAGTTGTGTTTTGGATTTCCAAGACCTGTAATTTCAAAAAGGAAGAGTGAATAGTTTTTTTTATCTGCAGTGAGACATACACATACTCAAAAATCACCAAAAAACAAACAAACTCAGAAAAACAGAGGCCTCCAAATATAGTAATGACTATAATCCTGTGATTCTCAAGATGTGGAATGCAAATATGGATATTCAATTTGTGCTGAAAAGTCTCTAAGCAAAAAACTGAACAGCTTCAGTTTGAAGCTGCTTTCACACAGAGATATTGATTCCTATGAGTGCTGTGACCAGCTAAGCTCAGCTAGTTTATACTCAAAATCAAGAGGAATTGTTTGGGTATGTGTAAGGAAATGCCTCCTTGGCATGGTTACCCCCTGACTTTTTGCCTTTGCTGATGCTATGTTTTGAATTGAAAGTGTGCTGAGGCCTGCTAACCAGGCCCCAGCACCAGTGTTCTTTCCCTAACCTGTACTTTTGTATCCACAATTGGCACACCCTGACATCCAGGTAAGTCCCTTGTAACTGGTACCTCTGGTACCAAGGGCCCTGATGCCAGGGAAGGTCTCTAAGGGCTGCAGCATGTCTTATGCCACCCTGGAGACCCCTCACTCAGCACAGACACACTGCTTACCAGCTTGTGTGTGCTAGTGAGAACAAAATGAGTAAGTCGACATGGCACTCCCCTCAGGGTGCCATGCCAGCCTCTCACTGCCTATGCAGTATAGGTAAGACACCCCTCTAGCAGGCCTTACAGCCCTAAGGCAGGGTGCACTATACCATAGGTGAGGGCACCAGTGCATGAGCACTGTGCCCCTACAGTGTCTAAGCCAAACCTTAGACATTGTAAGTGCAGGGTAGCCATAAGAGTATATGGTCTGGGAGTCTGTCAAACACGAACTCCACAGCACCATAATGGCTACACTGAAAACTGGGAAGTTTGGTATCAAACTTCTCAGCACAATAAATGCACACTGATGCCTGTGTACATTTTATTGTGAAACACACCCCAGAGGGCACCTTAGAGGTGCCCCCTGAAACTATATCCAACTATCTGTGTAGGCTGACTGGTTCCAGCAGCCTGCCACACTAGAGACATGTTGCTGGCCCCATGGGGAGAGTGCCTTTGTCACTCTGAGGCCAGTAACAAAGCCTGCACTGGGTGGAGATGCTAACACCTCCCCCAGGCAGGAGCTGTCACACCTGGCGGTGAGCCTCAAAGGCTCACCCCTTTGTGCCAGCACCGCAGGACACTCCAGCTAGTGGAGTTGCCCACCCCCTCCGGCCACGGCCCCCACTTTTGGCCCCAAGGCCGGAGAAAATAATGAAAACAACAAGGAGGAGTCACTGGCCAGTCAGGACAGCCCCTAAGGTGTCCTGAGCTGAAGTGACTCTAACTTTTGGAAATCCTCCATCTTGCAGATGGAGGATTCCCCCAATAGGATTAGGGATGTGACCCCCTCCCCTTGGGAGGAGGCACAAAGAGGGTGTACTCACCCTCAGGGCTAGTAGCCATTGGCTACTAACCCCCCAGACCTAAACACGCCCTTAAATTTTGTATTTAAGGGCTTCCCTGAACCTAAGAATTTAGATTCCTGAAACTACAAGAAGAAGAGGACTGCTGAGCTGAAAAACCCCTGCAGAGGAAGAACAGAAGACACCAACTGCTTTGGACCCAGACTCACCGGCCTGTCTCCTGCCTTCCAAAGAAACCTGCTCCAGCGACGCTTTCCAAGGGACCAGCGACCTCTGAATCCTCTGAGGACTGCCCTGCTTCGACAAAGAGAAGAAACTCCAGAGGACAGCGGCCCTGCTCCAAAAGAACTGCAACTTTGTTTCAAGTAGCAGATTTAAAGACCCCTGCAACTCCCCGCAAGAAGCGTGAGACTTGCAACACTGCACCCGGCGACCCCGACTCGACTGGTGGAGAACCAACACCTCAGGGAGGACCCTCCGGCGACTCCAAGACTGTGAGTAACCAAAGTTGTCCCCCCTGAGCCCCCACAGCGACGCCTGCAGAGGGAATCCCGAGGCTCCCCCTGACCGCGACTGCCTGAACTCCATTTCCCGACGGCTGGAAAAGACCCTGCACCCGCAGCCCCCAGCACCTGAAGGAACGGAACTCCTGTGCAGGAGTGACCCCCAGGAGGCCCTCTCCCTTGCCCAGGTGGTGGCTACCCCGAGGAGCCCCCCCTTGCCTGCCTGCAACGCTGAAGAGATCCCTTGATCTCTCATTGAAAACCATTGTAAACCTGACGCGTGTTTGCACACTGCACCCGGCCGCCCCCGTGCTGCTGAGGGTGTACTTTTTGTGCTGACTTGTGTCCCCCCCGGTGCCCTACAAAACCCCCCTGGTCTGCCCTCCGAAGACGCGGGTACTTACCTGCTGGCAGACTGGAACCGGGGCACCCCCTTCTCTCCATTGAAGCCTATGTGTTTTGGGCACCTCTTTGACCTCTGCTCCTGACCGGCCCTGAGCTGCTGGTGTTGTAACTTTGGGGTTGCTCTGAACCCCCAACGGTGGGCTACCTTGGACCAAAAACTGAAACCTGTAAGTGACTTACTTACCTGTGAAACCTAACAATACTTTACCTCCCCCAGGAACTGTGAAAATTGCACTGTGTCCACTTTTAAAACAGCTTATTGTGTTTTATGTAAAAAGTATACATGCTAATGTAATGATTCAAAGTTCCTAAAGTACTTACCTGCAATACCTTTCAAATGAGATATTACATGTAGAATTTGAACCTGTGGTTCTTAAAATAAACTAAGAAAATATATTTTTCTATAACAAAACCTATTGGCTGGATTTGTCTCTGAGTGTGTGTTCCTCATTTATTGCCTGTGTATATGTACAACAAATGCTTAACACTACTCCTTTGATAAGCCTACTGCTCGACCACACTACCACAAAATAGAGCATTAGTATTATCTCTTTTTGCCACTATCTTACCTCTAAAGGGAACCCTTGGACTCTGTGCATGCTATTCCTTACTTTGAAATAGCACATACAGAGCCAACTTCCTACATTGGTGGATCAGCGGTGGGGTGCAAGACTGCATTTGCTGGACTACTCAGCCAATACCTGATCACACGACAAATTCCAAAAATTGTCATTAGAATTTGATTTTTGCAATTTGAACTATTTTTCTAAATTCTTAAAAGACCTGCTAGGGCCTTGTGTTAGTCCCTGTTAGCATTTCCTTTTAGAGTTTAAAAGTTTGGTAAAAGTTTGAATTAGATCCTAGAACTAGTTTTAGCTTCTTAAAAAGTATTCCAACTTTTAGAAGCATAATGTCTAGCACAGATGTGAATGTGGTGGAACTCAACACCACACCTTACCTCCATCTCCAGATGAGAGAGCTAAGGTCACTCTGTAAAATAAAGAAAATAGCAATGGGCTCCAGACCTTCCAAACTACAGCTCCAGGAGCTGTTGACAGAGTTTGAAAGAGCCAACCCCTCTGAGGATGGCAACACAGAGGATGATGATAGTGACTTGGAGGGTGATTCCCCCCCACCAGTCCTATCTAGGGAGAACAGGGCCTCTCAAGCCCTGACTCCACAAATAATAGTCAGAGATGCTGGTTCCCTCACAGGAGGGACCAACAACTCTGAAATCACTGAGGATAACTCCAGTGAAGAGGACATCCAGTTAGCCAGGATGGCCAAAAGATTGGCTTTGGAAAGACAGATCCTAGCCATAGAAAGGGAAAGACAAGAGATGGGCCTAGGACCCATCAATGGTGGCAGCAACATAAATAGGGTCAGAGATTCTCCTGACATGTTGAAAATCCCTAAAGGGATTGTAACTTTATTAGGCAAGTTGTATTTTTGAGGATTAATTTTATTATTGAACAACAACCATGTTCTCAATGAACCCAAAAAACTCATTAATCTCAAAACTGAATATTTTTGGAAGTAGTTTTTAGTTTGTTTTTAGTTTTAGCTATGTTAGGGGGATATCTGTGTGTGCAGGTGACTATCACTGTGCATAATTATTAGGCAACTTAACAAAAAAAAATATATACCCATTTCAATTATTTATCATTACCAGTGAAACCAATATAACATCTCAACATTCACAAATATACATTTCTGACATTCAAAAACAAAACAAAAACAAATCAGTGACCAATATAGCCACCTTTCTTTGCAAGGACACTCAAAAGCCTGCCATCCATGGATTCTGTCAGTGTTTTGATCTGTTCACCATCAACATTGCGTGCAGCAGCAACCACAGCCTCCCAGACACTGTTCAGAGAGGTGTACTGTTTTCCCTCCTTGTAAATCTCACATTTGATGATGGACCACAGGTTCTCAATGGGGTTCAGATCAGGTGAACAAGGAGGCCATGTCATTAGATTTCCTTCTTTTATACCCTTTCTTGCCAGCCACGCTGTGGAGTACTTGGACGCGTGTGATGGAGCATTGTCCTGCATGAAAATCATGTTTTTCTTGAAGGATGCAGACTTCTTCCTGTACCACTGCTTGAAGAAGTTGTCTTCCAGGAACTGGCAGTAGGACTGGGAGTTGAGCTTGACTCCATCCTCAACCCGAAAAGGCCCCACAAGCTCATCTTTGATGATACCAGCCCAAACCAGTACTCCACCTCCACCTTGCTGGCGTCTGAGTCGGACCGGAGCTCTCTGCCCTTTACCAATCCAGCCACGGGCCCATCCATCTGGCCCATCAAGACTCACTCTCATTTCATCAGTCCATAAAACCTTAGAAAAATCAGTCTTGAGATATTTCTTGGCCCAGTCTTGACGTTTCAGCTTGTGTGTCTTGTTCAGTGGTGGTCGTCTTTCAGCCTTTCTTACCTTGGCCATGTCTCTGAGTATTGCACACCTTGTGCTTTTGGGCACTCCAGTGATGTTGCAGCTCTGAAATATGGCCAAACTGGTGGCAAGTGGCATCGTGGCAGCTGCACGCTTGACTTTTCTCAGTTCATGGGCAGTTATTTTGCGCCTTGGTTTTTCCACACGCTTCTTGCGACCCTGTTGACTATTTTGAATGAAACGCTTGATTGTTCGATGATCACGCTTCAGAAGCTTTGCAATTTTAAGAGTGCTGCATCCCTCTGCAAGATATCTCACTATTTTTGACTTTTCTGAGCCTGTCAAGTCCTTCTTTTGACCCATTTTGCCAAAGGAAAGGAAGTTGCCTAATAATTATGCACACCTGATATAGGGTGTTGATGTCATTAGACCACACCCCTTCTCATTACAGAGATGCACATCACCTAATATGCTTAATTGGTAGTAGGCTTTCGAGCCTATACAGCTTAGAGTAAGACAACATGCATAAAGAGGATGATGTGGTCAAAATACTCATTTGCCTAATAATTCTGCACTCCCTGTAAATATGAAGAGGGTGATGACATCACCAAATGGTTCACAGCTTTTGAGAGGGCTTGTGTAACCAGAAAAGTGAACAAATCTCACTGGGGTGCTCTCCTTTGGGAAATGTTCACAGGAAAGTGTAGGGATAGACTCCTCACACTCTCTGGAAAAGATGCAGAATCTTATGACCTCATGAAGGGTACCGTGATTGAGGGCTTTGGATTCTCCACTGAGGAGTATAGTATTAGATTCAGGGGGGCTCAAAAATCCTCGAGCCAGACCTGGGTTGACTTTGTAGACTACTCAGTAAAAACACTAGATGGTTGGATTCAAGGCAGTGGTGTAAGTAATTATGATGGGCTGTACAATTTATTTGTGAAAGAACACCTGTTAAGTAATTGTTTCAATGATAAACTGCATCAGCATCTGGTAGACCTAGGACCAATTTCTCCCCAAGAATTGGGAAAGAAGGCGGACCATTGGGTCAAGACTAGGGTGTCCAAAACTTCCACAGGGGGTGACCAAAAGAAAGGGGTCACAAAACCTCCCCAGGTGAAAGGTGGTGAGACAGCCAAAAACAAAAATAGTAAAGAGTCTTCTACAGGCCCCCAAAAACCTGCACAGGAGGGTGGGCCCAGAGCCTCTTCACAAAACAATTCTGGGTACAAGGGTAAAAACTTTGATCCCAAAAAGGCCTGGTGTCGTAGCTGTAGTCAGTCTGGACACCAAACTGGAGACAAGGCCTGTCCCAAGAAAAATACCACTTCAAACTCCACTCCAGCTAACACTGGAATGGCTAGTCTCCAAGTGGGATCAACAGTGTGCCCAGAGCAAATCAGGTGTCACACTGAAGCTACATTAGTCTCTGAGGGTGGGGTGGATTTAGCCACACTGGCTGCCTGGCCCCCTAACATGCAAAAATACAGGCAGCAGCTCTTAATTAATGGGACAAGTGTAGAGGGCCTGAGGGATAAAGGTGCCAGTGTCACTATGGTGACAGAGAAACTGGTTTCCCCTGGCCAATACCTGGCTGGACAAACTTATCCAGTCACCAACACTGACAATCAGACTAAAGTACATCCCATGGCAATGGTAACTTTAGAGTGGGGAGGGGTCAATGGCCTGAAACAGGTGGTGGTCTCCTCAAATATCCCAGTAGACTGTTTGCTTGGAAATGACCTGGAGTCCTCAGCATGGGCTGAGGTAGAACTGAAAACCCATGCAGCCATGCTGGGTATCCCTGAACTGGTGTGTGTCAAGACAAGGGCACAGTGCAAGGCACAGGGTGAAAAAGTAGAGCTGGAGTCTGGAAGAAAGGCCCAGCCTACCAAGAGAAAAGGAAAGTCAGCTGGGAAACCAGCTGCAACACAACAAGAAAAAGAGAACCTCTCTTCTCAGGAAGAAGTTCTGCCCTATGAGGGAACTGAGCCTATGGAGCTGGAACCTTATCAGGTTGAGCTCTTAGGCCCAGGGGGACCCTCAAGGGAAGAGTTTTGTAAGGGACAAGAAACCTGTCCCTCTCTTGAAGGCCTTAGGCAGCAAGCTGCTGAAGAGTCCAAAGGCAAGAAAAATGGAACACATAGGGTCTATTGGGAAGATGGACTCCTGTACACTGAGGCAAGAGATCCCAAACCTGGTGCCACTAGGAGAGTGGTAGTGCCTCAGGGTTTCAGAGAGTTTATTCTGACCTTAGCCCATGATATTCCCCTTGCTGGGCATTTGGGACAAACCAAGACGTGGGAGAGGTTAGTCAACCACTTCTACTGGCCCAATATGTCCCAGAAGGTTAAGGAGTTTTGCCTCTCCTGCCCCACCTGTCAAGCCAGTGGTAAGACAGGTGGGCATCCGAAGGCCCCCCTCATTCCACTTCCAGTGGTGGGGGTCCCCTTTGAAAGAGTGGGTGTGGACATAGTGGGTCCACTGGAACCTCCCACAGCCTCAGGAAATATGTACATCCTAGTAGTAGTGGATCATGCTACTAGGTATCCTGAAGCTATTCCCCTTAGGTCGACTACTGCCCCTGCAGTAGCCAAGGCCCTCATTGGTATCTTTACCAGAGTGGGCTTCCCTAAGGAGGTGGTGTCTGACAGAGGTACCAACTTCATGTCAGCATACCTAAAACACATGTGGAATGAGTGTGGAGTGACTTATAAGTTCACTACACCATATCATCCACAAACTAATGGCCTTGTTGAGAGATTCAACAAGACATTAAAGGGCATGATCATGGGGCTCCCAGAAAAACTCAAAAGGAGATGGGATGTCCTCCTGCCATGTCTGCTTTTCGCTTACAGAGAGGTGCCTCAGAAGGGAGTAGGATTCTCACCCTTTGAACTTCTGTTTGGCCACCCTGTAAGGGGACCACTTGCTCTTGTTAAAGAAGGCTGGGAGAGACCTCTTCATGAGCCTAAACAAGACATAGTGGACTATGTACTTGGCCTTCGCTCAAGAATGGCAGAGTACATGGAAAAGGCAAGTAAAAACCTTGAGGCCAGCCAACAGCTCCAGAAGTTTTGGTATGACCAAAAGGCTGCAATGGTTGAATTCCAACCAGGGCAGAAAGTTTGGGTTTTGGAGCCTGTGGCTCCCAGGGCACTTCAGGACAGATGGAGTGGCCCTTACCCAATCCTGGAAAAGAAGAGTCAGGTCACCTACCTGGTGGACCTAGGCACAAGCAGGAGCCCCAAGAGGGTGATCCATGTAAACCACCTAAAACTCTTCCATGATAGGGCTGATGTAAATCTGTTGATGGTAACAGATGAGGACCAGGAAGCTGAGAGTGAACCTCTCCCTGATCTCCTCTCATCAAACCCTAAAGATGGCTCAGTGGATGGAGTGATCTATTCAGACACCCTCTCTGGCCAACAGCAATCTGACTGTAGGAAGGTCCTGCAGCAGTTTGCTGAGCTTTTTTCCCTAACCCCTGGTCAGACACACCTGTGCACCCATGATGTGGACACAGGAGACAGCATGCCTGTCAAAAACAAAATATTCAGACAGTCTGATCAAGTTAAGGAAAGCATCAAGGTGGAAGTCCACAAGATGCTGGAATTGGGAGTAATTGAGCACTCTGACAGCCCCTGGGCTAGCCCAGTGGTCTTAGTCCCCAAACCTCACACCAAAGATGGAAAGAGAGAGATGAGGTTTTGTTTGGACTACAGAGGTCTCAATTCTGTCACCAAGACAGATGCCCACTCCATACCTAGAGCTGACGAGCTGATTGACAAATTAGGTGCTGCCAAATTCTTAAGTACCTTTGACTTAACTGCAGGGTACTGGCAAATCAAAATGGCACCTGGAGCAAAAGAGAAAACAGCATTCTCCACACCTGATGGGCATTATCAGTTCACTGTTATGCCCTTTGGTTTAAAGAATGCCCCTGCCACCTTCCAAAGGTTGGTGAATCAAGTCCTTGCTGGGTTGGAATCCTTTAGTGCAGCTTATCTTGATTGTATTGCTGTCTTTAGCTCCACCTGGCAGGATCACCTGGTCCACCTGAAGAAGGTTTTGAAGGCTCTGCAATCTGCAGGCCTCTCTATCAAGGCATCCAAATGCCAGATAGGGCAGGGAACTGTGGTTTACTTGGGACACCTTGTAGGTGGAGGCCAAGTTCAGCCACTCCAACCCAAGATCCAGACTATTCTGGACTGGGTAGCTCCAAAAACCCAGACTCAAGTCAGGGCATTCCTTGGCTTGACTGGGTACTATAGGAGGTTTGTGAAGGGATATGGATCCATTGTGACAGCCCTCACAGAACTCACCTCCAAGAAAATGCCCAAGAAAGTAAACTGGACTGTAGAATGCCAACAGGCCTTTGACACCCTGAAACAAGCTATGTGCACAGCACCAGTTCTAAAAGCTCCAGATTACTCCAAACAATTCATTGTGCAAACAGATGCCTCTGAACATGGGATAGGGGCAGTTTTGTCCCAAACAAATGATGATGGCCTTGACCAGCCTGTTGCTTTCATTAGCAGGAGGTTACTCCCCAGGGAGCAGCGTTGGAGTGCCATTGAGAGGGAGGCCTTTGCTGTGGTTTGGTCCCTGAAAAAGCTGAGACCATACCTCTTTGGTACTCACTTTGTAGTTCAAACCGACCACAGACCTCTCAGATGGCTGATGCAAATGAAAGGTGAAAATCCAAAACTGTTGAGGTGGTCCATCTCCCTACAGGGAATGGACTTTATAGTGGAACACAGACCTGGGACTGCCCATGCCAATGCAGATGGCCTTTCCAGGTTCTTCCACTTAGAAAATGAAGACTCTCTTGGGAAAGGTTAGTCTCATCCTCTTTCGTTTGGGGGGGGGGGTTGTAAGGAAATGCCTCCTTGGCATGGTTACCCCCTGACTTTTTGCCTTTGCTGATGCTATGTTTTGAATTGAAAGTGTGCTGAGGCCTGCTAACCAGGCCCCAGCACCAGTGTTCTTTCCCTAACCTGTACTTTTGTATCCACAATTGGCACACCCTGGCATCCAGGTAAGTCCCTTGTAACTGGTACCTCTGGTACCAAGGGCCCTGATGCCAGGGAAGGTCTCTAAGGGCTGCAGCATGTCTTATGCCACCCTGGAGACCCCTCACTCAGCACAGACACACTGCTTACCAGCTTGTGTGTGCTAGTGAGAACAAAATGAGTAAGTCAACATGGCACTCCCCTCAGGGTGCCATGCCAGCCTCTCACTGCCTATGCAGTATAGGTAAGACACCCCTCTAGCAGGCCTTACAGCCCTAAGGCAGGGTGCACTATACCATAGGTGAGGGCACCAGTGCATGAGCACTGTGCCCCTACAGTGTCTAAGCCAAACCTTAGACATTGTAAGTGCAGGGTAGCCATAAGAGTATATGGTCTGGGAGTCTGTCAAACACGAACTCCACAGCACCATAATGGCTACACTGAAAACTGGGAAGTTTGGTATCAAACTTCTCAGCACAATAAATGCACACTGATGCCAGTGTACATTTTATTGTGAAACACACCCCAGAGGGCACCTTAGAGGTGCCCCCTGAAACTGTATCCAACTATCTGTGTAGGCTGACTGGTTCCAGCAGCCTGCCACACTAGAGACATGTTGCTGGCCCCATGGGGAGAGTGCCTTTGTCACTCTGAGGCCAGTAACAAAGCCTGCACTGGGTGGAGATGCTAACACCTCCCCCAGGCAGGAGCTGTCACACCTGGCGGTGAGCCTCAAAGGCTCACCCCTTTGTGCCAGCACCGCAGGACACTCCAGCTAGTGGAGTTGCCCGCCCCCTCCGGCCACGGCCCCCACTTTTGGCCCCAAGGCCGGAGAAAATAATGAAAACAACAAGGAGGAGTCACTGGCCAGTCAGGACAGCCCCTAAGGTGTCCTGAGCTGAAGTGACTCTAACTTTTGGAAATCCTCCATCTTGCAGATGGAGGATTCCCCCAATAGGATTAGGGATGTGACCCCCTCCCCTTGGGAGGAGGCACAAAGAGGGTGTACTCACCCTCAGGGCTAGTAGCCATTGGCTACTAACCCCCCAGACCTAAACACGCCCTTAAATTTAGTATTTAAGGGCTTCCCTGAACCTAAGAATTTAGATTCCTGAAACTACAAGAAGAAGAGGACTGCTGAGCTGAAAAACCCCTGCAGAGGAAGAACAGAAGACACCAACTGCTTTGGCCCCAGACTCACCGGCCTGTCTCCTGCCTTCCAAAGAAACCTGCTCCAGCGACGCTTTCCAAGGGACCAGCGACCTCTGAATCCTCTGAGGACTGCCCTGCTTCGAGAAAGACAAGAAACTCCCAAGGACAGCGGCCCTGCTCCAAAAGAACTGCAACTTTGTTTCAAGTAGCAGATTTAAAGACCCCTGCAACTCCCCGCAAGAAGCGTGAGACTTGCAACACTGCACCCGGCGACCCCGACTCGACTGGTGGAGAACCAACACCTCAGGGAGGACTCTCCGGCGACTCCAAGACTGTGAGTAACCAAAGTTGTCCCCCCTGAGCCCCCACAGCGACACCTGCAGAGGGAATCCCGAGGCTCCCCCTGACCGTGACTGCCTGAACTCCATTTCCCGATGGCTGGAAAAGACCCTGCACCCGCAGCCCCCAGCACCTGAAGGAACGGAACTCCTGTGCAGGAGTGACCCCCAGGAGGCCCTCTCCCTTGCCCAGGTGGTGGCTACCCCGAGGAGCCCCCCCCTTGCCTGCCTGCAACGCTGAAGAGATCCCTTGATCTCTCATTGAAAACCATTGTAAACCCGACGCGTGTTTGCACACTGCACCCGGCCGCCCCCGTGCTGCTGAGGGTGTACTTTTTGTGCTGACTTGTGCCCCCCCCGGTGCCCTACAAAACCCCCCTGGTCTGCCCTCCGATGACGCGGGTACTTACCTGCTGGCAGACTGGAACCGGGGCACCCCCTTCTCTCCATTGAAGCCTATGTGTTTTGGGCACCTCTTTGACCTGTGCACCTGACCGGCCCTGAGCTGCTGGTGTGGTAACTTTGGGGTTGCTCTGAACCCCCAACGGTGGGCTACCTTGGACCCAAAACTGAAACCTGTAAGTGACTTACTTACCTGTGAAACCTAACAATACTTTACCTCCCCCAGGAACTGTGAAAATTGCAGTGTGTCCACTTTTAAAACAGCTTATTGTGTTTTATGTAAAAAGTATACATGCTAATGTAATGATTCAAAGTTCCTAAAGTACTTACCTGCAATACCTTTCAAATGAGATATTACATGTAGAATTTGAACCTGTGGTTCTTAAAATAAACTAAGAAAAGATATTTTTCTATAACAAAACCTATTGGCTGGATTTGTCTCTGAGTGTGTGTTCCTCATTTATTGCCTGTGTATATGTACAACAAATGCTTAACACTACTCCTTTGATAAGCCTACTGCTCGACCACACTACCACAAAATAGAGCATTAGTATTATCTCTTTTTGCCACTATCTTACCTCTAAGGGGAACCCTTGGACTCTGTGCATGCTATTCCTTACTTTGAAATAGCACATACAGAGCCAACTTCCTACAGTATGTCTAGGCCTTATAAGCATGCAAAACAGAGTGTTGAAGTCTTTTTACAGAAATTCAGTACCTCAAAGAGTTTGACCCAGAAAGTATGACATTGTGAAAACAATTATGTTGCACACTTACTATCCAAGAAAGAGTTCACAGCTTGAAAATGTGTGTCTTTATGAAATACTTCAGCAATACAGATATCGAAAAAATTTAACAGAAAATGCAGTTGAAGGGAAATTTGGAGTAGTTGGTTGTAACTGTTGTCTGGTAGGACACACAAAAGGCAGTCTAATTCACCACAGAAAACTTAGGGCTTGATTTAGAGTTTGGCAGATGAGTTACCCTATCACAAATGTGACGGATATCCCATCCATTATATTGCGATCTCCATAGGCTATAATTGGATCGTAATACTGCAGATGGGACATCTGTCATGTTTGTAATGGAATACCCCTCTCTTCCAAACTTTAAATAAGGCAGTTAGTTGCCAAACTCATGATAAAAGAGTGTTTTTCTATTTGGAACTTTTACAACTGTCCAATCCTTGGCGTGCTGAATCAGAGTTATTCAGAGAGTTTGACTTCTCCAAAGATTCTTTCAATGCTGCAAAAGGCAGCATTCAGTATTTCCTAACCATTTGAAAATGTTAAATGATGAGACTGAACAGGAAGAAGCAATGGCTGTTGAGACAGCTAAGGAGAGTTGATGAGGCAGTCAAAGTTCAGGACCTCTACGTCAAGCTCCTCATGGACAACCAATTATTGAAAATGAAGCTGCTATTGCCATGAATGATGCCAGACTGCAATGTAAAAAGCCAAACAGGAAAGTTTTGATTTGGAAAAGTTAGTTGGACAACTAAATGATTAGCAAAAATAAATATATATGGAGGTAAATGACAGAGTTGAGCATGGATTCCTTCATGAGAAGAAACAGTGTACATGCACATAATTTAAGCCAATACTATTGTATTTCAGCAGTCAGGCTGGCACCGTCAAATGCTTTTTAATAGAAGTTCTCACTTCTTGCTACAGAAAACTAAAGAGTATAATTTGTTGTACGTAGTAATAACATACAACATTAAAGGAATTACCTTACATTGACTTCTCATGCTGCCTTTGGAACATGACAACAAACTGGAGTAGCAAATGTTATCTGGTGAAACTTATCATGAAGTCTCAAGAGTACTGAAGACATTAACACATTTATTCATTGTGAATAATGGTCACAAATGTAATGCTTGTCTTTGTACACTTGAGAATGCAACATATTCCAAGGACAGACTATGATGTGTTATTTGGAGGAAAATGCTTGATTGTGTTCAGCAATCTACTACAACTTACACCGATCAAATGACAGCCTGTGCTCAAGACACTTCTCTGTGATGCAACACGAAATTTGTTAGGAAATACTGGAAATATAAACATTTGGTTAAACTTGCAATACAAAGAACTGCTAAGGAATATGCAATAAGCATCTGATGTTGAATACACAACTATTCTCAAGGATATTAGATTAGATGTTCTAACAAAAGAGGGGAAACATCACTGAGAAAGTCGACTTGTTAAGAAACTGTTTCTTACAAACAAGACAGCAGCGGCGCTAAAGCTCACTTTTATTCAAGAAGGAAAATCCATTGTGTGCCTAATGCCTACACTTCAGGAGTGCTCCTGTTTTAATGAAGAATTACTAAAATTTGTAGTAAGAAGAAAATGTCCAACTTACAGCAAGACAAAATGGAACACCAGGGTGTGACAGTACTCCTAAATGAAAAGCTAAAAGCAAAATTGGAGTCATTGGAAAACCTGTTTCCAGAACTGCAGGATTAGAGAAGTGTATAAGTGTTTGTAAGAACTATAAACTAATTTTGCATTAAAATGTGAATGTTGAGGAAGGATTAGTTAATGGTGCTATGGGTAAAGTGGTTGATTTAATTTGCTTTCCTAATAGGAATGAGGTCAAATACCTAGTGATTAAATTTGATCAGGTCGATGGCATAAAACATATTGGAAGGCCCATTGCACTTTTTTGCTTTTGAAATCCTTGTATATTCTGCGGAAGCGGTTTCCAGTTCATCTAGCATAAAAGCTCTGACTATTCATAAATTCCAAGGTTTAAGAATAGATGCAGCTTATATTAATATTGGTGGTTTTGTGTATATCATATATAACATTATCACGAGTTAGAACATTGTCCAATTTGTATCTTGTTTAGTTTGATGAAAGTAAAATTAAATGGCGATCCAAGTTGTGTGAAAGAGTAGAACCGATTAAGAAGTGTTTATGCTTCTCATTTAGGATAGTATGGTGCTTTTGAATAATCTACCATTTGCCCGAAGTGAAAACTTTCAAAGGGTTGCAGTGATGTTGTTGAGAAGAAGGGAAAGAAAGAGAACAAGGAAGTTGTTAGGAGAAAACAAATGACAATGATGAAGATATTGTTGGTTACCAGTTGTCAAACCCCTCAGGGGTCAAGTGCTATTCCAATGTGGTTCTCAACGTACTGTTTACATTACCTCATGTCATTCATGCAGTTGAACTAAGAAAACAGAAGACATTATGCTCTGCACTGTTTGCTTTGTTGCAATGTCTCTGCTGTCTGTGCAGTGACAAGAGTAAAACACATTGTGCATCACACATTTGAGACCTTATAAATGTATGCACTGGATCTGAAAGTTTACACAACGATCTCAAGAAGATGCACCAGAATTTCTAATGGTGATGTTTGGTATTTTAGAAGAAGAGGAAGTACCTATTGAAGACTTATTTGGGCTTACTTACTCATGAAACCTCAAATGTGAAGATTATTCTTTGACATCAAGTACAGAAACAGATACAGAGCAATTTATTTACTTAACACTACTGGATTGCAAAACTGTCAATTTTGAGAGATTGTTTAAAGAAGCTACACAAAACAATACCTGCAGAAGTTGTTGATCAGATTTTATGTCAACTTCACTATACGAAGGAGTGGGGAGTATCTTATTCTAATGCTACAGTGATGCACAGCAGATTGGAGTAAACTGAAAACAGAGATTACAAATTTTAAAGCAGGACAAATATCTGTTTCAGGAATTAGTGTTACAACTGGACACTATACTATCTATTTTAAAAGTAAAACTGAATGGTCAGAATGTAATGACAGAACCCTCACATTCAATAAAAGACTGCCTTACATGCTACCAAATTCTTATCTTCTGTTTCTTGAACCTAAGTTCTAAGGAGGATTACAACTGAAAACGTGAAATAATACAGTTGTGGCAATTGTAATATGATTATTTATGACATCATACAGCCTATCAGGGCTGATGTCTTCATAATGCTTTTGGAATGCTGGTGTCCAGTTAATGCTACAACGATGCAGAGATGATTGGGTTCCTATTATATCTAGATACTACAATCTGTATTTGAAAAATAAAACTGGATGGGTACAGTGTAATGAGAACTGCGTCAAACTCAAACATTGCATCATAGCCTACCAAATTTTAAGGAGGATTACAATTGTAAAAGTGAAATAGTGTAGTTGTAGTTTATGTATTACAAGTCTTTTTGACATCATATAGCCTACTGGGGTGATGTCTGTAGGAAAATACTACCTTTTCTAGCATAGTTACCCCCACTTTTTGCCTGGTGTCAGTGTGTCAGTGTGTTTAGACTGTAGTACACAGGGATCCTGCTAATCAGGTTCCCAACATCCTCTAAATGTATTTGTATGATAACTTTTAGACCCCACAATTGGCATACAGATGCACCCATGTAGGTCCCTAGTATATGGTACTTAGGTACCCAGGGCATTGGTACACCAGGGTCTCCCATGGGTTGCAGTATTGATTCTGCCACCCATGGAAGCCCATGAAAACTGTGTCCACGGGCCTGCCGTTACAGCCTGAGTGAAATGGTGCATGCACCTTTTACTTTAGATATAAGGCTTACCCTTTATTGCAGTCACTGCACTTGGACACTGTACGTCACCTGTAAAGTAGGCTCTGCAGCCCAAGGGCAGAGTGCATGGTCCTGAGTCTCAGGGTACCCCTGCATAAGCAGAGGTGCCCCTACAAATCCCAGACTCCATTCCCTCTGCTTTGTAAGTGTGGGAAGCCATTTTAAGGTACGTAGTCGACACTGGCCAACACAAGTAGTCCAAATACATAATGGCTTCACCGAACCTAGGCATGTATGTTATCAAATATGTTGGAATCATGCAGCTACCCAGATTCCATGTAACTATGGGGGTTCCTTCGATGATCACCTAGATCTGCCTGTACAGCCTTGCAGAGTCTGCATGCCAGCCCAAATTGCTGCCAACTGTAGACATTGTTTTACCCTCCTGCTGATGAGACTAACTTAAGGAGAGGAAGGCAGAACAAAGGTTTTCCTGTAGGGAAGAAGTGTGCCCACCTCTCCCTTTGAAATGGGTGTCTCCTGGCTGGGGTGGCCTTTGAGAGCCACCAGACTGTTTTGAAGGGCACATTTGGTGCCCTCCATGCATAAACCGGTTTGCACCAGTGCAGGAACCCCTGGTTTCTGCTGTGGTGCAAAACCACACAAAGCACAGCGGAGTGACCACCCCATGTCCAGCTCCTCCCCTATGGAGGTGCACAGAGCTCTGCCAGGTGGCTTCTTGATTCTGCCATCTTGGAAACAAGGTAGGCAGAGGCCCCCATGGGAGCATCTGACTGGTTAGGCCAGGTTGGTGAAGTACCTGACCCCCTCTGATAGGTGAGTCACTGCAGTGACCAACCCCCTTTCTGGATTACTAAGGGACTCCCCTGAGGATGGGACCCCAGATTTGTTGAGCGAGACTCTACAAAGGAACTCTTTGCAAGACTCTTCTGCAAACCTGGCCTCTAGAACCGCTGCTGGTCTGCCTTAGGAATTGAAACAAGACTGTGTCCAGTTGGGAGGGCTCTCACTGCAACATTGTTTGTCCAGCTCTTGCAAGAATTCTGCAACATCTGTAGCTGTGCATCCTCCACGTCACAAGGACTCTGTTTGCACCAGAAAGCAAGAAGGAATCTCCCTTGGAGTGAAGGAGTCACTCCCCTGCATCCACAGGCTCCTCAATGGCAAAAGCCAGTTGGTGGAGCGTGCTGTCCCATGGACATCGAGAAGGCTCTGCAACATAGGTGGTATTGTTTAGGTCCCCTCCAGGTCCAACTTGTATTCTATCCAATTTGGGAGACGGTGGTCCTTTGCTGTAGCACTGGGACAGAACCCCTGTGTACCACATCTGTTGCTGTTACCAAGGCTTGTTGACTTTTACTCCAGGAGATCTTCGAGATCCAGAAGCCCCATCTTCCAGAACTCTGCAACTCCAAAAGAGCAGCATCCACCCTGCAACTCCTGCAGTGTGGGACTCCTTCTTTGTTGTGCTGCTAAGGCCTCCCTTCGACTCCCTGCGCCTGCTGCCAGTGGGTCCTCGTGGGGGCTCCAACTATTCCTCCTGGATCTCCTGCTTGCTGACGGTCAACCCTGACTCCCCTTCAAGGGTTGAGTCACTTGGACCCCAAAATTCTGCAAATGTCCTTCCTCAGGGTCCTTTGGGAAAGGTCCTGAATCCTGAAGATTCTAACTGTGACAGGCCTGTGTTAGCCTATGGGATACCCAGCTAGATAAAACCTCTGCACAGAGCGCCTGTGGGATTTATATTACTTACCTTGGGTGATTTCGTAATCCCCAGCCACTGGGATCCTAACACACTTACCTTGGTTGGACACCTCCATTCGTATAACAGTTTCTTAGTATATGGTTTGCCCCCCCACCACCCATAGGGCCCCATGTATTTATCTGCTTTTCCTGTTTGTTTCTAAGTATATTTTTGTGTGTAGATATCTCCAAGTGGAGATATGCCAACATTAGGATAGTACTAGTTTTATAATAATTAATACTTTATTTTTGTAACACTTGGTGTGGTTCTTTCTTGTGTGAACATCACTGATCGAGTACTGTGGTATTGCGAGTGCTTTACACTCCTCCCTGATAAACCTGAGCTGCTCTCCACTGCTACCCATAAAGAGCTTTGGTTAATCAGGCACCAAAACACTATCACTAAGGGTTGCCTACGCTCAGTATAGGGTGCAGCACCTTAGGTGTACACCGTAAACTGAGCCAGCCTCCTACAATGTCTTTATAATCCATATCCATATCCCAGTGTCCTTTATATATACATATATATTAGTGGTATTGTAGTACTCTTACAAAAAAGAAGTTATTTTTAGTATTTTTTTAGATTAGTGAGTAAGCATAGGTCAAACTATCAGTTAAATAGTTGTAGTGAGTGCAATACAAAGTGTAACTTATTTACAGTGACATAGTGTGTAGTTCTGTTTTTTTTCAACAATATACATGATTTTTTATTCCCCACTGTTTAAGGATGACTCTTTATACGTACATAATTTATGGCCTGTAAGTACAGAACCTGAGAACAGTAAAAAAGGGAAACTATAATGCTTAAATGTGATATGCCATTGTATTACAGCATAAGATATGTGTACTGTTTTGTTAATAACATAAACTTCTACATTGCACAAACTAAAAGATTATTGTGTAATTTTGTAAAACATAATATTAACTTATATTTATGTATTTTTCTTTTTATACAGATCAATTGAACCAGCTATTGGAGTAATGTATGTTACTAATTCATTTTTTCTGTGTTGTTCAACAAATTTACATAATTAAGGTACACTGAGGCAGACAGTGATATACCACTGACACATCAGGTTACACACCGATGCACACACTGACACACCCATGCACACAACGATACACTCGCCCAAACACTAATGCATCCAATAACATACAAATGCACACACTGATGCATACACTGACATAGCCAGGCATTTACCAATGCAGACACCACACTGCCAAACACTAATGCAGCCACTGACAGACTCAGGCACACACTGATGAATACACTGAAACACCCAAGAATACACCAATGTAGACACTGACACACCCAGAGCTAAACAGTAATGCAGCCTCTAAAACACCCAGGCACATGCTTATGCATGCATTGAAACACCCTGGTATGCACTTATACAACCTATCACGCAACCAGGCTGACACTGTTACAGAAACTGACATACCCATACACTCACCACTACAGAGACTGAGGGGGTCATTCCAACTGCGGCGGTAAAAGGCGCTTACCGCCGGTCGGAAGACCGCCACAACACCGCCGCGGTCGCGGTAAACCGCCACGGTCATTCTGACCCGCAACAGGCAAACCGCCAAAAACCCGACATCCACAAAAGTCCGCCACATCAAAGGTCAGCGAAAAACTGGCGATGACCAAACCTCCACCGTCACGCCAACAGAGAAACACCCATGCCATTCCGACCCACGAATCTACGCGGCGGTCTTTCAACCGCGGTATTCCATTGGCGGTACACACTGCCGCGGTCAAAATACACATACTTGTACAAAACACTACCACATTGGACAATTCGAAATACACACACCAGATACACATACACACACCACTCCCACACACCCAATACAATATAAAACACACACCCACATCACCCACATCACCCACAAACCCCTACGACCACAATTACCGAGAGAAGGCCAGAGAGAGATAGCACAGAATAGAGAACACCATCACACAGAGGCACAATACACCATCACCCACACAACATCCACGCACAAAACACCACACACCACCACAATCACCACACTCATCAACACATACTCCACCCCACACCACATCCACACCACCCCATGGCACCCCAAAGACACCCCAGGTTCTCAGACGCAGAACTCAGGGTCATAGTGGAGGAAATAGTTCGGGTAGAGCCCCAGCTCTTCGGGACACAGGTGCAGCACACCAGCCTTGCCAGGAAGATGGAGCTATGGCAAAGAATAGTGGACAGGGTCAACGCTGTGGGACAGCATCCACGAAATCGGGACGACATCAGGAAGCGGTGGAACGACCTACGGAGAAAGGTGCGTTCCATGGTATCCAGACACAACATCGCGGTGCAGAAGACTGGCGGCGGACCCCCACCTCAACCCCCAGAATTTACAGCATGGGAGGAGCAAGTCTTGAACATCCTGCATCCTGAGGGCCTCGCAGGAGTAGCTGGAGGAATGGACTCTGGTAAGTCAAATCTTCACTACTTCATCCCCCCCACCCCATCCAGCATGCCAACTCATACCCCCACCCTCACCCCCCACTCCCATTACACATCCTCCTTGCTGTTGTCTCACCATCACAACCCACCCATCCCAAAACCAAACCCTGCATGCCACCACAAACTATGGACACCCATCACCTAAGCATGCCCGCTGCACATACCCATCTCCCCCACAAACCACCGTCACAACAGCCCCCACAAGGAAATGCCAGCACTGGGGTACACGGCCACCCACCCAATGCACGATATGGCACACACAGAAGCAATAACCATACTCTTATACCCCTGCAGGACCCGAACGCCACCACACCGCCCAGGAGGGTCCAGAAATGTCCATCCCACCCCCAGAAGAGGCCCTCAGTGATGACAGCAGCTCTGTCTCCCTGGACCCAGATGACCAGCCCGGCCCATCAGGGACCTCGGGACAGTCGGTTCCCCTCACACAGCCACAAGCCACAGCAGACCTTCCCCCCTCTGGGAACACCAGCACAGCTCCCACCCAGCGGGACCATGCCTCTGTCTCCAGGACACGTCAATCAGTGGTGTGTCCTCCACTACAGGGCACCCAGGTTAACCCACCACCCCAACAACAACAGGGACCTGGGGGCAGTGGTAGTGGGCACACCGTCCAGGGGACAGAGGCCCAGGGAAACAGGGGAACTGGGAGGGCTGCTGTGCGACAGGGGGGGACAGGCCCAGGGAACCCACTCTCCACGAGGCCCTCTCCTCCATCATGGGAGCATACCACCACTCCCAGGAGACGATGGCGACGGTCCTGGCCAGGTTCCAGGAGATCCAGGTAGTGCAGGAGGAACAGTTTATGGGGTTCAGGGAAGAACTCCGAAACATTACTTCCGCAATGGGCACCATCGTCATGGCTCTCAACCAGATTGTCACCACATTGCGGGACACTGTGGCACCACAAAGGGCCCCTGTCACTAGCATGGACCAAGAACAGGCTACCACCTCCGCCGGCGCTAGTGGACAGGAGGCCCCCACACAAGAACAACAGGCCACCAGAACCCCACCCCCTGCAGAAGGAGAACCACCTCGCAAGCGGGCCTGAGATCTAGGAAGAAGACAGAGTAGGATGCCAAGACCCCCGCCAGGAGAGGATACACCCTGATGTCATCCCACTGTCCCACATTGTCACCCTGTCCAACCTTAAACTGCCCCTGCTCCACCTTCCACAGGCATATGGACAATGCACCTGTGAGACTGAAAACCTGGACTCTGCCATGGACATTCCTCCACCATCACCGAGTTTTCAACCATGTCCCTAAATTGAGCACTTTAATAAAAACACTTATTGCACAAAAATAATCAGGAGTCTGCCTGTATTTTGCACAAATGTATTAGACTTAACCGTTGCAAAATGTCAAGTTACATTCTGATGACAACATACCACTGTCACACAGCTGTAGTCCATGGGCAAACAAAGCAGAGGTCACGCAGTGGGGCCCACATCTCTGAAATTGGAAGGGAAAGTCACAACTCAGTTACCATACACTGGGGGAAAAGGACAGACAGTAGAGAGGCAGGAGACTGTAAGTAATTGTAAAATGCCGGTGTTGATTATTACCTGTGTGTTATTGAAAATACTGCTCTGTTACTGTGTCCCTGTTGTCTGTGTCGTCCTCGTCGTCTTCCTCCTCTTCATTCTCCACAGGCTCCACAGCTGCCACAACACCACCATCTGGACCATCCTCCTGCAGGAAAGGCACCTGGCATAGCAAAGCCAGGTTGTGAAGCATACAGCAGGCCACGATGATATGACACACCTTCTTTGGTGAGTACATTAAGGATCCACCTGTCATATGCAGGCACCTAAACCTGGCCTTCAGGAGGCCGAAGGTTCGCTCGATCACCCTCCTAGTTCGCCCAGTACCGTTCCTCTGCCCTTGTCCTGGGATTCCTCACTGGGGTCAGTAGCCATGACAGGTTGGGGTAACCAGAGTCACCAATTAGCCACACACGGTGTCTCTGTAGTTGTTCCATCACATAAGGGATGCTGCTATTTCGCATGATGTAGGCGTCATGCACTGACCCAGGGAACTTGGCATTTACATGGGAGATGTACTGGTCAGCCAAACAGACCACCTGGACATTCATCGAATGATAACTCTTCCTGTTCCTGTACACCTGTTCACTCCGGCTGGGGGGGACCAAAGCCACATGTGTGCCATCAATGGCACCAATGATGTTGGGAATATGTCCAAGGGCATAGAAATCACCCTTCACTGTAGCCAAATCGGCCACCTCAGGGAAAACAATGTAGCTCCGCATGTATTTCATCAGGGCAGACAACACTCTGGACAACACCTTAGAAAACATAGGCTGAGAAATCCCTGATGAAATGGCCACTGTTGTTTGAAATGACCCATTTGCCAAAAAATGGAGTACTGACAGAACCTGCACTAGAGGGGGGATCCCTGTGGGTTGGCGGATGGGTGACATTAGGTCTGGCTCCAGCTGGGCACACAGTTCATGTATAGTGGCTCTGTCAAGTCTGTATGTTAGTATGACATGTCTTTCTTCCATTGTCGACAGGTCCACCAGCGGTCTGTACACGGGAAGATTCCTCCATCTCCTCGCAAGTCCCAGCGGACGGTGCCTAGGAAGGACAACATGGAGCACAGAGTCAATCAACCCACAGGTACGTTCCCACAGCATGCACTGTACACGATTCTCTATGCAGTGAATGGCTTGTATCAGTGTTGATGCAAGGCCTAGGCATGTGTGACGCAGTAGGAATTTAGCCATGTGGGCCCTTGAAATGGCGGCTGCCTGACCTGTGAAGTGTGACAATGGGATGTGAGGTCAATGCGCTGGCGTGGCACACTGTGGCGGTAGGCGGTCGAAGACCGCGGTGCAAAGCCGCATTGGCTAACATTGAACCCTATGGGTTTCAGGAGCCAATGACGATGTGCGCGGGCGGTCGCGGTACGCACCACCGCGGTACGCACCGCCGCGGGCATGACCACCATTTTCTATCTGCTTAATCACTCGAGACCTGATCTTCCACAGGAGAGGACCTTTACTGCAAGTGCTGCTGTGACCTCGGTCTGGAAGAGACAATGGCTGCTGCGACTTGGGAAAGGGCCCCTGCCTTCACTTCTGAAGAATTGGAAAAACTTGTGGATGGGGTACTCCCCCAGTATGCGCTACTCTACGGTCCTCCAGACCAACAGGTAAGTACACTGGGACCATGCTTTATGGACAATGCCTGGGTTGAGTGGGGTGAATGAACGATGGTGGGGAGGGGAGCGAATGAGGCATGCATCAAACGACAGATGAGAGCATGTGCCATATGGCAAGGGTGGGGAGGGGGGGGTCACTCACATCGAGCATGCAGAAAATTATGATATTTTATCTTCTCCCCCTGTACATGTCACATAGGTCAACGCTCATCAGAAAATTGACATTTGGCGTGCCATCGCCAAGGACGTCCGGACCCTGGGGTCCACAACAGACGGGGCACCCTCTGCCGCAAGAGGTGGGAGGACATCCGCCGCGGGAGCAGGAAGACCGCGGAGGCTCTGCTGGGGATGGCCTCCCAACGTAGGAGGGGTGCCACTCGTCAATTGACCCCCCTGATGTCCCGGATCCTGGCGGTGGCCTACCCAGATTTGGATGGGCACGTGAGGACATCACAGCAGACACAAGCGGGTGAGTACAAGCACATTCTGCTATCTTAGCGCGCAGTGGAGGTGTCTGGGTGGGGGAGGAGGGCTGTGGGTATCCCTAGGCCAGGGCGATTTCTGTAGGCTAGGCCCCTCCATAAGGCATGGCCCTGTGCCCCCGCCCCCCACCTCTGTAGGGTGCCTAGTACAGCTATCCATGGCCCTGTGTCACCTATGTGTGCAGTTGTCATCCATAGGCTTGTAGGCCAATTCCCAATGATTGAGTAGTGTACCCCAAGTGCGCGGCGTAGTGCAGTGGGCTTCTGTGTCTGTCCTCTCCGCCAACTGTGTTGCCAATGCATGCACTCAACATGTCTTTATTCCCCCCCCCCTTTTTTGCTGCTCTTCCTGTTCATGTGTGCATTAGCATCATCAGGCGGAGGAGAAGTGGCATTGGAGCACGAGGGAGCTGCATCTCACATGGCCACGGAGGGTCATGCAACCGACTCGGAGTTCACCAGTGAGATGGAGGGCGAGGGGAGCTCCACAACGGGGACACGTGGAGACATCAGCGACACAGACACGTCCTCGGAAGGGAGCTCCCTTGTGGTGGGGGCAACATCCGTGCCCCCCGCAAAAACAGGTACAGCCGCCACCCAGCGCACCAGCTCCGCCCTCCAAGCAGCCCCTCAGCGTTCGCCCCGTGCCCGCTCGCACAAGAAGGCGAGCATCTCCTTCGCCCCAGGCACCTCAGGCCCTGCCCCAGTTACCCCTGCTGCCCTCAGTGAGGAGGTCATTGACCTCCTCAGGACGCTCATTGTTGGGCAGTCTACCCTTTTGAATGCCATCCAGGGTGTAGAAAGGGAGGTACACCGGAGCAATGCATACCTGGAGGGCATTCATTCGGGTCAGGCTGCCCATCAGCGATCGTTCAACGCTCTGGCCTCAGCACTGACGGCAGCCATTGTCCCTGTCTCCTGCCTCCCTCCTCCAACTTCCTCAACCCAGTCCCACTCCCCTGTTCCTCTGCCTATCCCAGACACACCTACAGACCAGCCTGCACACACCTCAACACCCAAGGGCAGCTCATCCAGACATAAGCACCACACATCACACAAGCATTCACACAAGCAACAGCCACATGCAGACATGCCAACAGCCACTGCCTCCTCTGTGTCCCCCTCCTCCTCTTCTCCCTCCTCCCTCCCTGTGACGTCTCCACTCACACTTGCATGCACAACATCATCAGCCACTACGTCCATGACCAGCACACCCACCAGAACACTCCGCACACGTGCAGTCACCACCCCCACTGCCATTTACACGTCCCCTGTGTCCTCTCCCAGTGTGTCTGTCACCCCCTCTTCCAAACCACACAAACGCAGGCAGCCACCCACCCAACAGCCATCCACCTCATGACAGCCTCCTTCACAAGCACCTGCACCCAAAGGCACCACACTTGACTCTCCTACAACCACATCCTTTTCCTCCACTCCCATACCCACTGCACCTACCCTTCCCACTGCTCCTAAAAAGTTTTTCCTGTAAAAAATTAACCTCTTCCCATCACCTGACCCACCCCCTCCATCTCGTAAGAGTCCAATCAGCACCTCAGCCACCACAACCCCTGGACCTACAAGGACCATAGTCCAAGGATATTGGAGTCCACCACCTTCAAGGGCAGCTACATCGGCCAGCAGCAAAGGGACAGCCAGCCCACCCCCTGGGAAAAAAACAAAAAAAGTCAAGGGCCGGCGCCAGAGGCCAGAGACGGCAGCTTCCAAAGGCACTACCCTGGCACCGTCAGGAAGTGGGGTGCCACCTGGCACATCGCCAAAGGGAGGCAAGGGCCACAGAGAGTCACGGAAGGATGGCAAGGGCAGCACAGCAGACAAGTCCGGCAGCAGGCGAGCTGCCCAGGAGGGCCCCACCCCCCCCATTACGGGTGTGAAGGAGGACACCCACGGGCCCGGGACTCCAGCACAGGAGGGCCCCGCAAGCGAGAAGTCGGATGGCGAGTGAACTCCAAATATTGGTCGGATCTGGTGCCTTGGAGACACATGTCAAGAACCGCTGAACAGGGCCCTTCAAGACAAGAACCGCTGAACAGGGCCCTTCAAGACAAGAACCGCTGAACAGGGCCCTTCAAGACAAGCACCGCTGAACAGGGCCCTTCAAGACAAGAACCGCTGAACAGGGCCCTTCAAGACAAGAGCCGCTGAACAGGACCCTTCAAGACAAGATCCGCTGAACAGGGCCCTTCAAGACAAGCACCGCTGAACAGGGCCCTTCAAGACAAGCACCGCTGAACAGGGCCCTTCAAGACAAGAACCGCTGAACAGGGCCCTTCAAGACAAGCACCGCTACGCTGGGCACCGCCGTCTCTGCACCGCTCCGCTGGGCCCTTCATCTCAAGCACCGCTCCGCAGGGCACCGCCGTCTCTGCACCGCTCCGCTGGGCCCGTCATCTCAAGCACCGCTCCGCTGGGCACCGCCGTCTCTGCACCGCTCCGCTGGGCCCTTCATCTCAAGCACCGCTCCGCTGGGCCCTTCATCTCAAGCACTGCTCCGCTGGGCACCGCCGTCTCTGCACCGCTCCGCTGGGCCCTTCATCTCAAGCACCGCTCCGCTGGGCCCTTCATCTCAAGCACCGCTCCGCTGGGCATGGGCCCTTCATCTCAAGCACGCTCCGCTGGGCACCGCCGTCTCTGCACCGCTCCGCTGGGCCCTTCATCTCAAGCACCGCTCCGCTGGGCCCTTCATCTCAAGCACCGCTCCGCTGGGCCCTTCATCTCAAGCCCCGCTGTCCCATTGGCAGAAGTGGCAGGCCCGGATCTGTGTCGGGCAGGGCTGCACAATGCACTCTGGCCACCATGCCTCCTCCAGTACCAGTGGAGTCTGTAATCCACTTGAGAGACTGTGGCTTTGCACCCCCCAGGATATGTCAGTGGGCAATCCACCCACTGTAGAGACTTGAGAGACTGTGGCTTTGCACTCCCCAGGATGGTACAGTGGGCAATCCACCCACTGTAGAGACTTGAGAGACTGTGGCTTTGCACTCCCCAGGATGGCACAGTGGGCAATCCACCCACTGTAGAGACTTGAGAGAAGGTGGCTTTGCACTCCCCAGTATGGTACAGTGGGCAATCCACCCACTGTAGAGACTTGAGAGACTGTGGCTTTGCACTCCCCAGGATGGGACAGTGGCCATGGAGGCCCCTCGTGGATCTGGCGTCGTGGACTCATGTGGCTGAGGTGCCCCCCCCCCTTTCCTTCCCCCTGAGGTGCCTGTAGTTTTGCTATCTGATGCCCCTGCAGTGTTCTCTCCAATGGAATCGGGTCTCCTGTGTGGGCTTTGCCCATGTGTTGAGGCTCATTGGCCCACGTACAATGACTGAAACCAAATTTGGACTGGACATTTTACATATGTGTATATAGTTATAGATGTTCGAATTAATTTTTTACTTAGCCGTACAATATATTTAAATTTCATGATCATTTTATTTTGTCTTTGCATTCTTCCGGGGGGTTTGGGGGGTGTCACTCTGAGTTGTTGCTCTGCATTGATGTGTAGGTAGTAGTGGGTGAGGGTGGGTGTGTCGCGTATGTGTGTGCCCGTAATGTTTTCCCCTCCCCCTCCCCTGTGTCGTAGGTGCAGTACTCACCGTTGTCTTCTGCGCCGGCGTTCGTGCTCCTGGTAGAGGAGCAGGTAGACAATAGCTGGTAGGATGTGTAGTTCTGGTTCCATGCTGTCCAGATTCCTCGTGGAGTGTGTAGAGGTGAGCGTTTTCCCGTTCGTAGTCTGTTTCCGCCGTGTTTTTATCGGCGGGGCTCCCGCCCCGGAAAAGGTGGCGGATTGGTGAGTTGTGATAGGGTGGGCGGTACATTGTCTCCCGCCTGTCTGTTGGCGGTGACTGCCGCGCTGTTTGTTTGTTCCGCCGTGGCGGTCGGAGTGTTACAGTGGCGGTCTCTGTTGGCGGTTCCCGCCAGGGTCAGAATTCCATTTTTTTGACTGCCTGCCTGTTGGCGGGTTGGCCGCCGCTTTAACACCGACCGCCAGGGTTGGAATGACCCCCTGAGTCACCTAGGCACACACTGATGCATATAATGAAATACCCGGGCACACACTGATACAGCCACTGACACACTCAGGTACACACTGATGCATACACTGAGACAGACAAGCCTACACCAAAGCAGGCACTCACTCACCCAATCATCAATGCATCCAATAACACTCCCAAGCACACACTGATGCACACACTGACAGACCCAGGCACATACCAATGCAGACACTGACACACCCATCCAAACATTAATACATCTAATATCACACGCAGGCACACACTAATGCAGACACGGACACCTCCGAGCACACACCAATGCACCTACTGGCACACCCAAGCACACACTAATGCAGAGACTGACACACCCAGCAAAACACTAATGCATGCAATAACACAGCCAGACACACGCTGATCCATACACTAGCACACCAGGCACACACTGATACATACACATACACTGAGACACCTAGACACACACTGATGCAAACCCTAACATACTCACCAAATACTAATACGGCCACTGACACACCAAGGCATACACCTATGCATACACTGAAACACCCAAACACTAATAGAACCTGTCACACATCCACTGACTCACCGATTCACACACCCGCATACTCACTCATAGAGCCACTCACACATCCAGTTACTCACACATACAGTCGCTCACTCGCCCATACAGCCACTCACACAACAAGTAACTCACCCATACAGCCACTCATGAATCACTCACCCACACAGTCACTCACACTCCCATTCACTCATACAGCCACTCACGCACTCAGTTACTCACTTATATAGCCAATCATAAAGCCACTCACTCACCCATACAGCCACTTATACAGCCACTCACTCACTCATACAACCAGTGACATACCCACTTACTCACCCATACATGAAATCACACACCCATACAGCTACTCATAGAGGTCCTCACTTATCCATACAGCCACACAGACACCCACTCGCTCATACAGCCAACCACACACCTAGTCTGTCACTCATACAGCCACTTACAAAACCATTCATTCAATAATACAGCCCATTCACGCAGGCACCAACTTACCCATACACTCACACTGCACTCACTGACTCATTCATACAGCCACTCATACACAAAGTCACTTGCTTATAGTCATTCACTCACCCATATACCCACTGACAGTGTCATTCACTCAGTCACAGAGCCACTCACATACCAAAGTCACTCAACCATAAAGCCACTCAGACACCCAGTCACTCACCCATACAACCACTGATGCAGGCCTCACCAATAAAGCCACTCACACACACTCACTCATACAGCCACTCACACACCCAGTTACTCACACATCCAGTGACATACCCACTTTCTCATCCCATACATCCATTCGCACACCCAGTCACTCACTCATACAGACATTGACACAACCACTTACCCACTCATACAGCCACTGACACACCCACTAACTCACTCATATAGACACTTACACACCCAGTCACTCACCATTACAGCCACTCATGCAGGCACTCGCATACCTGTACGACCACTCAAACATCCACTCCCTCAGTCATACAGCCAGTCACTCGGTAATGCAGCCACTTACATACACAGTCACTCATTCATATAGCCACTCATGTAGGCATCCACTTACCCATACAGACACTCACACACCAACTCACTCATACAGCCACTCATACACCCAGTCACTGGCTTCTACAGCCACTCAATCATTCATACCACCTCTCACACCCAGACACTCACTCATACAGCCACTTGCACAGCTAGCCACTCAACCATACAGCCACTAACTCACCCATACAGCTACTCACACACTCAGTCACTCACTCATATAGCCACTGATGCAGGCACTCAAGCACCCATACAGCCACTCATTCACACACTCACTCATTGAGCCACTAATAAAGCCACTCACTAACACAGCCACTCATACAGCCACCCACTCACTCATACAGCCACTTGCACTGCCAGTAACTGACTTGTACAGCCACTCATACACCCAGTCACTCACCCACACACAAACACACACAGCCACTCACTTACTCATACAGACACTCACACACACACTCACTTACCCATGCAGCCTCTCACATAAACCTACTATACTATCACACCTACAGATGTACTGACACACTATTTACACACCCATACAAACAATAAAACACCCGATCAAACTAACATATTCAAGAAACAAACATTTAACATATAGGGGGTCATTACAACCTCGGCAGTCTTTTAACAAGACCGCCAAGGGACCGCCGTGTGGAAGACCGCCAGTAGTGGCGGTTTGCTGCTCGGCGTATTATGACTGTTGGCTGCTCTCCATCCTTTTTAGGTCGGAGAGCTGCCAACAGCCATACTGGCGGGCGGCGGGGAAGTGGAGGTTGCTCCACCTCCACCGCCACACCAACAGAACACCGCCCAGCGAATCACGTCCTGTGATTCGGCGCGGCGGTGTTCTGTTGGCAGTGTGGTGTCGGCAGAGCAGCCCCCATGGCTCCCGTCCCCTCCCGGAGGATCGACTGAACAAGTAAGTCGATCGTCCATTAGGGTAGGGGGTGGAGGGGTGTTGTGTGGGTGCATGGGGGTGTGCATACTGTGTATGTAGAGGGGGTGTGTGAGTGCGTTTATGCTTGCGGGGGTGTTGCGTGTTTAGGGAATGAGTGCGTGTATTTCTGTATGGATGTGTGCGTGTATGTCTGTACATGGGTGTGCATGTCTGACTGTGTGTGTGGATGTAGGCATGTATGTCGGTGTGTGTGCGTGTGTGTGTCGGTGGTGCCTGCATGCGTGTCATGTGTGTGAGTTATGTGCTGTTGGTAGTCGGGGTGGCAGGGGTGGTGGGGGGTGTAGGGGAGGGAGTCGGGTGGCGGTTGGGGGAGACCCCTATCAGTGCCAGGGAAGGAATTCCCTGGCACTGATAGTGCTTACTGCCATGGATTTCATGGCAGTTCCTACCACTGGAAATCCACGGCGGTAAGCCGGGTCAAAATACCGGCGGCGGTATTGTGAGGCCGCCGGGCTGGAGACCCAGGTCTCCAGCCCAGCGGTCGTCTCCGCCCTGGCGGGTGGAACGGAGAAGCAGCGGATGACCTTGGCGGTAACCGCCATGGTCATAATACTGAAAAAAAGACCACCAGCCTGTTGGCGGTCTTACCGCCGCTTTAACACCGTCCACCAGGGTTGTAATGACCCCCATAGAGTTTCTTTCTTTAAACCAGAAAAGATGGTTCTAACAAGAACCGTTTTTTTTTTGTGTTTTTTTAACTTGAGCTTTTTTGTTTTTTTTGTGTCTTTTAAACATCGTTTTGTTCATGTTTTTTCTTTACGTTTTTAACAAAAAATGAGACACATCAAGTTGTGAAAATGAATGCACTAAACGTGTGTATTATTTCTTGAAATGGAAAAAAATAACATTAAGGCTTCTTTTAGCCTCAATCACTGCTGGGATGGACTGCTCCCCAAAAGTGAGAACTGTTTTTCCATTTGTGCAGAAAGTGCCTAAATCCCTAAATTCAGGAATCGTAGAGATCATATAATCTGTCGCTATATATAGCAGCTGGTCACCAGGCACTACGTGCGCCGCAGTAGATGTCAAAGCCTGCGGTGCACCTTCTTCTCGCTATGCTCTTATCAAGTGGCGAGGAAGAATAGTTCTGCGTTGTTCCATCATGCTGGTTGTGCCGTGACTATATTCTCTTGAAGTACCACTTGATATTTTCTTATTGCAGAGGGTACACTGCACCACCTTTGCGACAACCTTCACCCAAATGGAATGACAAAAACATTTCCAAACGATAGGTTCTTCCTTTCTGTGGGGTTGCTCTTCCTCCAAAGAAATATCTATGTGGTCTTCCTCTGCGTTTTGAGATTATATCATATTGTATGGGGAAAAAACTGGAAAGGAAATGCACAATTAGAAATTATAAAAGAGGTGTCCAATAACACTGAATAAGAAGGTGTGATTCTATGCCAGGACCGGAGGTGAGGATTATGCAGATCTTTCTTCACTCTTTATTAAACAGCAAGTTCAAAGTTAAACAAAAAATACACAAAAAACCTACAAGTTCCATGAGTCTGCCTCTGAGTTATTTCGCTGTGCATACTTTAAGGGCCAGATGTATCATCACGGCCCTTTGCGATTCGGTAATAGCGATTTTTAAGAAATCGCTATTACCAACTCGCAAAGGGCCATGTATCACATCTGCGAATCGGTAATAGCGATTTCTTAAAAATCGCAAATGCTATTACCGAATCGCAAATTGCGATACCGGCCCCATTCGCAGCTATGGGCCTACTGGCCCATAGCTGCGAATTTTTTGCATTTCTAAAATTGCGATTTCTGAACCAGAAATCGCAATTTTGGAAAAGCAAATCCCCAGGGTGCTGGGGGCCTTTGGCCCCCTCTGCTGCACCCCAACAATGTTTTGGGGGACCTGTAAGGTGCACACATGCCAAAAGGGCATGTGTGCTTTACATGTTCAATTTAAAAATGCATTTTAAATGCATTTTTAAATTTTGCACCAGGTTACCACCTGGTTGCAGTCCATGGTATTTTGCATGTGCATGTGCAGTCCATGGTATTTTGCATGATATTTTTTGCAGCATTGCCTTGCGACCTGGAATTTGCGAATTGCAAATTGCGACTCACAATTTCCAGGTCGCAGCGCAAGAAATCGCAATTTTTGCGATTTCTTATTTGTGGTCTGCGAATGCCTTTCATGCATTGCAGACCACTGTTCTGCACTCGCAAATGGCCGAATTTACCGATTCGCACCGTTTGTGAGTGCAAAACTTTTTCATATATCTAGCCCTAAATTCTTTAATGTTTTACTGCTTGCGCACGTTCGACTGGCATTTGTTTGTTATTGTAGCAACGAGCGTTGCTAAGGGCGCGTCTCTTCAGCGCGGCAGGCTGTCAGCCCGAGCGCTTTTGTTTTTCAAGTGAGACAAGTCGGGCCCGGTAGAGGGCACGCGCAGCCATTTCGACGCACATCGAGCGCTCGAGTAGCTCAACGCTCGACGCTCATTGTTTTCCTCACAACTAGAGTACTTTATGAGCATTCGCTCTGGTTTTTTATCATTCCCTACCCTGAGACACCGCTTGCGGTAAGGTTTTGACTCCTTCAGGGAAGACTTTTACTCAGCAGATAGCTGTTAATTTTGTTGGACAGAGGGGGTAGGGAATACCCTTTATAGATTTTTTTGGGGTGTTCTCTGTCATTTTTTCCTGAGTCTTAGGATGCAGTCCTCTCAGGACCACAAGACTTTTACCAACATGTCCCCAGGTGAGGGCCCTTCTCACCGTGTCCTACCCCCTGGGGTGGATGTTCTGTTCTCACAGGCTATCACACATGCCCTTGCCCCTCTTAAAGAAAGCGTGACGCGGCTCACGGAGCAGGTTTCCAAAGGGACGGGCATGTTTGGTGCGACTGGGGCGGAGGGTGGATCCTCTACCCTAACGGCTCCCAAGAAATCGCGCAAGCCCGACGCAGGGCACCTTGAAGATGTTGCGTTCTTTTCCAATGCCTTCACTAAGAGTGCATGCGTGCATAAGCGCATACCCTCCCGGGAGGGTTTGCTACCCGGTGCAATGGGTGAAAAATGTCACCATAAATGGGACCCTGATATCGGGTCACCTAAAGGCATCCCTGGAGACTCAGATGGAGATTTCTCCTCTTTGGAGGGCGATGAGACCGGTCGCCCTTGGCGCCCCGGAGCTACCATGCCAGATCCTTTGGATTTGGGAGATTCTGACTGGATTTACCATCCTCGTTCCTTGGAGTGGCGTCCAGACCACAAGGTGGCTGAATATGTCGCAAGTAAGATTCGGCAGCCTCTTGATAAGGAGGTGCGAGCCCGCTTAAGGGCGGAATGTCCACGTCTGACCTTATCGGATAAGGTTGCGGTCACGCCGGATATTGATCCGAAGATGTGTACCTTTTTTGCCAAGTACACTAAGGACCCTAAGAAGGGGATTGACTGATCCTGGAGGGAATGCCAGGATAAACTCCTTGATGTGCTGGGACCCCTGACTAAGATAATTCAAGTGGCGGAACGTGCCAAGCAGTCGAACACACCCCTTCAGACAGATATTGTAGCGGGGTGCGCCCAGTGAGCTGTCTGTCTCCTGGGCAACACAAACTGTGCCATTTCGGCTGAAAGGCGCAGATCCTTGCTCATCAAAATAGACCCCAAATTAGGGGAGCTTTCTAACTTGGAGGCAGGGGCTATTGCCCAAGGCAATTTATTTGGCCATCCCTTTGTTAAGGAATTGGGAAAATTAGTTGCCACATTTTCTGCCCTTGACGAGGCGCAGTCGTCCATCAAAAAGATCTTTTTTCGGAGTAAGGTTTTTGGCGGGGCCGGCTGGGCCGCCAGTACCAACAAGGCCCCGGTTCCTTAAGAAACAACGGTTGGTGGGATGGTCACCAAGGAACGGCCCCAATAGAGGCAGGGGGAAAGGCAGGGCCAACAGGATCGCACGAGGAGCAAATAATGCCCCAGGGGGACCTTCTGGTAAGGCTTATCCCTTTTTCCCCTCAAAACTTTGGAGGGAGGTTACGCTTCTTCAAGGGCAGTTGGAGTCACATCACCTCCGACGCTTGGATGCTGCAAACAGTCTCCGGGTTTCAGATCGAATTTTGGGGAACCCCATCCCAGGAGACGCTGCCCTCGCCCCTAGTATTTTCAGTAGCGGACTCCGATCTCATAGATTTAGAGGTCCAGGAACTCCTCCACAAAAATGCCATATGCTTCGTGTCTCTTCATCCCAGAGGTTTCATAAGCAACATTTTCTTAGTAGAAAAGAAGGACAAAGACTTTCGCCCAGTTTTCAATCTCCAGTCATTCAACGACTGGGTAATATACCGGCACTTCAAAATGGAGGATATTCATATGCTCCGGGATCTCCTGGTTACAGGGAGATTTGATGGTCCGACTGGACCTCAAGGACCCATATCTCACGGTTCTTATCTTTCTTCCTCATCGCAGGTTTCTGCAATTTCTGTGGAAAGGTCAGGTGTTCGAGTTCACCACTCTCCCCTTCAGACTTTCCTCAGCACCATGGTGCTTTACCAAACTCCTCGAGCCCGTAGTGGAAGTATTGCGGTCGCAAGGGATTTGTCTCATCATTTATCTGGACGATCTTCTTCTGATGGATCAATCCAGATCTCAACTCATATCCAATGTGAACAGAACTATTGTGCTTTTGCAGGAACTGGATTTCATGATCAACCAGCAGAAGTCAGAACTTCTTCTGGCCCAATTGATGATTTTCCTGGGTTTCCTCATAGACTTCCGGTCAGCATCTCTCAGTCTTCCGACCCCAAAGATATCCAAGATCAAGAAGGAATTAAGGAAGGTCCTACAGCGCGACACAATCTCGCTACGTCAGTTAGCCAGAGTGGTGGGCTTGCTTTCCGCCTCAATTCAGGCCATTTTTCCAGGTCCCCTCCACTATAGGGCCCTTCAACGCCTCAAAGCTTTTCACCTTCGTCGGGGGGTGACGTATTCCGAACTTATCTCCCATTCTCGGGAGGAGAGGACGGAATTACATTGGTGGCTAGACCACATGGAAGCATGGAACGGCAGAGCCATTTTCGGAGCCTCCCCAGACCTGGTGATAGAATCGGATGCCAGTCGCCAGGGATGGGGAGCGAGATGCGGGGATGTCTTGTTCGGGGACGCTGGACCCCGCAGGAGCTCACAATGTATATCAATTGTCTAGAACTCCTGGTGGGTTCTTTTGCGATCAGGTCTCTGACACGGGACAAAATCTCCTGTGTAGTTCTACTGCGGATGGACAATGTGTCAGCGGTGCAATACATAAATCGCTTGGGGGGGACACGATCGAGGGCCCTAGCGGAACTGGCGAAGGATTTTTGGCACTTTTGCCTCCAGCATCAGATCACTGTCACGGCGGAGTATCTTCCGGGGTCCCAGAATATTTTGGCAGATTGGAATTCCCGGTTTCTGACAGATTCCAGCGATTGGCAACTGGATCAATCAATTTTTCGGGCGATCATGGCTCGATGGGGTCCTTGTTCGGTGGACCTGTTTGCATCCAGGTGGAATGCCCATCTACCCCTATACTTCAGCTGGCGCCCGGATCTGGGAACAGCGGCAGTGGATGCGTTTCTGCAGAACTGGGGGGAACATCAGGGGTATGCATTTCCCCCCTTCCTTCTTATCCTGAGGGTTGCAGCTCAATTTCGCCGTCAGGAGGCGACAGTGGTCCTGATAACCCCTGGTGGAGGTCCCAAGCGTGGTTTCCGACTCTGTTGGAGCTCTCATGCGAGTTACCAATTTGTCTTCCAGTCTTTCCCTCGATTATCCGGGACTCTACAGGCCTCTTTCACCCCCTGGTTCTTCAAGGCCATTTATTTCTAATGGCATGGAAGATTTCAGGTCTCGATGGCAGGACTGCCGACTTTTGCAGGAAGCTAAAAAGTTCATTGCACAGGCCTGGGCTCCAGGAACAGGCAAACGGTATAGATCTGCGTGGAACAGATGGTCTCGTTGGTGTGTGGGCAAACATTGCGATCCCATGGGGGCCCGTATTACCGACATCATCAATTTCCTTGCAGAATTAGCTGAGTCTGGTCTGGCTTATTGTACGATCAATTCTTTTAGATCAACCATTTCGGCGGGTCATCCCCCTCTTGATAACCGCCCGATTGCAGAACATCCTTGGATCTGTAGACTTCTCAAGGGTATTAGACTTTACAGACCTCCACAACCCAGGAACGCGGAGCTCTGGGACATAAACCTAGTTCCTAATCTATTATCCTCGTGGCAGGATAATCAGTATCTTACAAGGAAAGAGTTGTCAGCCAAACTGGCCATGCTGTTGTGCCTTATTTCATGTAAAAGGGTGTCAGATGTCTGAGCCCTAGATGTATCAGCTAGAGTGTTTTCTCCGGAAGGAGTAATCTTCACCATATCGAGGAGGACGAAGAATAATACCATGCCGTATCCTATCCTGCTTTTCCTAATTCTCCAAAATTATGTGTGATAAGGTGCCTGAAAGTCTATGAGGAGGTAACAGCGGAGCTTAGACCTCTGGGTGAAACTCAATTGTTGATTTCCTTGAAGAAACCGTTTAAGGCAGTTTCCTCCCCTTCCATTGCCAGGTGGATCAGATGGATTTTAACCAAAGCAGGTATCAATGTTCAGGTGTTTGGGGCACACTCGCCTCAGGGTGCCATGGCTTCAAAGGCCATCCAAGTGGGTGGTAGGTTAGAGGACATTATGAATGCGGCTGATTGGTCTTCTGAGTCTACTTTTAAAAAGTTTTATTTTAAACCAATTCACGAAGCAGCCCCCTTGGTGGTGAGTATGCTTTGAACTTGCATAATCCTTGCCTCCGGTCCTGACATAGAATGTGAAATTTTCTAGCTATCATGAAGAAAAGTTTCAATTCTATTAAGGACACGGAGGCGAGGATTATCCCACCCTACACTAGTCACGTGTTTTTTTCCCACCCGAAGAGTTTATGATTCCGTAATAAGGTGGTATAGTTACATTCCTGTTCATAATTGTTTGTTTTCCTTAACCGATTTCATGTTAACATTAAAGTTGGGAACGCTGCACCCTTCCTTGCTATATATTCTTCTTGTAAGAGAATATCTAAGATTTATAAGAATAAACAGTTTTTTGTCGCTTGGCTTGGACACTTGCCATGGTATTTTTCAGCTGCTTTAATCATTCACTTTTTTCATAGGATCCGAGGCTACGACCACTTGAGACATCTAGGATTCCTTTCCCAGTGAAGTCGAGGATGAGTGACGTGCTCGAGGATATTTATACGAGCGTCAGGAGTGGATCTTCATTGGACACTGGTTACCATGGTGGCGGACTCATGGAACTTGTAGTTTTTTGTGTATTTTTTGTTTAACTTTGAACTTGCTGTTTAATAAAGAGTGAAGAAAGATCTGCATAATCCTCGCCTCCGTGTCCTTAATAGAATTGAAACTTTCCTCCACGATAGCTAGGAAATTTCACATTTCTAACAACTCACCCAAATTATGAAAAACCTGTGAAGGACATCATGTTTGCAAGCGTGAAAGGTATTGCAACCAATGGAATCCCTTTCTTGCTGTATCACGTGGGATTTGCGGATAGATTATGTGACCGGAAATATGAATTAAAACAACATTATATGTTAAAATCATTAAATAGAACAATGTTTTTGTATTCTTAGCAAACCTCTTACTCCAAACATTAACTCAATAGTCTCCTTATATTTGTTAATAACTTTAAAGAAACATGCCAAATCCGCAGCTCCTCCAAGGGACCAAAAACAGGAAATATGGTTCAGAAGTGTCTGTGGCTCCACAAATCCCGGAAACACATGAAAAAATGACTTTATTTAGCTAATAATTAACTATAAGACATGGACTTAGAAAACACATTTATTGGGAGGGGGTGTGTGTTTTTCTTTTTTTTATAATAGTTTGGCATATGGTTTATTATTGCATTGGATTGTTGAGAGTTCCATTGATGTCAATGGAACTGCAGACATCTGAAATAACTGGTTAAGGTCCTGTGCAGTAAAGCTGCTGATGGATAAACAAATGTCTAGCTTTCGCATCAAGAATTGTCAATTCTGTTAATGACACGGAGGTGAGGATTATGCTTCTCTCTCTTTACTGCACAGAAAACAGCAGCCAATGAAACAAGTTAACACAGAAAAACTACATCTCCCAAGATCCCCAGTAGTCCATATCACTGTCCAATCATATGTGATCCTCATTTATATATATGTCACATGCAACAACTTTGCGACAAACTGCAACATTACCTGATTCTTCAACTGAGTGAACCAAACTCCTTGAATTCCTCCGAGCGTGTTCAGCCAACAGGGCTCCAACTTCCGAAGAGGAAAAAACCTCCAAACTATAGACCTCATGCGCCTTTATTATTCACACCTAGGATAAACAAAACGTACCAGTAATAACCATACCAAACAATGGCTCAACAGGTGGGTAATAGACATTTAGGGGGTCATTACAACCCTGGCGGACGGTGTTAAAGGTGTGGCAATACCGCAAACAGGCCGGCGGACAAAAAAAGGGAATCATGACCCTGGCGGAAACCGCCAACAAAGACAGCCACTTTAACACACCGCCTGCCACGGCGGTACAGACAAGCAGCGCAGCAGTCACCGCCAACAGACAGGCGGAAGACAATGTACCGCCCATGGTATCACAACACACCAATCCGCCACCTTTTCCGGGGCGGATTCACCGTGGATAAAAACACGGCGGAAACAGTTACTGCAATGGGAAAACGCTCACCTGAACACATCCCACGAGGAAGGAGGACTCCATGGAGCTGGAATTACACATTCTACCGGCCCTTGTATTCCTACTCATCTACGAAGACCAACGCCGGCGTGGGCGAAGACAACGATGAGTACTGCACCTACGACATAGGGGAGGGGGAGGCAAAAGTTAGGGACACACACACGCAACACCCCCACCCCCACCCTCGCATATTTCAACACACACACCAATGCATGTACAAAAATCACAGTAACAACCCACAATCCCCCCGGAAGAATGCAAAGACAAAACAAAATCAGTTCAAACATTGTAATGTATCAATACACATGTTTCAAAAAAAATACAGATATATTATAAAACCATTCAGAAAATATATACATTACGAGAAGTAGTGCAGATATGTACAACTCAATGTCCGTGCACCAGTAGTCCAAAAATGCATGGGCGAGGCCCACAAAAGATACCTGTCCACAATCGGAGAGAACACTGCCGGGGCATCAGAGAGAAATACTACAGGCACCTCAGGGGGAAGGCTAGGGGGGGTGAGGGGGGGGGCACCTCAGCCGGATGAGTGCAAAGCCAGATCGACGACGGGGCTCCATGCCCACTGCTTTATCCTGGGGAGTGGAAAGCCACAGTCTCTCAAGTCTCTACAGTGGGTGGGTTGCCCACTGCTTTATCCTGGGGAGTGCAAAGCCACAGTCTCTCAAGTCTTGTCAGTGGGTGGTTTGCCCACTGCTTTATCCTGGGGAGTGCAAAGCCACAGTCTATCAAGTCTTGTCAGTGGGTGGTTTGCCCACTGCTTTATCCTGGGGAGTGCAAAGCCACAGTCTATCAAGTCTCTACAGTGGGTGGGTTGCCCACTGCTTTATCCTGGGGAGTGCAAAGCCACAGTCTCTCAAGTCTTGTCAGTGGGTGGTTTGCCCACTGCTTTATCCTGGGGAGTGCAAAGCCACAGTCTCTCAAGTCTTGTCAGTGGGTGGTTTGCCCACTGCTTGATCCTGGGGAGTGCAAAGCCACAGTCTCTCAAGTCTCTACAGTGGGTGGGTTGCCCACTGTTACGTCCTGGGGAGTGCAAAGCCACAGTCTCTCAAGTCTCTACAGTGGGTGGGTTGCCCACTGCTTTATCCTGGGGAGTGCAAAGCCACAGTCTCTCAAGTCTTGTCAGTGGGTGGTTTGCCCACTGCTTTATCCTGGGGAGTGCAAAGCCACAGTCTCTCAAGTCTTGTCAGTGGGTGGTTTGCCCGCTGCTTGATCCTGGGGAGTGCAAAGCCACAGTCTCTCAAGTCTCTACAGTGGGTGGGTTGCCCACTGTTACATCCTGGGGAGTGCAAAGCCACAGTCTCTCAAGTCTCTACAGTGGGTGGGTTGCCCACTGTACCATCCTGGGGAGTGCAAAGCCACAGTCTCTCAAGTAGATAACAGCCTCCACTGGCTCTGGAGGAGGACTGGTGCCCAGACTGGATTAGTCTCCTCGTGAAAGTTCCTGTCCCGTCACTGTCCCAGCTGCACATGGGATAACGATGCTTGATGTGGCGGTCTTTTCATTCTTCCCCGGTGCATGCCCTTTTCAGCGGTGCTTTGCCATGGCGGTTCCGGACTGTTCAGCTGTGCTTTGCCATGGCGGTCTCTGGACTGTTCAGCGCTGCTTTGCCATGGCGGTCTATGGACTGTTCAGCGGTGCTTTGCCATGGCGGTCTCTGGACTGTTCAGCGGTGCTTTGCCATGGCGGTCTATGGACTGTTCAGCGGTGCTTTGCCATGGCGGTCTATGGACTGTTCAGCGGTGCTTTGCCATGGCGGTTCTGGAGGAGTCACAGCTGACTCTGCAATCCCCCTGGGACCCTTGTGAGTTGTTTTGCCTCCAGGAGTCTTCACAGGGTCCCGTCGGCCACTTTCCAATTTCAGAGCCTTTACAGGGGGTGGGCTGCCAGTGCCTTGGCTCCGGGTCACACTGCCTGCCCTGGTTGCCGGTGCACTCCACACACCTTGAACAGGCACCACTGGTATTGGAGGCTTTTTGGCTGAGGCGCTACGACGGGACTGATGAATTGGAGGGGGGGTGGGGGCAAAAAGGTCAACTTTACAGAGGGACAGTTTCTGACGAACACTGGGATGGGTAGTTTGAGGGGGCCTGGGAGTGGATGAAGAGGAGGTGGTTGCAGGAGGTATCACTTTAGGTGTTTTGGGTGCAGGTGCAGGTACTGGAGGCTGTCGTGAGGTGGATGGATGTTGGGTGTGTGGGTGCCCGCGTTTGTGTACTTTGGGAGGAGGCGTCACAGACACACTGGGAGAGGACACAGGGGACGTGTAAATGGGAGTGGAGGTGGTGAGTGCAGGTGAGCGGGTGTGCTGGTGGGTGTTCTGGTGCGACTCCTGGTGCCTGTAGATGTAGTGCATGCAGGTGAGAGTGTAGACGACACTGGGAGGGAGGAGGGAGAAGAGGAGGAGGGGGACACAGTGGAGGCAGTGGATGTTGCTGTGTCTGCATGTGGGTGATGCTTGTGTGTGTGCCTGTGGGTTGTGTGGTGCCTATGTTTGCCTGAGCTTCCCTTGTGTGTTGACTTGTGTGCATGCTGGTCATGGACATGTGGGATGCAGCTCCCTTGTGCTCCGGTGCCACTATACCTCTGCCTGATGATGCTGATGCACAAAAGAACAGGGAGACCACAACAAGGGGGGGGGGAGACAGAAGATAGACAGGTTGAGTGCATGGCATACTGCTACCGTTGGCGGACAATACAGACACAGCAGCCCCCCGCACTACGCCGTGCTCCTGACCTCTGCAGATGCAATTTCTGGGATCTGGCCTACATGGCTATGGTGGACATCTGCACACATGGATGCCACAGGGGCATCTATACCTGTACTTGGCACTCTACTGCGGTGGGGTGGAGTGCCACATGGCCTGCATTACGGAGGGCCTAGTCTACGTTTTTCTGCCTGGCCTAGGTACACCCACAGGCCTCCTCCCCCACTCAGACCCCTCCACTGCGCGCAAAGTCCGCAGATTGAGAGTGTACTCACCCCCTTGTGTCTGCTGTGATGCCGTGAAGCGCCCATCCAACTCCGGGTATGCCACCGCCAGGATCCTGAACATCAGGGCGGTCATGGTGTGACGGGCACCCCTCCCACGTTGGGAGGCCATCCCCAGCTGAGCCTCCGCCGTCTTCTTGCTCCAGAGGCGAATGTCCTCCCATCTTTTCTGGCAGTGGGTGCCCCGTCTCTGGTGGACCCCCAGGGTCCGTACGTCCTTGGCGATGGCACGCCAAATGTCCTTCTTCTGTTGGGCACTGACCTACATGACATGCACAAGGGAAGAAGAGAAGTCATTACCAACTGCACAGTCAATGTGAGTGTCCCCACTCCCTACCCTAGCCATGTGGCACATTCATTCACATGCATTAATGTTCCCTGAACTCTGCCCCCTTCCCTCTTACAACCAGCCCTCTCCACCCAGGCCTAGCCCATACAACTTGCTCCCTGTGTACTCACCTGTTGGTCTGGAGGGCCGTAGAGTAGCGTGTACTGGGGGAGGACCCCGTCTACCAGTTTCTCCAACTCCTGAGCAGTGAAGGCAGGGGCCCTTTCCCCAGACCCAGCAGCCATTGTCTCTTCCAGACCGAGGTCACAGCAGCACTTGCAGTGTAGGTCCTCTCCTGTCAAAGATCAGGTATCTAGTGATTGAACAGATAGAAAATGGCGGTCACGTCCGCGGCGGTGACGTCCGCGGTGGTGCGTATCATCACCGCCGGCGCACCTGTTCATTGGGTCCTGGGGCCCATAGGGTCCTATGTTAACCAATGCAGCATTGCGCCGCGGTCTACGACTGCCTACCACGCCAGTGTGCAACGCCTACACTCAACACACATACAGGAAGGGTTTTGTGTCGTCTTCTGTGTAACTGTGGGTACATACCTTGAAACAAATTGACTTGATCATCGCTGTTGTCCTTCCTAGGCGCCGTCAGCTGGGACATTTGAGAAGATGGCGGAATCCTCCGGTGTACCGACCACTGGTGGACCTGTTGACAATGGAGGAGCGACATTTACTCGTCACCTACAGGTTTGACCGTGCCACAATCCAGGAATTATGTACCCAGTTGGAGCCAGACCTGATGTCACCAATCCGCCATCCCACTGGCATCCCCCCTGACGTGCAGGTGATGTCAGTGCTTAATTTCCTTGCAAGTGGGTCATTTCAGACAACAGTGGCCATGGCATCAGGGATGTCCCAGCCTATGTTTTCCAACGTATTGTCCAGAGTGTTGTCTGCCCTGCAGAAACACGTAAGGAGATACATCATTTTCCCTGAGGTGGAAGATTTGGCTACGGTGAAAGGTGACTTCTATGCCCTTGGACATATCCCCAA